>NC_092743.1:0-305000 GCF_047496795.1 Chiloscyllium punctatum
CACACACACTCCCCCACACACACTCCTCGCCCCCCCCCACACACACACACACACATTCACTCCCCACCCCACACACCCCCACACACACTCCCCACCCCCCCAACACACATACACACTCCCCACCCCACACACACTCCACCCCACGCCCACACCCACACTCCCCACCCCCCCACACACACCCACTCCCCAACCCCCACACACAAACACTCCCCACCCCACTCCCACACACCCACACACACACCCACAGGGACCAGGCCAGTTTTCCCCCTGGGTTATTTTGTCACAGTGTGACCCACAGGCCCCTCCCAGACACAGCAGCTGCTCACACTGTTACACAGGGCTCTGGGTCAGAAACACTGACCCAGGCCAGGGAGGGGACACACCCCCTCACACTCCCTCTCTCACTCTTGCGTATCCCTGCCCTCTTGCCTGTTGCCCCTCGGTCAGACGGAGCCCACCCTGGTATTGCTGCTGTCTGTCCCAGAGACAAACACGGGAGGCTGGTGGTGAGCAGGGCTCAGTGCAGACCTGGGCCATACCCCGTCTGTGGGTCACCTCTCTCCTGGTGTCTGCCCCATTCAGGGTAAGGGACCATACTGCACCAGGCAGCTCTGGACAGACATTGGAAACATTAAGTCTGTGTTCCCTGAGCTTCGGCAGCAGTTCCTGCTCTTGTTTCTGGACTGACAGTGCTGTATGCAATGCCCCAGGATCTTTGTCTCTCCAGAGTTATCCCAGGTTGTCCCTAACACAGGGAATTGGAGGTTGGGGATGCTATTGAACAGGAGTGTGTCTGTAGGGACAGGGTGGGTGGGTGGGAAGGAACTGGAGATTTCTGAAGGAGGGTTGTGGTTTTTTTCACAGATTTGGAAAGGTTACAGCCAGAGGAAAAAAACCACGAGACAGCGGGACGAGGAATTTGAGTTTATAGGAATGGTCAGTACAGGACACTCTGTGTCTGTGAGTGTGAGAGACACTGATGGGGTGTGGGTGTGGGTGTGAGACTGTGTGTGGGTGTGAGTGTCTGTGTGTGACTGTGTGTGGGTGTGTGTGTGTGACTGTGTGTGTGGGTGTGTGTATGAGACTGTGTGTGGGTGTGGGAGTGTGTGACTGTATGTGGGGGGGGGTGGGTCTGGGAGTGTATGTGTGACTGTGTGTGTGTGGGTGTGTGACTCTGTGTGTGTGTGTGTCAGACTGTGTGTCTGGGGGTGTGTGTGGGTGTGGGAGTGTGTGTGTGACTGTGTGTGTGTGTGTGTGAGACTGTGTGTGTGTGTGTGTGTGAGACTGTGTGTGTGTGTGTGTGTGAGAGAGACTGTGTGTGTGTGTGTGAGACTGTGTGTGTGTTAGACTGTGTGTGTGTGGGGGTGTGTGTGTGTGTGAGACTGTGTGTGTGTGTGTGTGTGTGTGTGTGTGTGTGTGTGTGTGTGAGACTGTGTGTGTGTGATTTGAGGCTACGATGTTGTGGCCATAACGGATCGGGGGTTTCACAGGAGCAGGAATGGTTGCTTGACTTTCCAGGGTTTAGAACGTTTAAAAAGAACAGGGAGGGTGGAATAAGAGGAGGGGGTGCAACATTGCTAATCAGAGAGTGCATCACGGCGACAGAAACGAAGGTTGTTGAGGAAGGTTTGTCTACTGAGTCAGTATGGGTGGGAGTTAGGAATATTAAGGGAACATCCACCACATTGGGGGTTTTCTACAGGCCACCTAATAGCAGTAGAGGGATTGAGGTCGGTAGATTTTGGAAAAATGTAGATGTAGCAGGGTTGTTGTTATGGCTGACTTCAACTTTCCCAATATCGACTGGAGCCTCCTTAGGGCAGATGGTTTGGATGGAACCTTTTTTTGTCAGGTGAGTTCAGGAGGGTTTCCTTACTCAGTATGTAGACAGACCAACGAGGGGAGAGGCCATTCTGGATTTGGTGTTCTGCAACTAGCCAGGACAAGTGTCAGATCTCACAGTGGGAGAGCACTTTGGGGACAGTGATCACAACTGCCTCACATTTAGCATAGCTTTGGAAAGGGAAAGGAGCAGTTACCGAGGGAAGATATTTAATTGGGGAAAAGGAAATTATGACGCTATCAGACAGGAGTTGGGAAATACAGACTGGGAGCAATTATTCAGAAAGGACACAGCAGACATGTGGAGACTGTTTAGGCAGGTGTTGTGAGTGATGCAGGAATTTGTTCCTCTGAGACAGGTAAGAAGGGGTAAGATTAAGGAACTTTGGATGACGAGAACAGAGGAGCTTCTCGTCAAAAGGAAGAAGGGAGCTTATGTAAGGTGGAGGAAGCAAAGATCTAGCACAGCTTTAGAGGATTACAGGCTTGCTAGAAAGGAGCTCAGAAATGGACTGAGGAGAGGGGGCATGAGAAAGGCCTGGCAGGAAGGATTAGGGAGAACCCAAAGGCGTTTTACTCATATGTGAAGAATAAGAGAATGATCAGGGAGAAGGTAGAGCCGATCAGGGATAGCAGAGGGAACTTGTGTGTGGAGTCTGAGCAGATAGGGGAAGCCCTAAATGAGTTTTTTGCTTCGGTTTTCACCAAGGAGAGGGAACTGTTGTAAATGAAAACTTAGAGGAGCTGAGATACAGTCTTGACCAGATCAAGATTGATAAAGTTGATGTGCTAGAAATTTTGGAAAACATTAAAGACTGATAAGTCTCCAGGGCCAGACCAGATGTATCCTAGGCTGCTCCGGGAAGCGAGAAAGGAGGTTGCGAAGCCGCTGGAGAGGATATTTGCCTCCTCACTCTCCACAAGAGTCGTACCGGAGGATTGGAAGGAGGCGAATGTTGTTTCGCTTTTCAAGGGTAATAGGGAAATCCCTGGCAATTTCAGACCAGTCAGTCTTACATTTGTGATCAGCCAAGTTTTGGAAAGAATTCGGAGGGATAGGATCTATGGGCATTTAATTCAGATAAATACGAGGTGCTGCATTTTGGGAAAGCAAATCTTAGCAGGACTTATACACTTAATGGTAAGGTCCTAGAGAGTGTTGCTGAACAAAGAGACCTTGGAGTGCAGGTTCATAGCTCCTTGAAAGTGGAGTTGCAGGTAGATAGGATAGTGAAGAAGGTGTTTGGTATGCTTTCCTTTATTGGTCAGAGTATTGAGTACAGGAGTTGGGAGGTCATGTTGCGGCTGTACAGGACATTGGTTAGGCCACTGTTGGGATATTGCGTGCAATTCTGGTCTCCTTCCTGTCGGAAAGATGTTGTGAAACTTGAAAGGGTTCAGAAAAGATTTACAAGGATGTTGCCAGGGTTGGAGGGTTTGAGCTACAGGGAGAGGCTGAACAGGCTGGGGCTGTTTTCCCTGGAGTGTCGGAGGCTGAGGGGTGACCTTATAGAGGTTTACAAAATTATGAGGGGCATGGATAGGATAAATAGACAAAGTCTTTTCCCTGGGGTCGGGGAGTCCAGAACTAGAGGGCATAGTTTTAGGGTGAGAGGGGGAAAATATAAAAGAGACTGAAGGGGCAACTTTTTCATGCAGAGGGTGGTACGTGTATGGAATGAGCTGCCAGAGGAAGTGGTGGAGGCTGGTACAATTACAACATTTAAAAGGCACCTGGATGGGTATATGAATAGGAAGGGTTTGGCGGGATATGGGCCGGGTGCTGGCAGGTGGGACTAGATGGGGTTGGGATATCTGGTCGGCATGGACGGGTTGGGCCGAAGGGTCTGTTTCCGTGCTGTACATCTCTATGACTGTATGACCCGTAGTGTGATTAAAGGCAGTCAGCATGGCATTGAGAGGGGCAGGTCATGCCTCATAAATCTTACTGAGTTCTTTGAGGAAGTTACAAGACAGACCGATGAAAGTTGAGCAGTGGATGTGGTGTATATGGACTTCAGCAAGGCACTTGATAGGGTTCCCCATGGCAGGCTCATTCATAAAGTCAGGAGGAATGGGATAGATATCTGGATTCAGAATCGGTTGGCTGACATAGGGCAGAGAGTGGTTGGAGATGGGAAGTATTCTGCCTGGAGGTCAGTGTTGAGTGGGGTCCCACAGGGCTCTGTTCTTGTGCCTCTGCTCTTTGTAGTTTTTATAAATGACTCGGATGAGGAGGTTGAGGGGTGGGTTAGTAAATTTACAGATGACACAAAGATCGTCGATAGTATAAAGGGCTACTGCACGCTGCGGCGCTGCATAGACAGGATGCAGAGCTGGGCAAAAGTGAGGACTGTAGATTCTGGAAACTAGAGTTTAGATCAGTGTGTTGCTGGAAAAGCACAGCAGGTCAGGCAGCATCCGAGGAGCAGGAAAATTGATATTTCAGACAAAAAGCCCTTCATCAGGAATGCAGAGCTGGGCTGAGAAATGGCAGATGGAGTTCAACCTGGATAAATGTGAAGTGATGCATTTTAGAAGGTCAAACTCAAATGCTGAATATAGGATTAAAGACAGGGTTCTTGGCATTGGGGGGGAACAGAGGGATCTGGGTGTGCAAGTACATAGATCCCTCAAAGTTGCCACCCAAGTGGATAGGGTTGTTAAGAAAGCATATGATATTTTGGCTTTCATTAACAGGGGGATCGAGTTTAAGAGCCGCGAGGTTTTGCTGCAGCTCTACCAGTCCCTGGTGAGACCACACTTGGAATATTGTGACCAGTTCTGGTCGCCCTACTATAGGAAAGATACAGAGGCTTTGGAGAGGGTGCAAAGAAGGTTTAGCAGGATGCTGCCTGGACTGGAGGGCTTGTCTTATGAAGAAAGGTTGAATAAGCTCAGACTTTTCTCTCTGGAGAGAAGGAGGAAGAGAGGAGACCTGATCAAGGTGTACAAAATAATGAGAGGAATCGATAGAGTCAATGGCCAGAGACTTTTCCCCAGGGCAGGATTGACTGGTACGAGGGGTCACAGTTTGGAGATATTAGGAGGAAGGTATAAAGGAGACGTCAGAGGAAGGTTCTTTACACAGAGAGTTGTGAATGTATGGAATGTGTTGCCAGCTGTGGTGGTGGACGCAGAGTCATTGGGGACATTTAAGTAACTGCTGGACATGTACATGGAGAGCAGTGAGTTGAGGGGTGTGTAGGTTAAGTGACTGTATTTTACATTAGGATTAAACCTCGGCACAACATCATGGGCCAAAGGGCCTTTACTGCCTGAAACAAATCAGCCCGAGGGCATTTAATACTCACCTTGGAGTTACATATACCTGCACACCCCCCCAAACACACATACACACACACACTGACCCTCACTGGGGGACAGTCCCACACGCACACTGACTCTCACCGGGGGACAGTCCCACACACACTGACCCTCACTGGGGTACAGTCCCACACACACTGACTCTCACTGGGGTACAGTCCCACACACACTGACTCTCACTGGGGGACAGTCCCACACACACACTGACCCTCACTGGGGGACAGTCCCACACACACACTGACCCTCACTGGGGTACAGTCCCACACACACTGACTCTCACTGGGGGACAGTCCCACACACACTGACTCTCACTGGGGGACAGTCCCACACACACTGACCCTCACTGGGGTACAGTCCCACACACACTGACCCTCACTGGGGTACAGTCCCACACACACTGACTCTCACTGGGGGACAGTCCCACACACACACTGACCCTCACTGGGGAACAGTCCCACACACACTGACTCTCACTGGGGTACAGTCCCACACACACTGACCCTCACTGGGGTACAGTCCCACACACACTGACCCTCACTGGGGAACAGTCCCACACACACTGACTCTCACTGGGGGACAGTCCCACACACACACTGACCCTCACTGGGGGACAGTCCCACACACACACTGACCCTCACTGGGGTACAGTCCCACACACACTGACTCTCACTGGGGGACAGTCCCACACACACACTGACCCTCACTGGGGGACAGTCCCACACACACACTGACCCTCACTGGGGTACAGTCCCACACACACTGACTCTCACTGGGGGACAGTCCCACACACACTGACTCTCACTGGGGGACAGTCCCACACACACACTGACCCTCACTGGGGTACAGTCCCACACACACTGACTCTCACTGGGGGACAGTCCCACACACACACTGACCCTCACTGGGGTACAGTCCCACACACACTGACCCTCACTGGGGTACAGTCCCACACACACTGACCCTCACTGGGGTACAGTCCCACACACACTGACTCTCACTGGGGTACAGTCCCACACACACTGACTCTCACTGGGGTACAGTCCCACACACACATTGACTCTCACTGGGGTACAGTCCCACACACACACTGACTCTCACTGGGGGACAGTCCCACACACACACTGACCCTCACTGGGGTACAGTCCCACACACACTGACCCTCACTGGGGTACAGTCCCACACACACTGACTCTCACTGGGGTACAGTCCCCCACACACTGACCCTCACTGGGGGACAGTCCCACACACACACTGACCCTCACTGGGGGACAGTCCCACACACACACTGACCCTCACTGGGGTACAGTCCCACACACACTGACTCTCACTGGGGGACAGTCCCACACACACTGACTCTCACTGGGGGACAGTCCCACACACACACTGACCCTCACTGGGGTACAGTCCCACACACACTGACTCTCACTGGGGGACAGTCCCACACACACACTGACCCTCACTGGGGTACAGTCCCACACACACTGACCCTCACTGGGGTACAGTCCCACACACACTGACCCTCACTGGGGTACAGTCCCACACACACTGACTCTCACTGGGGTACAGTCCCACACACACTGACTCTCACTGGGGTACAGTCCCACACACACACTGACTCTCACTGGGGTACAGTCCCACACACACACTGACTCTCACTGGGGGACAGTCCCACACACACACTGACCCTCACTGGGGTACAGTCCCACACACACTGACCCTCACTGGGGTACAGTCCCACACACACTGACTCTCACTGGGGTACAGTCCCCCACACACTGACCCTCACTGGGGGACAGTCCCACACACACACTGACCCTCACTGGGGGACAGTCCCACACACACTGACTCTCACTGGGGGACAGTCCCACACACACACTGACTCTCACTGGGGGACAGTCCCACACACACACTGACCCTCACTGGGGGACAGTCTCACACACACTGACTCTCACTGGGGGACAGTCCCACACACACACTGACTCTCACTGGGGTACAGTCCCACATACACACTGACTCTCACTGGGGTACAGTCCCACACACACTGACCCTCACTGGGGTACAGTCCCACACACACTGACCCTCACTGGGGTACAGTCCCACACACACTGACTCTCACTGGGGTACAGTCCCACATACACACTGACTCTCACTGGGGTACAGTCCCACACACACACTGGCCCTCACTGGGGTACAGTCCCCCACACAACACTGACTCTCAATGGGGTACAGTCACACACACACACTGACTCTCAATGGGGTACAGTCACACACACACACTGACCCTCACTGGGGTACAGTCCCACACACACTGACTCTCACTGGGGGACAGTCCCACACACACACTGACCCTCACTGGGGGACAGTCTCACACACACTGACTCTCACTGGGGTACAGTCCCACACACACACTGACTTGCACTGGGGGACAGTCCCACACACACTGACTCGCACTGGGGTACAGTCCCACACACACACTGACCCTCACTGGGGTACAGTCCCACACACACACTGACTTGCACTGGGGGACAGTCCCACACACACTGACTCGCACTGGGGTACAGTCCCACACACACACTGACTCTCACTGGGGGACAGTCCCACACACACTGACCCTCACTGGGGGACAGTCCCACACACAGTGTCACTAGGATCCAGTGAGTGTGGATTTATTGGTGTGGTTTCACTCACTCTTGCTTTGGGCTTGAATCTGATATCTCTGTCTCTCTCAGCTCTGGGTTTAATCCTGGTCTGTCTATGTTTCTGTGTTCTGAAGCTTGATCCTGGTTTGTCCCTCTCTGTGTGTCCGTCTCTGTCTCTCTCTCCCTGTTCTGGGTGGTTTCAGTATTTCGGATACCCGCGGCTGTGTGTGTGGAGCAGAATGGGATTAGATGTTTGTGGGATGGGCAGCACTGAGCAGACAGACAGTGTTGGGGAGAGTTTTGATGCTGGGGTGTGAAGTTTGTGGTTTCTGCCCTAACCCTGTCGAAAGTGAGCAGCAGAGTAGAGTGAGTGCCACATTCTCAGTGAAATTACTTCCTCATCAGTTGAGAAATGAATGTATTTTGGTGGTTGGTATTTCTCTCCATTAGTGAGTGTTTAGTTCAGCTTTTTAAATAATTGCGTGTTCCGAATGATATTTAAAATACATTTGCGAAGCAATGAGGCAATAAACTGCTGAGATTTTTTTGATGACATACGACCATTGACAAGACATCAGTAGTGGAGGAAGTTGTTCCAGATGCATATTAGAAAGTCATTACCAGCATCATTTACAGCAGTGTCTGATGATAGAGACTAGCTGCTCTCTGCCTTCACTCTTAATGGGACTTGCTGCCAATCGTGGGTCTGGACTCGCTCCTGTTCCATCCCTGTTAATGTAACATTTATTACAAAAGCCACACTCTTGCCGAATCGACAAATTGCATTCCGCTTAAAAAACATTGATTTTCCTATTAGCCCCATCTCCATGGTAACAGGGCAAATAGGATATAGATTGCAGGAACATATAGATAACGTTTTCTGCTAATATGAAAATTATACACAAGTCAGGAAATTAGTTGAGTTGCTCCGAGCTCGGAGGGAGACCACTGCGGTCGGTTCCTCTTCACGACCTCAAGAGAGCCAGGGTTAAAGGCACAGTCCACTTCCCCCTGAGAGATACCCCCCCAGGGGAGGAGGGGGTCAACAGTGGAACGAGGGTGCACTGAAACGAGGGGGGGTTTGTTTGGAGGGAGTGGGGGAGTGGAAGAGGTAGCACTGAGCATTGTCATGAGGGGCTGGAGAGGGCAAGGGAACTGAGAGAGGCAGCTGACTGGGGCAGGTCTGCCCCGGAGAGGGGGGCAGTGGGAAATACAAGGCCACAATCCCACAGCTTCAGAGAAAATAAACATTGGAGCCAACTGCATTCGGTGACCCACCTTCACAATGGAACCAAGAGAGACCTTGGTTACAACCCTCAACCGAGAAAACAATGACACTGCAGGAGCACGGCACAGAGTGAACATCAGGACAGTGTGACCCGGGACAGTGTTTGACCCGGGACAGTGTTTGACCCGGGACAGTGTTTGACCCGGGACAGTGTGTGACCCCGGACAGTGTGACTCGGGACAGTGTGAGTGACCCGGGACAGTGTGAGTGACCCGGGACAGTGTGACCCGGGACAGTGTGTGACCCGGGACAGTGTGACCCGGGACAGTGTGTGACCCCGGACAGTGTGACTCGGGACAGTGTGAGTGACCCGGGACAGTGTGACCCTGGACAGTGTGACCCATGACAGTGTGAGTGACCCAGGACAGAGTGAGTGACCCAGGACAGTGTGTGTGACCCGGGACAGAGTGTCCCAGGACAGTGTGACCCAGGACAGTGTGAGTGACCCCGGACAGTGTGACCCAGGACAGTGTGAGTGACCTGGGACAGTGTGACCCAGGACAGTGTGTATGACCCGGACAGTGTGAGTGACCCACGACAGTGTGACCCGGGATAGTGTGACCCGGGACAGTGTGAGTGACCCGGGACAGTGTGAGTGACCCGTGACAATGTGAGTGACCCAGGACATTGTGAGTGACCCGGGACAGTGTGAATGCCCCGGGACAGTGTGAGTGACCCACGACAGTGTGACCCGTGACAGAGTGACCCGGGATAGTGTGACCCGGGACAGTGTGAGTGACCCAGGACATTGTGAGTGACCCGGGACAGTGTGAATGCCCCGGGACAGTGTGACTGACCCACGACAGTGTGACCCGTGACAGAGTGACCCGGGATAGTGTGACGCGGGACAGTGTGAGTGACCCGGGACAGTGTGGCCCAGGACAGTGTGAGTGACCCGGGACAGTGTGACCCAGGACAGTGTGACGTAGGACAGTGTGATTGGCCTGGGACAGTATGAGTGACCCAGGACAGTGTGACCCAGGACAGTGTGAGTGACCCAGGACAGTGTGACCCAGGACAGTGTGAGTGACCCGGGACAGTGTGTGTTACCCGGGACAGTGTGACCCAGGACAGTGTGAGTGACCCGAGACAGTGTGACCCAGGACAGTGTGACCCGGGACAGTGTGAGTGACCCAGGACAGTGTGAGTGACCACGGACAGTGTGACCCAGGACAGTGTGAGTGACCCGGGACAGTGTGTATGACCCGGGACAGTGTGAGTGACACACGACAGTGTGACCCGGGAAAGTGTGACCCGGGACAGTGTGAGAGACCCGGGACAGTGTGAGTGACCCGGGACAGTGTTAGTGACCCGGGACAGTGTGACACAGGACAGTGTGACCCAGGACAGTGTGACCTGGGACATTGTGAGTGACCCGGGACAGTGTGGCCCAGGACAGTGTGAGTGACCCGGGACAGTGTTAGTGACCCAGGACAGTGTGACCCAGGACAGTGTGACCCAGGACAGTGTGACCCGGGACATTGTGAGTGACCCGGGACAGTGTGGCCCAGGACAGTGTGAGTGACCCGGGACAGTGTGACCCAGGACAGTGTGACCCAGGACAGTGTGACCCGGGACAGTGTGAGTGACCCGGGACAGTGTGAGTGACACAGGACAGTGTGACCCAGGACAGTGTTACCTAGGACAGTGTGAGTGACCCGGGACAGTGTGACCCAGGACAGTGTGAGTGACCCGGGACAGTGTGACCCAGGACAGTGTGAGTGACCCGAGACAGTGTGACCCAGGACAGTGTGAGTGACCCGGGACAGTGTGAATGACCTGGGACAGTGTGAGTGACCCACGACAGTGTGACCCACGACAGTGTGACCCAGGACCGAGTGACGCGGGACAGTGTGACACGGGACAGTGAGAGTGACCTGGGACCGTGTGAGTGACCCAGGACAGTGTGAGTGACCCGGGACAGTGTGAGTGACCCAGGACAGTGTGACCCAGGACACCGTGAGTGACCCGGGAGAGTGTGACCCCGGACAGTGTGACCCAGGACAGTGTGACCCAGAACAGTGTGAGTGACCCAGGACAGTGTGAGTGAACCGGGACAGAGTGACCCAGGACAGTGTGACCCAGAACAGTGTGAGTGACCCAGGACAGTGTGAGTGAACCGGGACAGAGTGACCCAGGACAGTGTGACCCAGAACAGTGTGAGTGACCCAGGACAGTGTGAGTGAACCGGGACAGAGTGACCCAGGACAGTGTGACCCAGAACAGTGTGAGTGACCCAGGACAGTGTGAGTGAACCGGGACAGAGTGACCCAGGACAGTGTGACCCAGAACAGTGTGAGTGACCCAGGACAGTGTGAGTGAACCGGGACAGAGTGACCCAGGACAGTGTGACCCGGGACAGTGTGAATGACCCGGGACAGTGTGAGTGATCCGGGACAGTGTGACCCAGGACAGTGTGACCCAGGACAGTGTGAGTAACCCGGGACAGTGTGAGTGACCCAGGACAGTGTGACCCGTGACAGAGTGACCCGGGACAGTGTGACCCAGGAGAGTGTGAGTGACCCGGGACAATGTGACCCCGGAGAGTGTGACCCACGACAGTGTGAGTGACCCGGGACAGTGTGAATGACCCGGGACAGTGTGAGTGACCCGGGACTGTGTGACCCAGGAAAGTGTGACCCAGGACAGTGTGTGTGACCCGGGACAGTGTGACCCTGGACAGTGTGAGTGACCCGGGACAGTGTGTGTGACCCAGGAGAGTGTGTGTGACCCGGGACAGAGTGTCCCAGGACAGTGTGACCCTGGACAGTGTGAGTGACACAGAACAGTGTGAGTGACCCGGGACAGTGTGTGTGACCCAGGAGAGTGTGTGTGACCCGGGACAGAGTGTCCCAGGACAGTGTGACCCAGGACAGTGTGAGTGACCCTGGACAGTGTGACCCATGACAGTGTGACCCAGGACAGTATGTGTGACCCAGGACAGAGTGAGTGACCCTGGACAGTGTGACCCATGACAGTGTGAGTGACCTGGGACAGTGTGACCCAGGACAGTGTGACCCAGGACAGTATGTGTGACCCAGGACAGAGTGAGTGACCCTGGACAGTGTGACCCATGACAGTGTGAGTGACCCGGGACAGTGTGTGTGACCCAGGACAGTGTGAGTGACCCAGGACAGTGTGTGTGACCCGGGACAGAGTGTCCCAGGACAGTGTGACCCAGGACAGTGTGAGTGACCCTGGACAGTGTGACCCAGGACAGTGTGAGTGACCTGGGACAGTGTGACCCAGGACAGTGTGACCCAGGACAGTGTGTGTGACCCAGGACAGAGTGAGTGACCCAGGACAGTGTGAGTGACCCAGGACAGTGTGTATGACCCGGGACAGTGTGAGTGACCCACGACAGTGTGACCCTGGACAGTGTGACCCATGACAGTGTGAGTGACCCGGGACAGTGTGAGTGACCCAGGACAGTGTGTGTGACCCGGGTCAGAGTGTCCCAGGACAGTGTGACCCAGGACAGTGTGAGTGACCTGGGACAGTGTGACCCAGGACAGTGTGAGTGACCCGGGACATTGTGAGTGACCCGGGACAGTGTGAGTGTCCCGGGACATTGTGAGTGACCCGGGACATTGTGAGTGACCCTGGACAGTGTGAGTGACCCGGGACATTGTGAGTGACCCGGGACAGTGTGAATGACCCGGGACAGTGTGAGTGACCCGGGACATTGTGAGTGACCCACGACAGTGTGACCCGTGACAGAGTGACCCGGGATAGTGTGACGCGGGACAGTGTGAGTGACCCGGGACAGTGTGAGTGACCCGGGACATTGTGAGTGACCCGGGACAGTGTGAGTGTCCCGGGACATTGTGAGTGACCCGGGACATTGTGAGTGACCCTGGACAGTGTGAGTGACCCGGGACATTGTGAGTGACCCGGGACAGTGTGAATGACCCGGGACAGTGTGAGTGACCCGGGACAGTGTGTCCCGGGACTGTGTGACCCGGGACAGTGTGAGTGACCCAGGACAGTGTGAGTGACCCAGGACAGTGTGTATGACCCGGGACAGTGTGACCCCGGACAGTGTGACCCATGACAGTGTGAGTGATCCGGGACAGTGTGTGTGACCCAGGACAGTGTGAGTGACCCGGGACAGAGTGTCCCAGGACAGTGTGACCCGGGACAGTGTGACCCAGGACAGTGTGAGTGACCCGGGACAGTGTGTGTGACCCAGGAGAGTGTGTGTGACCCGGGACAGAGTGTCCCAGGACAGTGTGACCCAGGATAGTGTGAGTGACCCAGGACAGTATGAGTGACCCAGGACAGTGTGACTCAGGACAGTGTGACCCAGGACAGTGTGTGTGACCCAGGACAGTGTGAGTGACCCGGGACAGAGTGTCCCAGGACAGTGTGACCCGGGACAGTGTGACCCAGGACAGTGTGAGTGATCCGGGACAGTGTGAGTGACCCAGGACAGTGTGTGTGACCCGGGACAGAGTGTCCCAGGACAGTGTGACCCAGGACAGTGTGGGTGACCCGGGACAGTGTGACCCAGGACAGTGTGACCCAGCACAGTATGAGTGACCCACGACAGTGTGACCCGGGATAGTGTGACCCGGGACAGTGTGAGTGACCCGGGACAGTGTGAGTGACCCGGGACATTGTGAGTGACCCACGACAGTGTGACCCGGGACAGTGTGAGTGACCCACGACAGTGTGACCAAGGACAGAGTGACCCAGGACACTGCGTGTGACCCAGGACAGTGTGACCCAGGACAGTGTGAGTGACCCAGGACAGTGTGAGTGACCCGGGACAGTGTGACCCAGGACAGTGTGAGTGACCCGGGACAGTGTGAGTGACACGGGACAGTGTGAGTGACCGGGGACATTGTGAGTGACCCGGGACAGTGTGAGTGTCCCGGGACATTGTGAGTGACCCGGGACATTGTGAGTGACCCTGGACAGTGTGAATGACCCGGGACAGTGTGAGTGACCCGGGACAGTGTGTCCCGGGACAGTGTGACCCGGGACAGTGAGAGTGACCCAGGACAGTGTGAGTGACCCAGGACAGTGTGTATGACCCGGGACAGTGTGACCCCGGACAGTGTGACCCATGACAGTGTGAGTGATCCGGGACAGTGTGTGTGACCCAGGACAGTGTGAGTGACCCGGGACAGAGTGTCCCAGGACAGTGTGACCCGGGACAGTGTGACCCAGGACAGTGTGAGTGACCCGGGACAGTGTGAGTGACCCAGGACAGTGTGTGTGACCCGGGACAGAGTGTCCCAGGACAGTGTGACCCAGGATAGTGTGAGTGACCCAGGACAGTGTAAGTGACCCAGGACAGTGTGAGTGACCCAGGACAGTGTGACCCAGGACAGTGTGAGTGATCCGGGACAGTGTGAGTGACCCAGGACAGTGTGTGTGACCCGGGACAGAGTGTCCCAGGACAGTGTGACCCAGGATAGTGTGAGTGACCCAGGACAGTGTAAGTGACCCAGGACAGTGTGAGTGACCCAGGACAGTGTGACCCAGGACAGTGTGACCCAGGACAGTGTGAGTGATCCGGGACAGTGTGAGTGACCCAGGACAGTGTGTGTGACCCGGGACAGAGTGTCCCAGGACAGTGTGACCCAGGATAGTGTGAGTGACCCAGGACAGTGTAAGTGACCCAGGACAGTGTGAGTGACCCACGACAGTGTGAGTGACCCACGACAGTGTGACCCGGGACAGTGTGAGTGACACGGGACAGTGTGAGTGACCCGGGACATTGTGAGTGACCCGGGACAGTGTGAGTGTCCCGGGACATTGTGAGTGACCCGGGACATTGTGAGTGACCCTGGACAGTGTGACCCGGGACAGTGTGACCCAGGACAGTGTGAGTGACCCGGGACAGTGTGAGTGACCCAGGACAGTGTGTGTGACCCGGGACAGAGTGTCCCAGGACAGTGTGACCCAGGATAGTGTGAGTGACCCAGGACAGTAAAAGTGACCCATGACAGTGTGACCCAGGACAGTGTGACCCAGGACAGTGTGAGTGATCCGGGACAGTGAGAGTGACCCAGGACAGTGTGTGTGACCCGGGACAGAGTGTCCCAGGACAGTGTGACCCAGGATAGTGTGAGTGACCCAGGACAGTGTGAGTGACCCAGGACAGTGTGAGTGACCCACGACAGTGTGACCCGGGACAGTGTGAGTGACACGGGACAGTGTGAGTGACACGGGACAGTGTGAGTGACCGGGGACATTGTGAGTGACCCGGGACAGTGTGTGTGACCCAGGACAGTGTGAGTGACCCGGGACATTGTGAGTGACCCGGGACAGTGTGAGTGACCCACGACAGTGTGACCCGGGACAGTGTGAGTGACCCGGGACAGTGTGACCCGGGACAGTGTGACCCGGGACAGTGTGAGTGACCCAGGACAGTGTGACCCGGGACAGTATGAGTGACCCGGGACAGTGTGACCCGGGACAGTGTGACCCGGGACAGTGTGAGTGACACGGGACAGAGTGTCCCAGGACAGAGTGACCCGGGACAGTGTGACCCACGACAGTGTGAGTGACCCGGGACAGTGTGAGTGACCCAGGACAGTGTGTGTGACCCGGGACAGAGTGTCCCAGGACAGTGTGACCCAGCACAGTGTGGGTGACCCGAGACAGTGTGACCCAGGACAGTGTGAGTGACCCGGGACAGTGTGTCCCAGGACAGTATGACCCGGGACAGTGTGAGTGACCCAGGACAGTGTGTATGACCCGGGACAGTGTGACCCCGGACAGTGTGACCCATGACAGTGTGAGTGATCCGGGACAGTGTGTGTGACCCAGGACAGTGTGAGTGACCCGGGACAGAGTGTCCCAGGACAGAGTGACCCGGGACAGTGTGACCCAGGACAGTGTGAGTGACCCTGGACAGTGTGAGTGACCCAGGACAGTGTGTGTGACCCGGGACAGAGTGTCCCAGGACAGTGTGACCCAGGATAGTGTGAGTGACCCAGGACAGTGTGAGTGACCCAGGACAGTGTGACCCAGGACAGTGTGACCCAGGACAGTGTGAGTGATCCGGGACAGTGTGAGTGACCCAGGACAGTGTGTGTGACCCGGGACAGAGTGTCCCGGGACAGTATGACCCGGGACAGTGTGAGTGACCCAGGACAGTGTGTATGACCCGGGACAGTGTGACCCCGGACAGTGTGACCCATGACAGTGTGAGTGATCCGGGACAGTGTGTGTGACCCAGGACAGTGTGAGTGACCCGGGACAGAGTGTCCCAGGACAGAGTGACCCGGGACAGTGTGACCCAGCACAGTGTGGGTGACCCGAGACAGTGTGACCCAGGACAGTGTGAGTGACCCGGACAGTGTGACCCAGCACAGTATGAGTGACCCACGACAGTGTGACCCGGGATAGTGTGACCCGGGACAGTGTGAGTGACCCGGGACAGTGTGAGTGACCCGGGACATTGTGAGTGACCCACGACAGTGTGACCTGGGACAGTGTGAGTGACCCACGACAGTGTGACCCAGGACAGAGTGACCCAGGACACTGCGTGTGACCCAGGACAGTGTGACCCAGGACAGTGTGAGTGACCCAGGACAGTGTGAGTGACCCGGGACAGTGTGACCCGGGACAGTGTGTGTTACCCGGGACAGTGTGATCCAGGACAGTGTGAGTGACCCGAGACAGTGTGACCCAGGACAGTGTGACCCGGGACAGTGTGAGTGACCCAGGACAGTGTGAGTGACCACGGACAGTGTGACCCAGGACAGTGTGAGTGACCCGGGACAGTGTGTATGACCCAGGACAGTGTGAGTGACCCGGGACAGTGTGAGTGACCCGGGACAGTGTGGCCCAGGACAGTGTTAGTGACCCGGGACAGTGTGACCCAGGACAGTGTGACGTAGGACAGTGTGATTGGCCTGGGACAGTATGAGTGACCCAGGACAGTGTGACCCAGGACAGTGTGAGTGACCCGGGACAGTGTGACCCAGGACAGTGTGAGTGACCCGGGACAGTGTGTGTTACCCGGGACAGTGTGACCCAGGACAGTGTGAGTGACCCGAGACAGTGTGACCCAGGACAGTGTGACCCGGGACAGTGTGAGTGACCCAGGACAGTGTGAGTGACCACGGACAATGTGACCCAGGACAGTGTGAGTGACCCGGGACAGTGTGTATGACCCGGGACAGTGTGAGTGACACACGACAGTGTGACCCGGGAAAGTGTGACCCGGGACAGTGTGAGAGACCCGGGACAGTGTGAGTGACCCGGGACAGTGTTAGTGACCCGGGACAGTGTGACCCAGGACAGTGTGACCCAGGACAGTGTGACCCGGGACATTGTGAGTGACCCGGGACAGTGTGGCCCAGGACAGTGTGAGTGACCCGGGACAGTTTTAGTGACCCAGGACAGTGTGACCCAGGACAGTGTGACCCAGGACAGTGTGACCCGGGACATTGTGAGTGACCCGGGACAGTGTGGCCCAGGACAGTGTGAGTGACCCGGGACAGTGTGACCCAGGACAGTGTGACCCAGGACAGTGTGACCCGGGACAGTGTGAGTGACCCGGGACAGTGTGAGTGACCCAGGACAGTGTGACCCAGGACAGTGTTACCTAGGACAGTGTGAGTGACCCGGGACAGTGTGACCCAGGACAGTGTGAGTGACCCAGGACCGTGTGACCCAGGACAGTGTGACCCAGGACAGTGTGAGTGATCCGGGACAGTGTGAGTGACCCAGGACAGTGTGTGTGACCCGGGACAGAGTGTCCCAGGACAGTGTGACCCAGCACAGTGTGGGTGACCCGAGACAGTGTGACCCAGGACAGTGTGAGTGACCCGGGACAGTGTGTCCCGGGACAGTGTGACCCGGGACAGTGTGAGTGACCCAGGACAGTGTGAGTGACCCAGGACAGTGTGTATGACCCGGGACAGTGTGACCCCGGACAGTGTGACCCATGACAGTGTGAGTGATCCGGGACATAATGTGTGACCCAGGACAGTGTGAGTGACCCGGGACAGAGTGTCCCAGGACAGAGTGACCCGGGACAGTGTGACCCACGACAGTGTGAGTGACCCTGGACAGTGTGAGTGACCCAGGACAGTGTGTGTGACCCGGGACAGAGTGTCCCAGGACAGTGTGACCCAGGATAGTGTGAGTGACCCAGGACAGTGTGAGTGACCCAGGACAGTGTGACCCAGGACAGTGTGACCCAGGACAGTGTGAGTGATCCGGGACAGTGTGAGTGACCCAGGACAGTGTGTGTGACCCGGGACAGAGTGTCCCAGGACAGTGTGACCCAGCACAGTGTGGGTGACCCGAGACAGTGTGACCCAGGACAGTGTGAGTGACCCGGACAGTGTGACCCAGCACAGTATGAGTGACCCACGACAGTGTGACCCGGGATAGTGTGACCCGGGACAGTGTGAGTGACCCGGGACAGTGTGAGTGACCAGGGACATTGTGAGTGACCCACGACAGTGTGACCCGGGACAGTGTGAGTGACCCACGACAGTGTGACCCAGGACAGAGTGACCCAGGACACTGCGTGTGACCCAGGACAGTGTGACCCAGGACAGTGTGAGTGACCCAGGACAGTGTGAGTGACCCGGGACAGTGTGACCCGGGACAGTGTGTGTTACCCGGGACAGTGTGATCCAGGACAGTGTGAGTGACCCGAGACAGTGTGACCCAGGACAGTGTGACCCGGGACAGTGTGAGTGACCCAGGACAGTGTGAGTGACCACGGACAGTGTGACCCAGGACAGTGTGTTTGACCCGGGACAGTGTGAGTGACCCGGGACAGTGTGAGTGACCCGGGACAGTGTGGCCCAGGACAGTGTTAGTGACCCGGGACAGTGTGACCCAGGACAGTGTGACGTAGGACAGTGTGATTGGCCTGGGACAGTGTGAGTGACCCAGGACAGTGTGACCCAGGACAGTGTGAGTGACCCGGGACAGTGTGACCCATGACAGTGTGAGTGATCCGGGACAGTGTGTGTGACCCAGGACAGTGTGAGTGACCCGGGACAGAGTGTCCCAGGACAGAGTGACCCGGGACAGTGTGACCCACGACAGTGTGAGTGACCCTGGACAGTGTGAGTGACCCAGGACAGTGTGTGTGACCCGGGACAGAGTGTCCCAGGACAGTGTGACCCAGGATAGTGTGAGTGACCCAGGACAGTGTGAGTGACCCAGGACAGTGTGACCCAGGACAGTGTGACCCAGGACAGTGTGAGTGATCCGGGACAGTGTGAGTGACCCAGGACAGTGTGTGTGACCCGGGACAGAGTGTCCCGGGACAGTATGACCCGGGACAGTGTGAGTGACCCAGGACAGTGTGTATGACCCGGGACAGTGTGACCCCGGACAGTGTGACCCATGACAGTGTGAGTGATCCGGGACAGTGTGTGTGACCCAGGACAGTGTGAGTGACCCGGGACAGAGTGTCCCAGGACAGAGTGACCCGGGACAGTGTGACCCAGCACAGTGTGGGTGACCCGAGACAGTGTGACCCAGGACAGTGTGAGTGACCCGGACAGTGTGACCCAGCACAGTATGAGTGACCCACGACAGTGTGACCCGGGATAGTGTGACCCGGGACAGTGTGAGTGACCCGGGACAGTGTGAGTGACCCGGGACATTGTGAGTGACCCACGACAGTGTGACCTGGGACAGTGTGAGTGACCCACGACAGTGTGACCCAGGACAGAGTGACCCAGGACACTGCGTGTGACCCAGGACAGTGTGACCCAGGACAGTGTGAGTGACCCAGGACAGTGTGAGTGACCCGGGACAGTGTGACCCGGGACAGTGTGTGTTACCCGGGACAGTGTGATCCAGGACAGTGTGAGTGACCCGAGACAGTGTGACCCAGGACAGTGTGACCCGGGACAGTGTGAGTGACCCAGGACAGTGTGAGTGACCACGGACAGTGTGACCCAGGACAGTGTGAGTGACCCGGGACAGTGTGTATGACCCGGGACAGTGTGAGTGACCCGGGACAGTGTGAGTGACCCGGGACAGTGTGGCCCAGGACAGTGTTAGTGACCCGGGACAGTGTGACCCAGGACAGTGTGACGTAGGACAGTGTGATTGGCCTGGGACAGTATGAGTGACCCAGGACAGTGTGACCCAGGACAGTGTGAGTGACCCGGGACAGTGTGACCCAGGACAGTGTGAGTGACCCGGGACAGTGTGTGTTACCCGGGACAGTGTGACCCAGGACAGTGTGAGTGACCCGAGACAGTGTGACCCAGGACAGTGTGACCCGGGACAGTGTGAGTGACCCAGGACAGTGTGAGTGACCACGGACAATGTGACCCAGGACAGTGTGAGTGACCCGGGACAGTGTGAGTGATCCGGGACAGTGTGAGTGACCCAGGACAGTGTGTGTGACCCGGGACAGAGTGTCCCAGGACAGTGTGACCCAGGACAGTGTGGGTGACCCGGGACAGTGTGACCCAGGACAGTGTGACCCAGCACAGTATGAGTGACCCACGACAGTGTGACCCGGGATAGTGTGACCCGGGACAGTGTGAGTGACCCGGGACAGTGTGAGTGACCCGGGACATTGTGAGTGACCCACGACAGTGTGACCCGGGACAGTGTGAGTGACCCACGACAGTGTGACCAAGGACAGAGTGACCCAGGACACTGCGTGTGACCCAGGACAGTGTGACCCAGGACAGTGTGAGTGACCCAGGACAGTGTGAGTGACCCGGGACAGTGTGACCCAGGACAGTGTGAGTGACCCGGGACAGTGTGAGTGACACGGGACAGTGTGAGTGACCGGGGACATTGTGAGTGACCCGGGACAGTGTGAGTGTCCCGGGACATTGTGAGTGACCCGGGACATTGTGAGTGACCCTGGACAGTGTGAATGACCCGGGACAGTGTGAGTGACCCGGGACAGTGTGTCCCGGGACAGTGTGACCCGGGACAGTGAGAGTGACCCAGGACAGTGTGAGTGACCCAGGACAGTGTGTATGACCCGGGACAGTGTGACCCCGGACAGTGTGACCCATGACAGTGTGAGTGATCCGGGACAGTGTGTGTGACCCAGGACAGTGTGAGTGACCCGGGACAGAGTGTCCCAGGACAGTGTGACCCGGGACAGTGTGACCCAGGACAGTGTGAGTGACCCGGGACAGTGTGAGTGACCCAGGACAGTGTGTGTGACCCGGGACAGAGTGTCCCAGGACAGTGTGACCCAGGATAGTGTGAGTGACCCAGGACAGTGTAAGTGACCCAGGACAGTGTGAGTGACCCAGGACAGTGTGACCCAGGACAGTGTGAGTGATCCGGGACAGTGTGAGTGACCCAGGACAGTGTGTGTGACCCGGGACAGAGTGTCCCAGGACAGTGTGACCCAGGATAGTGTGAGTGACCCAGGACAGTGTAAGTGACCCAGGACAGTGTGAGTGACCCAGGACAGTGTGACCCAGGACAGTGTGACCCAGGACAGTGTGAGTGATCCGGGACAGTGTGAGTGACCCAGGACAGTGTGTGTGACCCGGGACAGAGTGTCCCAGGACAGTGTGACCCAGGATAGTGTGAGTGACCCAGGACAGTGTAAGTGACCCAGGACAGTGTGAGTGACCCACGACAGTGTGAGTGACCCACGACAGTGTGACCCGGGACAGTGTGAGTGACACGGGACAGTGTGAGTGACCCGGGACATTGTGAGTGACCCGGGACAGTGTGAGTGTCCCGGGACATTGTGAGTGACCCGGGACATTGTGAGTGACCCTGGACAGTGTGACCCGGGACAGTGTGACCCAGGACAGTGTGAGTGACCCGGGACAGTGTGAGTGACCCAGGACAGTGTGTGTGACCCGGGACAGAGTGTCCCAGGACAGTGTGACCCAGGATAGTGTGAGTGACCCAGGACAGTAAAAGTGACCCATGACAGTGTGACCCAGGACAGTGTGACCCAGGACAGTGTGAGTGATCCGGGACAGTGAGAGTGACCCAGGACAGTGTGTGTGACCCGGGACAGAGTGTCCCAGGACAGTGTGACCCAGGATAGTGTGAGTGACCCAGGACAGTGTGAGTGACCCAGGACAGTGTGAGTGACCCACGACAGTGTGACCCGGGACAGTGTGAGTGACACGGGACAGTGTGAGTGACACGGGACAGTGTGAGTGACCGGGGACATTGTGAGTGACCCGGGACAGTGTGTGTGACCCAGGACAGTGTGAGTGACCCGGGACATTGTGAGTGACCCGGGACAGTGTGAGTGACCCACGACAGTGTGACCCGGGACAGTGTGAGTGACCCGGGACAGTGTGACCCGGGACAGTGTGACCCGGGACAGTGTGAGTGACCCAGGACAGTGTGACCCGGGACAGTATGAGTGACCCGGGACAGTGTGACCCGGGACAGTGTGACCCGGGACAGTGTGAGTGACACGGGACAGAGTGTCCCAGGACAGAGTGACCCGGGACAGTGTGACCCACGACAGTGTGAGTGACCCGGGACAGTGTGAGTGACCCAGGACAGTGTGTGTGACCCGGGACAGAGTGTCCCAGGACAGTGTGACCCAGCACAGTGTGGGTGACCCGAGACAGTGTGACCCAGGACAGTGTGAGTGACCCGGGACAGTGTGTCCCAGGACAGTATGACCCGGGACAGTGTGAGTGACCCAGGACAGTGTGTATGACCCGGGACAGTGTGACCCCGGACAGTGTGACCCATGACAGTGTGAGTGATCCGGGACAGTGTGTGTGACCCAGGACAGTGTGAGTGACCCGGGACAGAGTGTCCCAGGACAGAGTGACCCGGGACAGTGTGACCCAGGACAGTGTGAGTGACCCTGGACAGTGTGAGTGACCCAGGACAGTGTGTGTGACCCGGGACAGAGTGTCCCAGGACAGTGTGACCCAGGATAGTGTGAGTGACCCAGGACAGTGTGAGTGACCCAGGACAGTGTGACCCAGGACAGTGTGACCCAGGACAGTGTGAGTGATCCGGGACAGTGTGAGTGACCCAGGACAGTGTGTGTGACCCGGGACAGAGTGTCCCGGGACAGTATGACCCGGGACAGTGTGAGTGACCCAGGACAGTGTGTATGACCCGGGACAGTGTGACCCCGGACAGTGTGACCCATGACAGTGTGAGTGATCCGGGACAGTGTGTGTGACCCAGGACAGTGTGAGTGACCCGGGACAGAGTGTCCCAGGACAGAGTGACCCGGGACAGTGTGACCCAGCACAGTGTGGGTGACCCGAGACAGTGTGACCCAGGACAGTGTGAGTGACCCGGACAGTGTGACCCAGCACAGTATGAGTGACCCACGACAGTGTGACCCGGGATAGTGTGACCCGGGACAGTGTGAGTGACCCGGGACAGTGTGAGTGACCCGGGACATTGTGAGTGACCCACGACAGTGTGACCTGGGACAGTGTGAGTGACCCACGACAGTGTGACCCAGGACAGAGTGACCCAGGACACTGCGTGTGACCCAGGACAGTGTGACCCAGGACAGTGTGAGTGACCCAGGACAGTGTGAGTGACCCGGGACAGTGTGACCCGGGACAGTGTGTGTTACCCGGGACAGTGTGATCCAGGACAGTGTGAGTGACCCGAGACAGTGTGACCCAGGACAGTGTGACCCGGGACAGTGTGAGTGACCCAGGACAGTGTGAGTGACCACGGACAGTGTGACCCAGGACAGTGTGAGTGACCCGGGACAGTGTGTATGACCCAGGACAGTGTGAGTGACCCGGGACAGTGTGAGTGACCCGGGACAGTGTGGCCCAGGACAGTGTTAGTGACCCGGGACAGTGTGACCCAGGACAGTGTGACGTAGGACAGTGTGATTGGCCTGGGACAGTATGAGTGACCCAGGACAGTGTGACCCAGGACAGTGTGAGTGACCCGGGACAGTGTGACCCAGGACAGTGTGAGTGACCCGGGACAGTGTGTGTTACCCGGGACAGTGTGACCCAGGACAGTGTGAGTGACCCGAGACAGTGTGACCCAGGACAGTGTGACCCGGGACAGTGTGAGTGACCCAGGACAGTGTGAGTGACCACGGACAATGTGACCCAGGACAGTGTGAGTGACCCGGGACAGTGTGTATGACCCGGGACAGTGTGAGTGACACACGACAGTGTGACCCGGGAAAGTGTGACCCGGGACAGTGTGAGAGACCCGGGACAGTGTGAGTGACCCGGGACAGTGTTAGTGACCCGGGACAGTGTGACCCAGGACAGTGTGACCCAGGACAGTGTGACCCGGGACATTGTGAGTGACCCGGGACAGTGTGGCCCAGGACAGTGTGAGTGACCCGGGACAGTTTTAGTGACCCAGGACAGTGTGACCCAGGACAGTGTGACCCAGGACAGTGTGACCCGGGACATTGTGAGTGACCCGGGACAGTGTGGCCCAGGACAGTGTGAGTGACCCGGGACAGTGTGACCCAGGACAGTGTGACCCAGGACAGTGTGACCCGGGACAGTGTGAGTGACCCGGGACAGTGTGAGTGACCCAGGACAGTGTGACCCAGGACAGTGTTACCTAGGACAGTGTGAGTGACCCGGGACAGTGTGACCCAGGACAGTGTGAGTGACCCAGGACCGTGTGACCCAGGACAGTGTGACCCAGGACAGTGTGAGTGATCCGGGACAGTGTGAGTGACCCAGGACAGTGTGTGTGACCCGGGACAGAGTGTCCCAGGACAGTGTGACCCAGCACAGTGTGGGTGACCCGAGACAGTGTGACCCAGGACAGTGTGAGTGACCCGGGACAGTGTGTCCCGGGACAGTGTGACCCGGGACAGTGTGAGTGACCCAGGACAGTGTGAGTGACCCAGGACAGTGTGTATGACCCGGGACAGTGTGACCCCGGACAGTGTGACCCATGACAGTGTGAGTGATCCGGGACATAATGTGTGACCCAGGACAGTGTGAGTGACCCGGGACAGAGTGTCCCAGGACAGAGTGACCCGGGACAGTGTGACCCACGACAGTGTGAGTGACCCTGGACAGTGTGAGTGACCCAGGACAGTGTGTGTGACCCGGGACAGAGTGTCCCAGGACAGTGTGACCCAGGATAGTGTGAGTGACCCAGGACAGTGTGAGTGACCCAGGACAGTGTGACCCAGGACAGTGTGACCCAGGACAGTGTGAGTGATCCGGGACAGTGTGAGTGACCCAGGACAGTGTGTGTGACCCGGGACAGAGTGTCCCAGGACAGTGTGACCCAGCACAGTGTGGGTGACCCGAGACAGTGTGACCCAGGACAGTGTGAGTGACCCGGACAGTGTGACCCAGCACAGTATGAGTGACCCACGACAGTGTGACCCGGGATAGTGTGACCCGGGACAGTGTGAGTGACCCGGGACAGTGTGAGTGACCAGGGACATTGTGAGTGACCCACGACAGTGTGACCCGGGACAGTGTGAGTGACCCACGACAGTGTGACCCAGGACAGAGTGACCCAGGACACTGCGTGTGACCCAGGACAGTGTGACCCAGGACAGTGTGAGTGACCCAGGACAGTGTGAGTGACCCGGGACAGTGTGACCCGGGACAGTGTGTGTTACCCGGGACAGTGTGATCCAGGACAGTGTGAGTGACCCGAGACAGTGTGACCCAGGACAGTGTGACCCGGGACAGTGTGAGTGACCCAGGACAGTGTGAGTGACCACGGACAGTGTGACCCAGGACAGTGTGTTTGACCCGGGACAGTGTGAGTGACCCGGGACAGTGTGAGTGACCCGGGACAGTGTGGCCCAGGACAGTGTTAGTGACCCGGGACAGTGTGACCCAGGACAGTGTGACGTAGGACAGTGTGATTGGCCTGGGACAGTGTGAGTGACCCAGGACAGTGTGACCCAGGACAGTGTGAGTGACCCGGGACAGTGTGACCCATGACAGTGTGAGTGATCCGGGACAGTGTGTGTGACCCAGGACAGTGTGAGTGACCCGGGACAGAGTGTCCCAGGACAGAGTGACCCGGGACAGTGTGACCCACGACAGTGTGAGTGACCCTGGACAGTGTGAGTGACCCAGGACAGTGTGTGTGACCCGGGACAGAGTGTCCCAGGACAGTGTGACCCAGGATAGTGTGAGTGACCCAGGACAGTGTGAGTGACCCAGGACAGTGTGACCCAGGACAGTGTGACCCAGGACAGTGTGAGTGATCCGGGACAGTGTGAGTGACCCAGGACAGTGTGTGTGACCCGGGACAGAGTGTCCCGGGACAGTATGACCCGGGACAGTGTGAGTGACCCAGGACAGTGTGTATGACCCGGGACAGTGTGACCCCGGACAGTGTGACCCATGACAGTGTGAGTGATCCGGGACAGTGTGTGTGACCCAGGACAGTGTGAGTGACCCGGGACAGAGTGTCCCAGGACAGAGTGACCCGGGACAGTGTGACCCAGCACAGTGTGGGTGACCCGAGACAGTGTGACCCAGGACAGTGTGAGTGACCCGGACAGTGTGACCCAGCACAGTATGAGTGACCCACGACAGTGTGACCCGGGATAGTGTGACCCGGGACAGTGTGAGTGACCCGGGACAGTGTGAGTGACCCGGGACATTGTGAGTGACCCACGACAGTGTGACCTGGGACAGTGTGAGTGACCCACGACAGTGTGACCCAGGACAGAGTGACCCAGGACACTGCGTGTGACCCAGGACAGTGTGACCCAGGACAGTGTGAGTGACCCAGGACAGTGTGAGTGACCCGGGACAGTGTGACCCGGGACAGTGTGTGTTACCCGGGACAGTGTGATCCAGGACAGTGTGAGTGACCCGAGACAGTGTGACCCAGGACAGTGTGACCCGGGACAGTGTGAGTGACCCAGGACAGTGTGAGTGACCACGGACAGTGTGACCCAGGACAGTGTGAGTGACCCGGGACAGTGTGTATGACCCGGGACAGTGTGAGTGACCCGGGACAGTGTGAGTGACCCGGGACAGTGTGGCCCAGGACAGTGTTAGTGACCCGGGACAGTGTGACCCAGGACAGTGTGACGTAGGACAGTGTGATTGGCCTGGGACAGTATGAGTGACCCAGGACAGTGTGACCCAGGACAGTGTGAGTGACCCGGGACAGTGTGACCCAGGACAGTGTGAGTGACCCGGGACAGTGTGTGTTACCCGGGACAGTGTGACCCAGGACAGTGTGAGTGACCCGAGACAGTGTGACCCAGGACAGTGTGACCCGGGACAGTGTGAGTGACCCAGGACAGTGTGAGTGACCACGGACAATGTGACCCAGGACAGTGTGAGTGACCCGGGACAGTGTGTATGACCCGGGACAGTGTGAGTGACACACGACAGTGTGACCCGGGAAAGTGTGACCCGGGACAGTGTGAGAGACCCGGGACAGTGTGAGTGACCCGGGACAGTGTTAGTGACCCGGGACAGTGTGACCCAGGACAGTGTGACCCAGGACAGTGTGACCCGGGACATTGTGAGTGACCCGGGACAGTGTGGCCCAGGACAGTGTGAGTGACCCGGGACAGTTTTAGTGACCCAGGACAGTGTGACCCAGGACAGTGTGACCCAGGACAGTGTGACCCGGGACATTGTGAGTGACCCGGGACAGTGTGGCCCAGGACAGTGTGAGTGACCCGGGACAGTGTGACCCAGGACAGTGTGACCCAGGACAGTGTGACCCGGGACAGTGTGAGTGACCCGGGACAGTGTGAGTGACCCAGGACAGTGTGACCCAGGACAGTGTTACCTAGGACAGTGTGAGTGACCCGGGACAGTGTGACCCAGGACAGTGTGAGTGACCCAGGACCGTGTGACCCAGGACAGTGTGACCCAGGACAGTGTGAGTGATCCGGGACAGTGTGAGTGACCCAGGACAGTGTGTGTGACCCGGGACAGAGTGTCCCAGGACAGTGTGACCCAGCACAGTGTGGGTGACCCGAGACAGTGTGACCCAGGACAGTGTGAGTGACCCGGGACAGTGTGTCCCGGGACAGTGTGACCCGGGACAGTGTGAGTGACCCAGGACAGTGTGAGTGACCCAGGACAGTGTGTATGACCCGGGACAGTGTGACCCCGGACAGTGTGACCCATGACAGTGTGAGTGATCCGGGACATAATGTGTGACCCAGGACAGTGTGAGTGACCCGGGACAGAGTGTCCCAGGACAGAGTGACCCGGGACAGTGTGACCCACGACAGTGTGAGTGACCCTGGACAGTGTGAGTGACCCAGGACAGTGTGTGTGACCCGGGACAGAGTGTCCCAGGACAGTGTGACCCAGGATAGTGTGAGTGACCCAGGACAGTGTGAGTGACCCAGGACAGTGTGACCCAGGACAGTGTGACCCAGGACAGTGTGAGTGATCCGGGACAGTGTGAGTGACCCAGGACAGTGTGTGTGACCCGGGACAGAGTGTCCCAGGACAGTGTGACCCAGCACAGTGTGGGTGACCCGAGACAGTGTGACCCAGGACAGTGTGAGTGACCCGGACAGTGTGACCCAGCACAGTATGAGTGACCCACGACAGTGTGACCCGGGATAGTGTGACCCGGGACAGTGTGAGTGACCCGGGACAGTGTGAGTGACCAGGGACATTGTGAGTGACCCACGACAGTGTGACCCGGGACAGTGTGAGTGACCCACGACAGTGTGACCCAGGACAGAGTGACCCAGGACACTGCGTGTGACCCAGGACAGTGTGACCCAGGACAGTGTGAGTGACCCAGGACAGTGTGAGTGACCCGGGACAGTGTGACCCGGGACAGTGTGTGTTACCCGGGACAGTGTGATCCAGGACAGTGTGAGTGACCCGAGACAGTGTGACCCAGGACAGTGTGACCCGGGACAGTGTGAGTGACCCAGGACAGTGTGAGTGACCACGGACAGTGTGACCCAGGACAGTGTGTTTGACCCGGGACAGTGTGAGTGACCCGGGACAGTGTGAGTGACCCGGGACAGTGTGGCCCAGGACAGTGTTAGTGACCCGGGACAGTGTGACCCAGGACAGTGTGACGTAGGACAGTGTGATTGGCCTGGGACAGTGTGAGTGACCCAGGACAGTGTGACCCAGGACAGTGTGAGTGACCCGGGACAGTGTGACCCAGGACAGTGTGAGTGACCCGGGACAGTGTGTGTTACCCGGGACAGTGTGACCCAGGACAGTGTGAGTGACCCAGGACAGTGTGAGTGACCACGGACAGTGTGACCCACGACAGTGTGAGTGACCCGGGACAGTGTGTATGACCCGGGACAGTGTGAGTGACACACGACAGTGTGACCCGGGAAAGTGTGACCCGGGACAGTGTGAGAGACCCGGGACAGTGTGAGAGACCCGGGACAGTGTTAGTGACCCGGGACAGTGTGACCCAGGACAGTGTGAGTGACCCGGGACAGTGTGAGTGACCCGGGACAGTGTGTATGACCCGGGACAGTGTGAGTGACACACGACAGTGTGACCCGGGAAAGTGTGACCCGGGACAGTGTGAGAGACCCGGGACAGTGTGAGAGACCCGGGACAGTGTTAGTGACCCGGGACAGTGTGACCCAGGACAGTGTGACCCAGGACAGTGTGACCCGGGACAGTGTGAGTGACCCAGGACAGTGTGTGTGACCCGGGACAGAGTGTCCCAGGACAGTGTGACCCAGGATAGTGTGAGTGACCCAGGACAGTGTAAGTGACCCAGGACAGTGTGAGTGACCCACGACAGTGTGAGTGACCCACGACAGTGTGACCCGGGACAGTGTGAGTGACACGGGACAGTGTGAGTGACCCGGGACATTGTGAGTGACCCGGGACAGTGTGAGTGTCCCGGGACATTGTGAGTGACCCGGGACATTGTGAGTGACCCTGGACAGTGTGACCCGGGACAGTGTGACCCAGGACAGTGTGAGTGACCCGGGACAGTGTGAGTGACCCAGGACAGTGTGTGTGACCCGGGACAGAGTGTCCCAGGATAGTGTGACCCAGGATAGTGTGAGTGACCCAGGACAGTAAAAGTGACCCATGACAGTGTGACCCAGGACAGTGTGACCCAGGACAGTGTGAGTGATCCGGGACAGTGAGAGTGACCCAGGACAGTGTGTGTGACCCGGGACAGAGTGTCCCAGGACAGTGTGACCCAGGATAGTGTGAGTGACCCAGGACAGTGTGAGTGACCCAGGACAGTGTGAGTGACCCACGACAGTGTGAGTGACCCACGACAGTGTGACCCGGGACAGTGTGAGTGACACGGGACAGTGTGAGTGACACGGGACAGTGTGAGTGACCGGGGACATTGTGAGTGACCCGGGACAGTGTGTGTGACCCAGGACAGTGTGAGTGACCCGGGACATTGTGAGTGACCCGGGACAGTGTGAGTGACCCACGACAGTGTGACCCGGGACAGTGTGAGTGACCCGGGACAGTGTGACCCGGGACAGTGTGACCCGGGACAGTGTGAGTGACCCAGGACAGTGTGACCCGGGACAGTATGAGTGACCCGGGACAGTGTGACCCGGGACAGTGTGACCCGGGACAGTGTGAGTGACACGGGACAGAGTGTCCCAGGACAGAGTGACCCGGGACAGTGTGACCCACGACAGTGTGAGTGACCCGGGACAGTGTGAGTGACCCAGGACAGTGTGTGTGACCCGGGACAGAGTGTCCCAGGACAGTGTGACCCAGCACAGTGTGGGTGACCCGAGACAGTGTGACCCAGGACAGTGTGAGTGACCCGGGACAGTGTGTCCCAGGACAGTATGACCCGGGACAGTGTGAGTGACCCAGGACAGTGTGTATGACCCGGGACAGTGTGACCCCGGACAGTGTGACCCATGACAGTGTGAGTGATCCGGGACAGTGTGTGTGACCCAGGACAGTGTGAGTGACCCGGGACAGAGTGTCCCAGGACAGAGTGACCCGGGACAGTGTGACCCACGACAGTGTGAGTGACCCTGGACAGTGTGAGTGACCCAGGACAGTGTGTGTGACCCGGGACAGAGTGTCCCAGGACAGTGTGACCCAGGATAGTGTGAGTGACCCAGGACAGTGTGAGTGACCCAGGACAGTGTGACCCAGGACAGTGTGACCCAGGACAGTGTGAGTGATCCGGGACAGTGTGAGTGACCCAGGACAGTGTGTGTGACCCGGGACAGAGTGTCCCGGGACAGTATGACCCGGGACAGTGTGAGTGACCCAGGACAGTGTGTATGACCCGGGACAGTGTGACCCCGGACAGTGTGACCCATGACAGTGTGAGTGATCCGGGACAGTGTGTGTGACCCAGGACAGTGTGAGTGACCCGGGACAGAGTGTCCCAGGACAGAGTGACCCGGGACAGTGTGACCCAGCACAGTGTGGGTGACCCGAGACAGTGTGACCCAGGACAGTGTGAGTGACCCGGACAGTGTGACCCAGCACAGTATGAGTGACCCACGACAGTGTGACCCGGGATAGTGTGACCCGGGACAGTGTGAGTGACCCGGGACAGTGTGAGTGACCCGGGACATTGTGAGTGACCCACGACAGTGTGACCTGGGACAGTGTGAGTGACCCACGACAGTGTGACCCAGGACAGAGTGACCCAGGACACTGCGTGTGACCCAGGACAGTGTGACCCAGGACAGTGTGAGTGACCCAGGACAGTGTGAGTGACCCGGGACAGTGTGACCCGGGACAGTGTGTGTTACCCGGGACAGTGTGATCCAGGACAGTGTGAGTGACCCGAGACAGTGTGACCCAGGACAGTGTGACCCGGGACAGTGTGAGTGACCCAGGACAGTGTGAGTGACCACGGACAGTGTGACCCAGGACAGTGTGAGTGACCCGGGACAGTGTGTATGACCCGGGACAGTGTGAGTGACCCGGGACAGTGTGAGTGACCCGGGACAGTGTGGCCCAGGACAGTGTTAGTGACCCGGGACAGTGTGACCCAGGACAGTGTGACGTAGGACAGTGTGATTGGCCTGGGACAGTATGAGTGACCCAGGACAGTGTGACCCAGGACAGTGTGAGTGACCCGGGACAGTGTGACCCAGGACAGTGTGAGTGACCCGGGACAGTGTGTGTTACCCGGGACAGTGTGACCCAGGACAGTGTGAGTGACCCGAGACAGTGTGACCCAGGACAGTGTGACCCGGGACAGTGTGAGTGACCCAGGACAGTGTGAGTGACCACGGACAATGTGACCCAGGACAGTGTGAGTGACCCGGGACAGTGTGTATGACCCGGGACAGTGTGAGTGACACACGACAGTGTGACCCGGGAAAGTGTGACCCGGGACAGTGTGAGAGACCCGGGACAGTGTGAGTGACCCGGGACAGTGTTAGTGACCCGGGACAGTGTGACCCAGGACAGTGTGACCCAGGACAGTGTGACCCGGGACATTGTGAGTGACCCGGGACAGTGTGGCCCAGGACAGTGTGAGTGACCCGGGACAGTTTTAGTGACCCAGGACAGTGTGACCCAGGACAGTGTGACCCAGGACAGTGTGACCCGGGACATTGTGAGTGACCCGGGACAGTGTGGCCCAGGACAGTGTGAGTGACCCGGGACAGTGTGACCCAGGACAGTGTGACCCAGGACAGTGTGACCCGGGACAGTGTGAGTGACCCGGGACAGTGTGAGTGACACAGGACAGTGTGACCCAGGACAGTGTTACCTAGGACAGTGTGAGTGACCCGGGACAGTGTGACCCAGGACAGTGTGAGTGACCCAGGACCGTGTGACCCAGGACAGTGTGACCCAGGACAGTGTGAGTGATCCGGGACAGTGTGAGTGACCCAGGACAGTGTGTGTGACCCGGGACAGAGTGTCCCAGGACAGTGTGACCCAGCACAGTGTGGGTGACCCGAGACAGTGTGACCCAGGACAGTGTGAGTGACCCGGGACAGTGTGTCCCGGGACAGTGTGACCCGGGACAGTGTGAGTGACCCAGGACAGTGTGAGTGACCCAGGACAGTGTGTATGACCCGGGACAGTGTGACCCCGGACAGTGTGACCCATGACAGTGTGAGTGATCCGGGACATAATGTGTGACCCAGGACAGTGTGAGTGACCCGGGACAGAGTGTCCCAGGACAGAGTGACCCGGGACAGTGTGACCCACGACAGTGTGAGTGACCCTGGACAGTGTGAGTGACCCAGGACAGTGTGTGTGACCCGGGACAGAGTGTCCCAGGACAGTGTGACCCAGGATAGTGTGAGTGACCCAGGACAGTGTGAGTGACCCAGGACAGTGTGACCCAGGACAGTGTGACCCAGGACAGTGTGAGTGATCCGGGACAGTGTGAGTGACCCAGGACAGTGTGTGTGACCCGGGACAGAGTGTCCCAGGACAGTGTGACCCAGCACAGTGTGGGTGACCCGAGACAGTGTGACCCAGGACAGTGTGAGTGACCCGGACAGTGTGACCCAGCACAGTATGAGTGACCCACGACAGTGTGACCCGGGATAGTGTGACCCGGGACAGTGTGAGTGACCCGGGACAGTGTGAGTGACCAGGGACATTGTGAGTGACCCACGACAGTGTGACCCGGGACAGTGTGAGTGACCCACGACAGTGTGACCCAGGACAGAGTGACCCAGGACACTGCGTGTGACCCAGGACAGTGTGACCCAGGACAGTGTGAGTGACCCAGGACAGTGTGAGTGACCCGGGACAGTGTGACCCGGGACAGTGTGTGTTACCCGGGACAGTGTGATCCAGGACAGTGTGAGTGACCCGAGACAGTGTGACCCAGGACAGTGTGACCCGGGACAGTGTGAGTGACCCAGGACAGTGTGAGTGACCACGGACAGTGTGACCCAGGACAGTGTGTTTGACCCGGGACAGTGTGAGTGACCCGGGACAGTGTGAGTGACCCGGGACAGTGTGGCCCAGGACAGTGTGACGTAGGACAGTGTGATTGGCCTGGGACAGTGTGAGTGACCCAGGACAGTGTGACCCAGGACAGTGTGAGTGACCCGGGACAGTGTGACCCATGACAGTGTGAGTGATCCGGGACAGTGTGTGTGACCCAGGACAGTGTGAGTGACCCGGGACAGAGTGTCCCAGGACAGAGTGACCCGGGACAGTGTGACCCACGACAGTGTGAGTGACCCTGGACAGTGTGAGTGACCCAGGACAGTGTGTGTGACCCGGGACAGAGTGTCCCAGGACAGTGTGACCCAGGATAGTGTGAGTGACCCAGGACAGTGTGAGTGACCCAGGACAGTGTGACCCAGGACAGTGTGACCCAGGACAGTGTGAGTGATCCGGGACAGTGTGAGTGACCCAGGACAGTGTGTGTGACCCGGGACAGAGTGTCCCGGGACAGTATGACCCGGGACAGTGTGAGTGACCCAGGACAGTGTGTATGACCCGGGACAGTGTGACCCCGGACAGTGTGACCCATGACAGTGTGAGTGATCCGGGACAGTGTGTGTGACCCAGGACAGTGTGAGTGACCCGGGACAGAGTGTCCCAGGACAGAGTGACCCGGGACAGTGTGACCCAGCACAGTGTGGGTGACCCGAGACAGTGTGACCCAGGACAGTGTGAGTGACCCGGACAGTGTGACCCAGCACAGTATGAGTGACCCACGACAGTGTGACCCGGGATAGTGTGACCCGGGACAGTGTGAGTGACCCGGGACAGTGTGAGTGACCCGGGACATTGTGAGTGACCCACGACAGTGTGACCTGGGACAGTGTGAGTGACCCACGACAGTGTGACCCAGGACAGAGTGACCCAGGACACTGCGTGTGACCCAGGACAGTGTGACCCAGGACAGTGTGAGTGACCCAGGACAGTGTGAGTGACCCGGGACAGTGTGACCCGGGACAGTGTGTGTTACCCGGGACAGTGTGATCCAGGACAGTGTGAGTGACCCGAGACAGTGTGACCCAGGACAGTGTGACCCGGGACAGTGTGAGTGACCCAGGACAGTGTGAGTGACCACGGACAGTGTGACCCAGGACAGTGTGAGTGACCCGGGACAGTGTGTATGACCCGGGACAGTGTGAGTGACCCGGGACAGTGTGAGTGACCCGGGACAGTGTGGCCCAGGACAGTGTTAGTGACCCGGGACAGTGTGACCCAGGACAGTGTGACGTAGGATAGTGTGATTGGCCTGGGACAGTATGAGTGACCCAGGACAGTGTGACCCAGGACAGTGTGAGTGACCCGGGACAGTGTGACCCAGGACAGTGTGAGTGACCCGGGACAGTGTGTGTTACCCGGGACAGTGTGACCCAGGACAGTGTGAGTGACCCGAGACAGTGTGACCCAGGACAGTGTGACCCGGGACAGTGTGAGTGACCCAGGACAGTGTGAGTGACCACGGACAATGTGACCCAGGACAGTGTGAGTGACCCGGGACAGTGTGTATGACCCGGGACAGTGTGAGTGACACACGACAGTGTGACCCGGGAAAGTGTGACCCGGGACAGTGTGAGAGACCCGGGACAGTGTGAGTGACCCGGGACAGTGTTAGTGACCCGGGACAGTGTGACCCAGGACAGTGTGACCCAGGACAGTGTGACCCGGGACATTGTGAGTGACCCGGGACAGTGTGGCCCAGGACAGTGTGAGTGACCCGGGACAGTTTTAGTGACCCAGGACAGTGTGACCCAGGACAGTGTGACCCAGGACAGTGTGACCCGGGACATTGTGAGTGACCCGGGACAGTGTGGCCCAGGACAGTGTGAGTGACCCGGGACAGTGTGACCCAGGACAGTGTGACCCAGGACAGTGTGACCCGGGACAGTGTGAGTGACCCGGGACAGTGTGAGTGACACAGGACAGTGTGACCCAGGACAGTGTTACCTAGGACAGTGTGAGTGACCCGGGACAGTGTGACCCAGGACAGTGTGAGTGACCCAGGACCGTGTGACCCAGGACAGTGTGACCCAGGACAGTGTGAGTGATCCGGGACAGTGTGAGTGACCCAGGACAGTGTGTGTGACCCGGGACAGAGTGTCCCAGGACAGTGTGACCCAGCACAGTGTGGGTGACCCGAGACAGTGTGACCCAGGACAGTGTGAGTGACCCGGGACAGTGTGTCCCGGGACAGTGTGACCCGGGACAGTGTGAGTGACCCAGGACAGTGTGAGTGACCCAGGACAGTGTGTATGACCCGGGACAGTGTGACCCCGGACAGTGTGACCCATGACAGTGTGAGTGATCCGGGACATAATGTGTGACCCAGGACAGTGTGAGTGACCCGGGACAGAGTGTCCCAGGACAGAGTGACCCGGGACAGTGTGACCCACGACAGTGTGAGTGACCCTGGACAGTGTGAGTGACCCAGGACAGTGTGTGTGACCCGGGACAGAGTGTCCCAGGACAGTGTGACCCAGGATAGTGTGAGTGACCCAGGACAGTGTGAGTGACCCAGGACAGTGTGACCCAGGACAGTGTGACCCAGGACAGTGTGAGTGATCCGGGACAGTGTGAGTGACCCAGGACAGTGTGTGTGACCCGGGACAGAGTGTCCCAGGACAGTGTGACCCAGCACAGTGTGGGTGACCCGAGACAGTGTGACCCAGGACAGTGTGAGTGACCCGGACAGTGTGACCCAGCACAGTGTGAGTGACCCACGACAGTGTGACCCGGGATAGTGTGACCCGGGACAGTGTGAGTGACCCGGGACAGTGTGAGTGACCAGGGACATTGTGAGTGACCCACGACAGTGTGACCCGGGACAGTGTGAGTGACCCACGACAGTGTGACCCAGGACAGAGTGACCCAGGACACTGCGTGTGACCCAGGACAGTGTGACCCAGGACAGTGTGAGTGACCCAGGACAGTGTGAGTGACCCGGGACAGTGTGACCCGGGACAGTGTGTGTTACCCGGGACAGTGTGATCCAGGACAGTGTGAGTGACCCGAGACAGTGTGACCCAGGACAGTGTGACCCGGGACAGTGTGAGTGACCCAGGACAGTGTGAGTGACCACGGACAGTGTGACCCAGGACAGTGTGTTTGACCCGGGACAGTGTGAGTGACCCGGGACAGTGTGAGTGACCCGGGACAGTGTGGCCCAGGACAGTGTTAGTGACCCGGGACAGTGTGACCCAGGACAGTGTGACGTAGGACAGTGTGATTGGCCTGGGACAGTGTGAGTGACCCAGGACAGTGTGACCCAGGACAGTGTGAGTGACCCGGGACAGTGTGACCCAGGACAGTGTGAGTGACCCGGGACAGTGTGTGTTACCCGGGACAGTGTGACCCAGGACAGTGTGAGTGACCCAGGACAGTGTGAGTGACCACGGACAGTGTGACCCAGGACAGTGTGAGTGACCCGGGACAGTGTGTATGACCCGGGACAGTGTGAGTGACACACGACAGTGTGACCCGGGAAAGTGTGACCCGGGACAGTGTGAGAGACCCGGGACAGTGTGAGAGACCCGGGACAGTGTTAGTGACCCGGGACAGTGTGACCCAGGACAGTGTGACCCAGGACAGTGTGACCCGGGACATTGTGAGTGACCCGGGACAGTGTGGCCCAGGACAGTGTGAGTGACCCGGGACAGTGTTAGTGACCCGGGACAGTGTGACCCAGGACAGTGTGACCCAGGACAGTGTGACCCGGGACATTGTGAGTGACCCGGGACAGTGTGGCCCAGGACAGTGTGAGTGACCCGGGACAGTGTGACCCAGGACAGTGTGACCCAGGTCAGTGTGACCCGGGACAGTGTGAGTGACCCGGGACAGTGTGGCCCAGGACAGTGTGAGTGACACAGGACAGTGTGACCCAGGACAGTGTTACTAGGACAGTGTGAGTGACCCGGGACAGTGTGAGTGACACAGGACAGTGTGACCCAGGACAGTGTGAGTGACCCAGGACAGTGTGACCCAGGACAGTGTGAGTGACCCGGGACAGTGTGACCCAGGACAGTGTGAGTGACCCAGGACCGTGTGACCCAGGACAGTGTGAGTGATCCGAGACAGTGTGACCCAGGACAGTGTGAGTGACCCGGGACAGTGTGAATGACCTGGGACAGTGTGAGTGACCCGGGACAGTGTGACCCAGGACAGTGTGACCCAGGACCGAGTGACGCGGGACAGTGTGACACGGGACAGTGAGAGTGACCCGGGACAGTGTGACCCCGGACAGTGTGACCCAGGACAGTGTGAGTGACCCAGGACAGTGTGAGTGACCTGGGACAGTGTGAGTGACCCAGGACAGTGTGAGTGACCCGGGACAGTGTGAGTGACCCAGGACAGTGTGAGTGACCCGGGACAGAGTGTCCCAGGACAGAGTGACCCGGGACAGTATGACCCACGACAGTGTGAGTGACCCTGGACAGTGTGAGTGACCCAGGACAGTGTGTGTGACCCGGGACAGAGTGTCCCAGGACAGTGTGACCCAGGATAGTGTGAGTGACCCAGGACAGTGTGAGTGACCCAGGACAGTGTGACCCAGGACAGTGTGACCCAGGACAGTGTGAGTGATCCGGGACAGTGTGAGTGACCCAGGACAGTGTGTGTGACCCGGGACAGAGTGTCCCAGGACAGTGTGACCCAGCACAGTGTGGGTGACCCGAGACAGTGTGACCCAGGACAGTGTGAGTGACCCGGACAGTGTGACCCAGCACAGTATGAGTGACCCACGACAGTGTGACCCGGGATAGTGTGACCCGGGACAGTGTGAGTGACCCGGGACAGTGTGAGTGACCAGGGACATTGTGAGTGACCCACGACAGTGTGACCCGGGACAGTGTGAGTGACCCACGACAGTGTGACCCAGGACAGAGTGACCCAGGACACTGCGTGTGACCCAGGACAGTGTGACCCAGGACAGTGTGAGTGACCCAGGACAGTGTGAGTGACCCGGGACAGTGTGACCCGGGACAGTGTGTGTTACCCGGGACAGTGTGATCCAGGACAGTGTGAGTGACCCGAGACAGTGTGACCCAGGACAGTGTGACCCGGGACAGTGTGAGTGACCCAGGACAGTGTGAGTGACCACGGACAGTGTGACCCAGGACAGTGTGTATGACTCGGGACAGTGTGAGTGACCCGGGACAGTGTGAGTGACCCGGGACAGTGTGGTCCAGGACAGTGTTAGTGACCCGGGACAGTGTGACCCAGGACAGTGTGACGTAGGACAGTGTGATTGGCCTGGGACAGTGTGAGTGACCCAGGACAGTGTGACCCAGGACAGTGTGAGTGACCCGGGACAGTGTGACCCAGGACAGTGTGAGTGACCCGGGACAGTGTGTGTTACCCGGGACAGTGTGACCCAGGACAGTGTGAGTGACCCAGGACAGTGTGAGTGACCACGGACAGTGTGACCCAGGACAGTGTGAGTGACCCGGGACAGTGTGAGTGACCCGGGACAGTGTGTATGACCCGGGACAGTGTGAGTGACACACGACAGTGTGACCCGGGAAAGTGTGACCCGGGACAGTGTGAGAGACCCGGGACAGTGTGAGAGACCCGGGACAGTGTGAGTGACCCGGGACAGTGTGACCCAGGACAGTGTGACCCAGGACAGTGTGACCCGGGACATTGTGAGTGACCCGGGACAGTGTGGCCCAGGACAGTGTGAGTGACCCGGGACAGTGTTAGTGACCTGGGACAGTGTGACCCAGGACAGTGTGACCCAGGACAGTGTGACCCGGGACATTGTGAGTGACCCGGGACAGTGTGGCCCAGGACAGTGTGAGTGACCCGGGACAGTGTGACCCAGGACAGTGTGACCCAGGTCAGTGTGACCGGGGACAGTGTGAGTGACCCGGGACAGTGTGGCCCAGGACAGTGTGAGTGACACAGGACAGTGTGACCCAGGACAGTGTTACTAGGACAGTGTGAGTGACCCGGGACAGTGTGAGTGACACAGGACAGTGTGACCCAGGACAGTGTGAGTGACCCAGGACAGTGTGACCCAGGACAGTGTGAGTGACCCGGGACAGTGTGACCCAGGACAGTGTGAGTGACCTGGGACAGTGTGAGTGACCCAGGACAGTGTGAGTGACCCGGGACAGTGTGAGTGACCCAGGACAGTGTGACCCAGGACACCGTGAGTGACCCGGGAGAGTGTGACCCCGGACAGTGTGACCCGGGAGAGTGTGACCCAGAACAGTGTGAGTGACCCAGGACAGTGTGAGTGAACCGGGACAGAGTGACCCAGGACAGTGTGACCCAGAACAGTGTGAGTGACCCAGGACAGTGTGAGTGAACCGGGACAGAGTGACCCAGGACAGTGTGACCCAGGACAGTGTGACCCGGGACATTGTGAGTGACCCGGGACAGTGTGGCCCAGGACAGTGTGAGTGACCCGGGACAGTGTTAGTGACCCGGGACAGTGTGACCCAGGACAGTGTGACCCAGGACAGTGTGACCCGGGACAGTGTGAGTGACCTGGGACAGTGTGGCCCAGGACAGTGTGAGTGACACAGGACAGTGTGACCCAGGACAGTGTTACCTAGGACAGTGTGAGTGACCCGGGACAGTGTGAGTGACACAGGACAGTGTGACCCAGGACAGTGTGAGTGACCCAGGACAGTGTGACTCAGGACAGTGTGAGTGACCCGGGACAGTGTGACCCAGGACAGTGTGAGTGACCCGGGACAGTGTGACCCAGGACAGTGTGAGTGATCCGAGACAGTGTGACCCAGGACAGTGTGAGTGACCCGGGACAGTGTGAATGACCTGGGACAGTGTGAGTGACCCACGACAGTGTGACCCAGGACAGTGTGACCCAGGACCGAGTGACGCGGGACAGTGTGACACGGGACAGTGAGAGTGACCCGGGACAGTGTGACCCCGGACAGTGTGACCCAGGACAGTGTGAGTGACCCAGGACAGTGTGAGTGACCTGGGACCGTGTGAGTGACCCAGGACAGTGTGAGTGACCCGGGACAGTGTGAGTGACCCAGGACAGTGTGACCCAGGACACCGTGAGTGACCCGGGAGAGTGTGACCCCGGACAGTGTGACCCAGGACAGTGTGACCCAGAACAGTGTGAGTGACCCAGGACAGTGTGAGTGAACCGGGACAGAGTGACCCAGGACAGTGTGACCCAGAACAGTGTGAGTGACCCAGGACAGTGTGAGTGAACCGGGACAGAGTGACCCAGGACAGTGTGACCCGGGACAGTGTGAATGACCCGGGACAGTGTGAGTGATCCGGGACAGTGTGACCCAGGACAGTGTGACCCAGGACAGTGTGAGTAACCCGGGACAGTGTGAGTGACCCAGGACAGTGTGACCCGTGACAGAGTGACCCGGGACAGTGTGACCCAGGAGAGTGTGAGTGACCCGGGACAATGTGACCCAGGACAGTGTGACCGAGGACAGTGTGAGTGACCCGGGACAGTGTGGCCCAGCACAGTGTGACCCAGGACACTGCGTGTGACCCAGGACAGTGTGACCCAGGACAGTGTGAGTGACCCAGGACAGTGTGAGTGACCCGGGACAGTGTGACCCAGGACAGTGTGAGTGACCGGGAACAGTGTGTGTGACCCAGGACAGTGTGACCCAGGACAGTGTGAGTGACCCGGGACAGTGTGAATGACCCGGGACAGTGTGAGTGACCAGGGACAGTGTGACCCAGGACAGTATGAGTGACCCACGACAGTGTGACCCAGGACAGTGTGTGTGACCCGGGACAGTGTGACCCTGGACAGTGTGACCCATGACAGTGTGAGTGACCCGGGACAGTGTGTGTAACCCAGGAGAGTGTGTGTGACCCGGGACAGAGTGTCCCAGGACAGTGTGACCCTGGACAGTGTGAGTGACCCAGGACAGTGTGACCCAGGACAGTGTGTGTGACCCGGGACAGAGTGTCCCAGGACAGTGTGACCCAGGACAGTGTGAGTGACCTGGGACAGTGTGACCCAGGACAGTGTGACCCAGGACAGTGTGACCCAGGACAGTGTGAGTGGCCTTGGACAGTGTGACCCAGGACAGTGTGACCCAGGACAGTGTGAGTGACCCAGGACAGTGTGTGTGACCCAGGACAGAGTGAGTGACCCAGGACAGTGTGAGTGACCCAGGACAGTGTGTATGACCCGGGACAGTGTGAGTGACCCACGACAGTGTGACCCTGGACAGTGTGACCCATGACAGTGTGAGTGTCCCGGGACAGTGTGTGTGACCCAGGACAGTGTGAGTGACCCAGGACAGTGTGTTTGACCCAGGACAGTGTGAGTGACCCGGGACAGTGTGTGTGACCCAGGACAGTGTGAGTGACCCAGGACAGTGTGTTTGACCCAGGACAGTGTGTGTGACCCGGGACAGAGTGTCCCAGGACAGTGTGACCCAGGACAGTGTGAGTGACCCTGGACAGTGTGACCCAGGACAGTGTGAGTGACCTGGGACAGTGTGACCCAGGACAGTGTGACCCAGGACAGTGTGTGTGACCCAGGACAGAGTGAGTGACCCAGGACAGTGTGAGTGACCCAGGACAGAGTGAGTGACCCAGGACAGTGTGAGTGACCCACGACAGTGTGACCCTGGACAGTGTGACCCATGACAGTGTGAGTGACCCGGGACAGTGTGAGTGACCCAGGACAGTGTGTGTGACCCGGGACAGTGTGAGTGACCCAGGACAGTGTGTGTGACCCGGGACAGAGTGAGTGACCCAGGACAGTGTGTGTGACCCGGGACAGAGTGTCCCAGGACAGTGTGACCCAGGACAGTGTGAGTGACCCTGGACAGTGTGACCCAGGACAGTGTGAGTGACCTGGGACAGTGTGACCCAGGACAGTGTGACCCAGGACAGTGTGTGTGACCCAGGACAGTGTGAGTGACCCGGGACAGTGTGTATGACCCGGGACAGTGTGAGTGACCCACGACAGTGTGACCCGGGACAGTGTGACCCGGGACAGTGTGAGTGACCCGGGACAGTGTGAGTGACCCGGGACATTGTGAGTGACCCGGGACAGTGTGAATGCCCCGGGACAGTGTGACCCGGGACAGTGTGAGTGACCCAGGAGAGTGTGAGTGACCCACGACAGTGTGACCCGGGACAGTGTGAGTGACCCGGGACAGTGTGAGTGACCCGGGACAGTGTGACCCGGGATAGTGTGACCCGGGATATTGTGAGTGACCCGGGACAGTGTGAGTGTCCTGGGACATTGTGAGTGACCCGGGACATTGTGAGTGACCCTGGACAGTGTGAGTGACCCGGGACATTGTGAGTGACCCGGGACAGTGTGAATGACCCGGGACAGTGTGAGTGACCCGGGATAGTGTGTCCCGGGACAGTGTGACCCGGGACAGTGTGAGTGACCCAGGACAGTGTGAGTGACCCAGGACAGTGTGTATGACCCGGGACAGTGTGACCCCGGACAGTGTGACCCAGGACAGTGTGAGTGACCCGGGACAGTGTGTGTGACCCAGGACAGTGTGAGTGACCCGGGACAGAGTGTCCCAGGACAGTGTGACCCGGGACAGTGTGACCCAGGACAGTGTGAGTGACCCGGGACAGTGTGAGTGACCCGGGACAGTGTGTATGACCCGGGACAGTGTGACCCCGGACAGTGTGACCCAGGACAGTGTGAGTGACCCGGGACAGTGTGAGTGACCCAGGACAGTGTGTGTGACCCGGGACAGAGTGTCCCAGGACAGTGTGACCCAGGATAGTGTGAGTGACCCAGGACAGTGTGAGTGACCCAGGACAGTGTGACCCAGGACAGTGTGACCCAGGACAGTGTGAGTGATCCGGGACAGTGTGAGTGACCCAGGACAGTGTGTGTGACCCGGGACAGAGTGTCCCAGGACAGTGTGACCCAGGACAGTGTGGGTGACCCGGGACAGTGTGACCCAGGACAGTGTGACCCAGCACAGTATGAGTGACCCACGACAGTGTGACCCGGGATAGTGTGACCCGGGACAGTGTGAGTGACCCGGGACAGTGTGAGTGACCCGGGACATTGTGAGTGACCCACGACAGTGTGACCCGGGACAGTGTGAGTGACCCACGACAGTGTGACCCAGGACAGAGTGACCCAGGACACTGCGTGTGACCCAGGACAGTGTGACCCAGGACAGTGTGAGTGACCCAGGACAGTGTGAGTGACCCGGGACAGTGTGACCCAGGACAGTGTGAGTGACCCGGGACAGTGTGAGTGACACGGGACAGTGTGAGTGACCCGGGACATTGTGAGTGACCCGGGACAGTGTGAGTGTCCCGGGACATTGTGAGTGACCCGGGACATTGTGAGTGACCCTGGACAGTGTGAGTGACCCGGGACATTGTGAGTGACCCGGGACAGTGTGTCCCGGGACAGTGTGACCCGGATCAGTGTGAGTGACCCAGGACAGTGTGAGTGACCCAGGACAGTGTGTATGACCCGGGACAGTGTGACCCCGGACAGTGTGACCCATGACAGTGTAAGTGATCCGGGACAGTGTGTGTGACCCAGGACAGTGTGAGTGACCCGGGACAGAGTGTCCCAGGACAGTGTGACCCAGGACAGTGTGACCCACGACAGTGTGAGTGACCCGGGACAGTGTGAGTGACCCAGGACAGTGTGTGTGACCCGGGACAGTGTGAGTGACCCAGGACAGTGTGTGTGACCCGGGACAGAGTGTCCCAGGACAGTGTGACCCAGGATAGTGTGAGTGACCCAGGACAGTGTGAGTGACCCAGGACAGTGTGACCCAGGACAGTGTGACCCAGGACAGTGTGAGTGATCCGGGACAGTGTGAGTGACCCAGGACAGTGTGTGTGACCCGGGACAGAGTGTCCCAGGACAGTGTGACCCAGCACAGTGTGGGTGACCCGAGACAGTGTGACCCAGGACAGTGTGAGTGACCCGGACAGTGTGACCCAGCACAGTATGAGTGACCCACGACAGTGTGACCTGGGATAGTGTGACCCGGGACAGTGTGAGTGACCCGGGACAGTGTGAGTGACCCGGGACATTGTGAGTGACCCACGACAGTGTGACCCGGGACAGTGTGAGTGACCCACGACAGTGTGACCCAGGACAGAGTGACCCAGGACACTGCATGTGACCCAGGACAGTGTGACCCAGGACAGTGTGAGTGACCCAGGACAGTGTGAGTGACCCGGGACAGTGTGACCCGGGACAGTGTGTGTTACCCGGGACAGTGTGATCCAGGACAGTGTGAGTGACCCGAGACAGTGTGACCCAGGACAGTGTGACCCGGGACAGTGTGAGTGACCCAGGACAGTGTGAGTGACCACGGACAGTGTGACCCAGGACAGTGTGAGTGACCCGGGACAGTGTGTATGACCCGGGACAGTGTGAGTGACACACGACAGTGTGACCCGGGAAAGTGTGACCCGGGACAGTGTTAGTGACCCGGGACAGTGTGACCCAGGACAGTGTGACCCAGGACAGTGTGACCCGGGACATTGTGACCCAGGACAGTGCGGCCCAGGACAGTGAGAGTGACCCGGGACAGTGTGGCCCAGGACAGTGTGAGTGACCCGGGACAGTGTGACCCAGGACAGTGTGACCCAGGACAGTGTGACCCGGGACAGTGTGAGTGACCTGGGACAGTGTGGCCCAGGACAGTGTGAGTGACACAGGACAGTGTGACCCAGGACAGTGTTACCTAGGACAGTGTGAGTGACCCGGGACAGTGTGAGTGACACAGGACAGTGTGACCCAGGACAGTGTGAGTGACCCAGGACAGTGTGACCCAGGACAGTGTGAGTGACCCGGGACAGTGTGACCCAGGACAGTGTGAGTGACCCGGGACAGTGTGACCCAGGACAGTGTGAGTGATCCGAGACAGTGTGACCCAGGACAGTGTGAGTGACCCGGGACAGTGTGAATGACCTGGGACAGTGTGAGTGACCCACGACAGTGTGACCCAGGACAGTGTGACCCAGGACCGAGTGACGCGGGACAGTGTGACACGGGACAGTGAGAGTGACCCGGGACAGTGTGACCCCGGACAGTGTGACCCAGGACAGTGTGAGTGACCCAGGACAGTGTGAGTGACCTGGGACCGTGTGAGTGACCCAGGACAGTGTGAGTGACCCGGGACAGTGTGAGTGACCCAGGACAGTGTGACCCAGGACACCGTGAGTGACCCAGGACAGTGTGACCCAGAACAGTGTGAGTGACCCAGGACAGTGTGAGTGAACCGGGACAGAGTGACCCAGGACAGTGTGACCCAGAACAGTGTGAGTGACCCAGGACAGTGTGAGTGAACCGGGACAGAGTGACCCAGGACAGTGTGACCCGGGACAGTGTGAATGACCCGGGACAGTGTGAGTGATCCGGGACAGTGTGACCCAGGACAGTGTGACCCAGGACAGTGTGAGTAACCCGGGACAGTGTGAGTGACCCAGGACAGTGTGACCCGTGACAGAGTGACCCGGGACAGTGTGACCCAGGAGAGTGTGAGTGACCCGGGACAATGTGACCCAGGACAGTGTGACCCAGGACAGTGTGAGTGACCCGGGACAGTGTGGCCCAGCACAGTGTGACCCAGGACACTGCGTGTGACCCAGGACAGTGTGACCCAGGACAGTGTGAGTGACCCAGGACAGTGTGAGTGACCCGGGACAGTGTGACCCAGGACAGTGTGAGTGACCGGGAACAGTGTGTGTGACCCAGGACAGTGTGACCCAGGACAGTGTGACCCAGGACAGTGTGAGTGACCCGGGACAGTGTGAATGACCCGGGACAGTGTGAGTGACCCGGGACAGTGTGACCCAGGACAGTATGAGTGACCCACGACAGTGTGACCCATGACAGTGTGAGTGACCCGGGACAGTGTGTGTAACCCAGGAGAGTGTGTGTGACCCGGGACAGAGTGTCCCAGGACAGTGTGACCCTGGACAGTGTGAGTGACCCAGGACAGTGTGACCCAGGACAGTGTGTGTGACCCGGGACAGAGTGTCCCAGGACAGTGTGACCCAGGACAGTGTGAGTGACCTGGGACAGTGTGACCCAGGACAGTGTGACCCAGGACAGTGTGAGTGACCCAGGACAGTGTGTGTGACCCAGGACAGAGTGAGTGACCCAGGACAGTGTGAGTGACCCAGGACAGTGTGTATGACCCGGGACAGTGTGAGTGACCCACGACAGTGTGACCCTGGACAGTGTGACCCATGACAGTGTGAGTGTCCCGGGACCGCGTGTGTGACCCAGGACAGTGTGAGTGACCCAGGACAGTGTGTGTGACCCGGGACAGAGTGTCCCAGGACAGTGTGACCCAGGACAGTGTGAGTGACCCGGGACAGTGTGTGTGACCCAGGACAGTGTGAGTGACCCGGGACAGTGTGTGTGACCCAGGACAGTGTGAGTGACCCAGGACAGTGTGTTTGACCCAGGACAGTGTGTGTGACCCGGGACAGAGTGTCCCAGGACAGTGTGACCCAGGACAGTGTGAGTGACCCTGGACAGTGTGACCCAGGACAGTGTGAGTGACCTGGGACAGTGTGACCCAGGACAGTGTGACCCAGGACAGTGTGTGTGACCCAGGACAGAGTGAGTGACCCAGGACAGTGTGAGTGACCCAGGACAGAGTGAGTGACCCAGGACAGTGTGAGTGACCCACGACAGTGTGACCCTGGACAGTGTGACCCATGACAGTGTGAGTGACCCGGGACAGTGTGAGTGACCCAGGACAGTGTGTGTGACCCGGGACAGAGTGTCCCAGGACAGTGTGACCCAGGACAGTGTGAGTGACCCTGGACAGTGTGACCCAGGACAGTGTGAGTGACCTGGGACAGTGTGACCCAGGACAGTGTGTCCCAGGACAGTGTGTGTGACCCAGGACAGTGTGAGTGACCCGGGACAGTGTGTATGACCCGGGACAGTGTGAGTGACCCACGACAGTGTGACCCGGGACAGTGTGACCCGGGACAGTGTGAGTGACCCGGGACAGTGTGAGTGACCCGGGACATTGTGAGTGACCCGGGACAGTGTGAATGCCCCGGGACAGTGTGACCCGGGACAGTGTGAGTGACCCAGGAGAGTGTGAGTGACCCACGACAGTGTGACCCGGGACAGTGTGAGTGACCCGGGACAGTGTGAGTGACCTTGGACATTGTGAGTGACCCGGGACAGTGTGAGTGTCCTGGGACATTGTGAGTGACCCGGGACATTGTGAGTGACCCTGGACAGTGTGAGTGACCCGGGACATTGTGAGTGACCCGGGACAGTGTGAATGACCCGGGACAGTGTGAGTGACCCGGGATAGTGTGTCCCGGGACAGTGTGACCCGGGACAGTGTGAGTGACCCAGGACAGTGTGTATGACCCGGGACAGTGTGACCCCGGACAGTGTGACCCAGGACAGTGTGAGTGACCCGGGACAGTGTGAGTGACCCAGGACAGTGTGTGTGACCCGGGACAGAGTGTCCCAGGACAGTGTGACCCAGGATAGTGTGAGTGACCCAGGACAGTGTGAGTGACCCAGGACAGTGTGACCCAGGACAGTGTGACCCAGGACAGTGTGAGTGATCCGGGACAGTGTGAGTGACCCAGGACAGTGTGTGTGACCCGGGACAGAGTGTCCCAGGACAGTGTGACCCAGGACAGTGTGGGTGACCCGGGACAGTGTGACCCAGGACAGTGTGACCCAGCACAGTATGAGTGACCCACGACAGTGTGACCTGGGATAGTGTGACCCGGGACAGTGTGAGTGACCCGGGACAGTGTGAGTGACCCGGGACATTGTGAGTGACCCACGACAGTGTGACCCGGGACAGTGTGAGTGACCCACGACAGTGTGACCCAGGACAGAGTGACCCAGGACACTGCGTGTGACCCAGGACAGTGTGACCCAGGACAGTGTGAGTGACCCAGGACAGTGTGAGTGACCCGGGACAGTGTGACCCAGGACAGTGTGAGTGACCCGGGACAGTGTGAGTGACACGGGACAGTGTGAGTGACCCGGGACATTGTGAGTGACCCGGGACAGTGTGAGTGTCCCGGGACATTGTGAGTGACCCGGGACATTGTGAGCGACCCTGGACAGTGTGAGTGACCCGGGACAGTGTGAGTGACCCGGGACATTGTGAGTGACCCGGGACAGTGTGTCCCGGTACAGTGTGACCCGGGTCAGTGTGAGTGACCCAGGACAGTGTGAGTGACCCAGGACAGTGTGTATGACCCGGGACAGTGTGACCCCGGACAGTGTGACCCATGACAGTGTGAGTGATCCGGGACAGTGTGTGTGACCCAGGACAGTGTGAGTGACCCGGGACAGAGTGTCCCAGGACAGTGTGACCCAGGACAGTGTGACCCACGACAGTGTGAGTGACCCGGGACAGTGTGAGTGACCCAGGACAGTGTGTGTGACCCGGGACAGTGTGAGTGACCCAGGACAGTGTGTGTGACCCGGGACAGAGTGTCCCAGGACAGTGTGACCCAGGATAGTGTGAGTGACCCAGGACAGTGTGAGTGACCCAGGACAGTGTGACCCAGGACAGTGTGACCCAGGACTGTGTGAGTGATCCGGGACAGTGTGAGTGACCCCGGACAGTGTGTGTGGCCCGGGACAGAGTGTCCCAGGACAGTGTGACCCAGCACAGTGTGGGTGACCCGAGACAGTGTGACCCAGGACAGTGTGAGTGACCCGGACAGTGTGACCCAGCACAGTATGAGTGACCCACGACAGTGTGACCTGGGATAGTGTGACCCGGGACAGTGTGAGTGACCCGGGACAGTGTGAGTGACCCGGGACATTGTGAGTGACCCACGACAGTGTGACCCGGGACAGTGTGAGTGACCCACGACAGTGTGACCCAGGACAGAGTGACCCAGGACACTGCGTGTGACCCAGGACAGTGTGACCCAGGACAGTGTGAGTGACCCAGGACAGTGTGAGTGACCCGGGACAGTGTGACCCGGGACAGTGTGTGTTACCCGGGACAGTGTGATCCAGGACAGTGTGAGTGACCCGAGACAGTGTGACCCAGGACAGTGTGACCCGGGACAGTGTGAGTGACCCAGGACAGTGTGAGTGACCACGGACAGTGTGACCCAGGACAGTGTGAGTGACCCGGGACAGTGTGTATGACCCGGGACAGTGTGAGTGACACACGACAGTGTGACCCGGGAAAGTGTGACCCGGGACAGTGTTAGTGACCCGGGACAGTGTGACCCAGGACAGTGTGACCCAGGACAGTGTGACCCGGGACATTGTGACCCAGGACAGTGCGGCCCAGGACAGTGAGAGTGACCCGGGACAGTGTGGCCCAGGACAGTGTGAGTGACCCGGGACAGTGTGACCCAGGACAGTGTGACCCAGGACAGTGTGACCCGGGACAGTGTGAGTGACCTGGGACAGTGTGGCCCAGGACAGTGTGAGTGACACAGGACAGTGTGACCCAGGACAGTGTTACCTAGGACGGTGTGAGTGACCCGGGACAGTGTGAGTGTCATAGGACAGTGTGACCCAGGACAGTGTGAGTGACCCAGGACAGTGTGACCCAGGACAGTGTGAGTGACCCGGGACAGTGTGACCCAGGACAGTGTGAGTGTCCCAGGACAGTGTGACCCAGGACAGTGTGAGTGACCCTGGACAGTGTGACCCAGGACAGTGTGAGTGACCTGGGACAGTGTGACCCAGGACAGTGTGACCCAGGACAGTGTGAGTGACCCAGGACAGTGTGAGTGACCCGGGACAGTGTGAGTGACCCACGACAGTGTGTCCCGGGACAGTGTGACCCGGGACAGTGTGAGTGACCCGGGACAGTGTGAGTGTCCCGGGACATTGTGAGTGACCCGGGACAGTGTGAATGCCCCGGGACAGTGTGACCCGGGACAGTGTGAGTGACCCAGGAGAGTGTGAGTGACCCACGACAGTGTGACCCGGGACAGTGTGAGTGACCCGGGACATTGTGAGTGACCCGGGACATTGTGAGTGACCCTGGACAGTGTGAGTGACCCGGGACATTGTGAGTGACCCGGGACAGAGTGAGTGACCCAGGGCAGTGTGAGTGACCCAGGACAGTGTGTATGACCCGGGACAGTGTGACCCCGGACAGTGTGACCCAGGACAGTGTGAGTGACCCGGGACAGTGTGAGTGACCCAGGACAGTGTGTGTGACCCGGGACAGAGTGTCCCAGGACAGTGTGAGTGACCCGGGACAGTGTGAGTGACCCAGGACAGTGTGTATGACCCGGGACAGAGTGTCCCAGGACAGTGTGACCCAGGACAGTGTGCGTGATCCGGGACAGTGTGACCCAGGACAGTGTGACCCAGCACAGTATGAGTGACCCACGACAGTGTGACCCGGGATAGTGTGACCCGGGACAGTGTGAGTGACCCGGGACAGTTTGAGTGACCCGGTACATTGTGAGTGACCCAAGACAGTGTGACCCGGGACAGTGTGAGTGACCCACGACAGTGTGACCCAGGACAGAGTGACCCAGGACACTGCGTGTGACCCAGGACAGTGTGACCCAGGACAGTGTGAGTGACCCAGGACAGTGTTAGTGACCCGGGACAGTGTGACCCAGGACAGTGTGAGTGACCCGGGACAGTGTGAGTGACACGGGACAGTGTGAGTGACCCGGGACATTGTGAGTGACCCGGGACAGTGTGAGTGTCCCGGGACATTGTGAGTGACCCGGGACATTGTGAGTGACCCTGGACAGTGTGAGTGACCCGGGACATTGTGAGTGACCCGGGACAGTGTGAATGACCCGGGACAGTGTGAGTGACCCGGGACAGTGTGTCCCGGGACAGTGTGACCCGGGTCAGTGTGAGTGACCCAGGACAGTGTGAGTGACCCAGGACAGTGTGTATGACCCGGGACAGTGTGACCCCGGACAGTGTGACCCATGACAGTGTGAGTGATCCGGGACAGTGTGTGTGACCCAGGACAGTGTGAGTGACCCGGGACAGTGTGAGTGACCCAGGACAGTGTGTGTGACCTGGGACAGTGTGTGTGACCCGGGACAGAGTGTCCCAGGACAGTGTGACCCAGGATAGTGTGAGTGACCCAGGACAGTGTGAGTGACCCAGGACAGTGTGACCCAGGACAGTGTGAGTGACCCAGGACAGTGTGAGTGACCCGGGACAGTGTGACCCAGGACAGTGTGAGTGACCCGGGACAGTGTGAGTGACACGGGACAGTGTGAGTGACCCGGGACATTGTGAGTGACCCGGGACAGTGTGAGTGTCCCGGGACATTGTGAGTGACCCGGGACATTGTGAGTGACCCTGGACAGTGTGAGTGACCCGGGACAGTGTGAGTGACCCGGGACAGTGTGAGTGACCCGGGACAGTGTGTCCCGGGACAGTGTGACCCGGGTCAGTGTGAGTGACCCAGGACAGTGTGAGTGACCCAGGACAGTGTGTATGACCCGGGACAGTGTGACCCCGGACAGTGTGACCCATGACAGTGTGAGTGATCCGGGACAGTGTGTGTGACCCAGGACAGTGTGAGTGACCCGGGACAGAGTGTCCCAGGACAGTGTGACCCAGGACAGTGTGACCCACGACAGTGTGAGTGACCCGGGACAGTGTGAGTGACCCAGGACAGTGTGTGTGACCCGGGACAGAGTGTCCCAGGACAGTGTGACCCAGGATAGTGTGAGTGACCCAGGACAGTGTGAGTGACCCAGGACAGTGTGACCCAGGACAGTGTGACCCAGGACTGTGTGAGTGATCCGGGACAGTGTGAGTGACCCAGGACAGTGTGTGTGACCCGGGACAGAGTGTCCCAGGACAGTGTGACCCAGCACAGTGTGGGTGACCCGAGACAGTGTGACCCAGGACAGTGTGAGTGACCCGGACAGTGTGACCCAGCACAGTATGAGTGACCCACGACAGTGTGACCTGGGATAGTGTGACCCGGGACAGTGTGAGTGACCCGGGACAGTGTGAGTGACCCGGGACATTGTGAGTGACCCACGACAGTGTGACCCGGGACAGTGTGAGTGACCCACGACAGTGTGACCCAGGACAGAGTGACCCAGGACACTGCGTGTGACCCAGGACAGTGTGACCCAGGACAGTGTGAGTGACCCAGGACAGTGTGAGTGACCCGGGACAGTGTGACCCGGGACAGTGTGTGTTACCCGGGACAGTGTGATCCAGGACAGTGTGAGTGACCCGAGACAGTGTGACCCAGGACAGTGTGACCCGGGACAGTGTGAGTGACCCAGGACAGTGTGAGTGACACACGACAGTGTGACCCGGGAAAGTGTGACCCAGGACAGTGTGAGTGACCCAGGACAGTGTGAGTGACCCGGGACAGTGTGAGTGACCCACGACAGTGTGACCCGGGACAGTGTGACCCGGGACAGTGTGAGTGACCCGGGACAGTGTGAGTGTCCCGGGACATTGTGAGTGACCCGGGACAGTGTGAATGCCCCGGGACAGTGTGACCCGGGACAGTGTGAGTGACCCAGGAGAGTGTGAGTGACCCACGACAGTGTGACCCGGGACAGTGTGAGTGACCCGGGACATTGTGAGTGACCCGGGACAGTGTGAGTGACCCTGGACAGTGTGAGTGACCCGGGACATTGTGAGTGACCCGGGACAGTGTGAGTGACCCAGGGCAGTGTGAGTGACCCAGGACAGTGTGTATGACCCGGGACAGTGTGACCCCGGACAGTGTGACCCAGGACAGTGTGAGTGACCCGGGACAGTGTGAGTGACCCAGGACAGTGTGTGTGACCCGGGACAGAGTGTACCAGGACAGTGTGAGTGACCCGGGACAGTGTGAGTGACCCAGGACAGTGTGTATGACCCGGGACAGAGTGTCCCAGGACAGTGTGACCCAGGACAGTGTGAGTGACCCACGACAGTGTGACCCGGGATAGTGTGACCCGGGACAGTGTGAGTGACCCGGGACAGTGTGAGTGACCCGGTACATTGTGAGTGACCCACGACAGTGTGACCCGGGACAGTGTGAGTGACCCACGACAGTGTGACCCAGGACAGAGTGACCCAGGACACTGCGTGTGACCCAGGACAGTGTGACCCAGGACAGTGTGAGTGACCCAGGACAGTGTTAGTGACCCGGGACAGTGTGACCCAGGACAGTGTGAGTGACCCGGGACAGTGTGAGTGACACGGGACAGTGTGAGTGACCCGGGACATTGTGAGTGACCCGGGACAGTGTGAGTGTCCCGGGACATTGTGAGTGACCCGGGACATTGTGAGTGACCCTGGACAGTGTGAGTGACCCGGGACATTGTGAGTGACCCGGGACAGTGTGAATGACCCGGGACAGTGTGAGTGACCCGGGACAGTGTGTCCCAGGACAGTGTGACCCGGGTCAGTGTGAGTGACCCAGGACAGTGTGAGTGACCCAGGACAGTGTGTATGACCCGGGACAGTGTGACCCCGGACAGTGTGACCCATGACAGTGTGAGTGATCCGGGACAGTGTGTGTGACCCAGGACAGTGTGAGTGACCCGGGACAGAGTGTCCCAGGACAGTGTGACCCAGGACAGTGTGACCCACGACAGTGTGAGTGAACCGGGACAGTGTGAGTGACCCGGGACAGTGTGAGTGACCCAGGACAGTGTGTGTGACCTGGGACAGTGTGTGTGACCCGGGACAGAGTGTCCCAGGACAGTGTGACCCAGGATAGTGTAAGTGACCCAGGACAGTGTGAGTGACCCAGGACAGTGTGACCCAGGACAGTGTGACCCAGGACAGTGTGAGTGATCCGGGACAGTGTGAGTGACCCAGGACAGTGTGTGTGACCCGGGACAGAGTGTCCCAGGACAGTGTGACCCAGCACAGTGTGGGTGACCCGAGACAGTGTGACCCAGGACAGTGTGAGTGACCCGGACAGTGTGACCCAGCACAGTATGAGTGACCCACGACAGTGTGACCCGGGATAGTGTGACCCGGGACAGTGTGAGTGACCCGGGACAGTGTGAGTGACCCGGGACATTGTGAGTGACCCACGACAGTGTGACCCGGGACAGTGTGAGTGACCCACGACAGTGTGACCCATGACAGAGTGACCCAGGACACTGCGTGTGACCCAGGACAGTGTGACCCAGGACAGTGTGAGTGACCCAGGACAGTGTGAGTGACCCGGGACAGTGTGACCCGGGACAGTGTGTGTTACCCGGGACAGTGTGATCCAGGACAGTGTGAGTGACCCGAGACAGTGTGACCCAGGACAGTGTGACCCGGGACAGTGTGAGTGACCCAGGACAGTGTGAGTGACCCAGGACAGTGTGACCCCAGGACAGTGTGAGTGACCCGGGACAGTGTGACCCAGGACAGTGTGACCCAGGACAGTGTGACCCGGGACAGTATGAGTGACCTGGGACAGTGTGGCCCAGGACAGTGTGAGTGACACAGTACAGTGTGACCCAGGACAGTGTTACCTAGGACGGTGTGAGTGACCCGGGACAGTGTGACCCAGGACAGTGTGAGTGACCCAGGACAGTGTGACCCAGGACAGTGTGAGTGACCCGAGACAGTGTGACCCAGGACAGTGTGAGTGACCCAGGACAGTGTGACCCAGGACAGTGTGAGTGACCCGGGACAGTGTGACCCAGGACAGTGTGAGTGACCCAGGACAGTGTGACCCAGGACAGTGTGAGTGACCCGAGACAGTGTGACCCAGGACAGTGTGAGTGACCCGGGACAGTGTGAATGACCTGGGACAGTGTGAGTGACCCACGACAGTGTGACCCAGGACAGTGTGACCCAGGACAGTGTGAGTGACGCGGGACAGTGTGACACGGGACAGTGAGAGTGACCCGGGACAGTGTGACCCCGGACAGTGTGACCCAGGACAGTGTGGGTGACCCAGGACAGTGTGACCCCGGACAGTGTGACCCAGGACAGTGTGAGTGACCCAGGACAGTGTGAGTGACCCGGGACAGTGTGAACCAGGACAGTGTGAGAGACCCGGGACAGTGTGAATGACCCGGGACAGTGTGAGTGACCCAGGACAGTGTGACCCAGGACAGAGTGACCCGGGACAGTGTGAGTGACCCAGGACAGTGTGACCCAGGACAGTATGAGTGACCTGGGACAGTGTGAGTGACCCAGGACAGTGTGAGTGACCCGGGACAGTGTGAGTGACCCAGGACAGTGTGACCCGGTTTAGTGTGACCCGGGACAGTGTGAGTGACCCGGGACAGTGTGAGTGACCCGGGACATTGTGAGTGACCCGGGACAGTGTGAATGCCCCGGGACAGTGTGAGTGACCCGGGACATTGTGAGTGACCCGGGACAGTGTGGCCCAGGACAGTGTGAGTGACCCGGGACAGTGTGACCCAGGACAGTGTGAGTGACCCAGAACAGTGTGTGTTACCCGGGACAGTGTGACCCAGGACAGTGTGAGTGACCCGAGACAGTGTGACCCAGGACAGTGTGACCCGGGATAGTGTGAGTGACCCAGGACAGTGTGAGTGACCACGGACAGTGTGACCCAGGACAGTGTGAGTGACCCGGGACAGTGTGTATGACCCGGGACAGTGTGAGTGACCCACGACAGTGTGACCCGGGACAGTGTGACCCGGGACAGTGTTAGTGACCCGGGACAGTGTGACCCAGGACAGTGTGACCCAGGACAGTGTGACCCGGGACATTGTGAGTGACCCTGGACAGTGTGGCCCAGGACAGTGTTAGTGACCCGGGACAGTGTGACCCAGGACAGTGTGACCCAGGACAGTGTGAACCGGGACATTGTGAGTGACCCGGGACAGTGTGGCCCAGGACAGTGTGAGTGACCCGGGACAGTGTGACCCAGGACAGTGTGAGTGACCCTGGACAGTGTGACCCAGGACAGTGTGAGTGACCTGGGACAGTGTGACCCAGGACAGTGTGACCCAGGACAGTGTGTGTGACCTGGGACAGAGTGAGTGACCCACGACAGTGTGACCCATGACAGTGTGAGTGACCCGGGACAGTGTGTGTGACCCAGGACAGTGTGAGTGACCCAGGACAGTGTGTTTGACCCAGGACAGTGTGTGTGACCCGGGACAGAGTGTCCCAGGACAGTGTGACCCAAGACAGTGTGAGTGACCCTGGACAGTGTGACCCAGGACAGTGTGAGTGACCTGGGACAGTGTGACCCAGGACAGTGTGACCCAGGACAGTGTGTGTGACCCAGGACAGAGTGAGTGACCCAGGACAGAGTGAGTGACCCAGGACAGTGTGAGTGACCCACGTCAGTGTGACCCTGGACAGTGTGACCCATGACAGTGTGAGTGACCCGGGACAGTGTGAGTGACCCAGGACAGTGTGTGTGACCCGGGACAGAGTGTCCCAGGACAGTGTGACCCAGAACAGTGTGAGTGACCCTGGACAGTGTGACCCAGGACAGTGTGAGTGACCTGGGACAGTGTGACCCAGGACAGTGTGACCCAGGACAGTGTGAGTGACCCGGGACAGTGTGTATGACCCGGGACAGTGTGAGTGACCCACGACAGTGTGACCCGGGACAGTGTGACCCGGGACAGTGTGAGTGACCCGGGACAGTGTGAGTGACCCGGGACATTGTGAGTGACCCGGGACAGTGTGAATGCCCCGGGACAGTGTGACCCGGGACAGTGTGAGTGACCCGGGACATTGTGAGTGACCCGGGACAGTGTGAATGCCCCGGGACAGTGTGACCCGGGACAGTGTGAGTGACCCGGGACAGTGTGAGTGACCCGGGACATTGTGAGTGACCCGGGACAGTGTGAGTGTCCTGGGACATTGTGAGTGACCCGGGACATTGTGAGTGACCCTGGACAGTGTGAGTGACCCGGGACATTGTGAGTGACCCGGGACAGTGTGAATGACCGGGGACAGTGTGAGTGACCCGGGATAGTGTGTCCCGGGACAGTGTGACCCGGGACAGTGTGAGTGACCCAGGACAGTGTGAGTGACCCACGACAGTGTGACCCTGGACAGTGTGACCCATGACAGTGTGAGTGACCCGGGACAGTGTGAGTGACCCAGGACAGTGTGTGTGACCCGGGACAGAGTGTCCCAGGACAGTGTGACCCAGGACAGTGTGAGTGACCCTGGACAGTGTGACCCAGGACAGTGTGAGTGACCTGGGACAGTGTGACCCAGGACAGTGTGACCCAGGACAGTGTGTGTGACCCAGGACAGAGTGAGTGACCCAGGACAGTGTGAGTGACCCGGGACAGTGTGTATGACCCGGGACAGTGTGAGTGACCCACGACAGTGTGACCCGGGACAGTGTGACCCGGGATAGTGTGAGTGACCCGGGACAGTGTGAGTGACCCGGGACATTGTGAGTGACCCGGGACAGTGTGAATGCCCCGGGACAGTGTGACCCGGGACAGTGTGAGTGACCCAGGAGAGTGTGAGTGACCCATGACAGTGTGACCCGGGACAGTGTGAGTGACCCGGGACAGTGTGAGTGACCCGGGACATTGTGAGTGACCCGGGACAGTGTGAGTGTCCTGGGACATTGTGAGTGACCCGGGACATTGTGAGTGACCCTGGACAGTGTGAGTGACCCGGGACATTGTGAGTGACCCGGGACAGTGTGAATGACCCGGGACAGTGTGAGTGACCCGGGACAGTGTGAGTGACCCAGGACAGTGTGTATGACCCGGGACAGTGTGACCCCGGACAGTGTGACCCAGGACAGTGTGAGTGACCCGGGACAGTGTGAGTGACCCAGGACAGTGTGTGTGACCCGGGACAGAGTGTCCCAGGACAGTGTGACCCAGGATAGTGTGAGTGACCCAGGACAGTGTGAGTGACCCTGGACAGTGTGACCCAGGACAGTGTGAGTGACCCGGGACAGAGTGTCCCAGGACAGTGTGACCCAGGACAGTGTGACCCACGACAGTGTGAGTGACCCGGGACAGTGTGAGTGACCCAGGACAGTGTGTGTGACCCGGGACAGTGTGAGTGACCCAGGACAGTGTGTGTGACCCGGGACAGAGTGTCCCAGGACAGTGTGACCCAGGATAGTGTGAGTGACCCAGGACAGTGTGAGTGACCCAGGACAGTGTGACCCAGGACAGTGTGACCCAGGACAGTGTGAGTGATCCGGGACAGTGTGAGTGACCCAGGACAGTGTGTGTTACCCGGGACAGAGTGTCCCAGGACAGTGTGACCCAGCACAGTGTGGGTGACCCGAGACAGTGTGACCCAGGACAGTGTGAGTGACCCGGACAGTGTGACCCAGCACAGTATGAGTGACCCACGACAGTGTGACCCGGGATAGTGTGACCCGGGACAGTGTGAGTGACCCGGGACATTGTGAGTGACCCACGACAGTGTGACCCGGGACAGTGTGAGTGACCCACGACAGTGTGACCCAGGACAGAATGACCCAGGACACTGCGTGTGACCCAGGACAGTGTGACCCAGGACAGTGTGAGTGACCCAGGACAGTGTGAGTGACCCGGGACAGTGTGACCCGGGACAGTGTGTGTTACCCGGGACAGTGTGATCCAGGACAGTGTGAGTGACCCGAGACAGTGTGACCCGGGACAGTGTGAGTGACCCAGGACAGTGTGAGTGACCACGGACAGTGTGACCCCAGGACAGTGTGAGTGACCCGGGACAGTGTGACCCAGGACAGTGTGACCCAGGACAGTGTGACCCGGGACAGCGTGAGTGACCTGGGACAGTGTGGCCCAGGACAGTGTGAGTGACACAGGACAGTGTGACCCAGGACAGTGTTACCTAGGACTGTGTGAGTGACCCGGGACAGTGTGAGTGTCATAGGACAGTGTGACCCAGGACAGTGTGAGTGACCCAGGACAGTGTGACCCAGGACATTGTGAGTGACCCGGGACAGTGTGACCCAGGACAGTGTGAGTGACCCAGGACAGTGTGACCCAGGACAGTGTGAGTGACCCGAGACAGTGTGACCCAGGACAGTGTGAGTGACCCGGGACAGTGTGAATGACCTGGGACAGTGTGAGTGACCCACGACAGTGTGACCCGGGACAGTGTGACCCAGGACTGAGTGACGCGGGACAGTGTGACACGGGACAGTGAGAGTGACCCGGGACAGTGTGACCCCGGACAGTGTGACCCAGGACAGTGTGGGTGACCCAGGACAGTGTGACCCCGGACAGTGTGACCCAGGACAGTGTGAGTGACCCAGGACAGTGTGAGTGACCCGGGACAGTGTGAACCAGGACAGTGTGAGAGACCCGGGACAGTGTGAATGACCCGGGACAGTGTGAGTGACCCAGGACAGTGTGACCCAGGACAGTGTGACCCGGGACAGTGTGAGTGACCCAGGACAGTGTGACCCAGGACAGTGTGAGTGACCTGGGACAGTGTGAGTGACCCAGGACAGTGTGAGTGACCCGGGACAGTGTGAGTGACCCAGGACAGTGTGACCCGGGATAGTGTGACCCGGGACAGTGTGAGTGACCCGGGACAGTGTGAGTGACCCGGGACATTGTGAGTGACCCGGGACAGTGTGAATGCCCCGGGACAGTGTGAGTGACCCGGGACATTGTGAGTGACCCGGGACAGTGTGGCCCAGGACAGTGTGAGTGACCCGGGACAGTGTGACCCAGGACAGTGTGAGTGACCCAGGACAGTGTGTGTTACCCGGGACAGTGTGACCCAGGACAGTGTGAGTGACCCGAGACAGTGTGACCCAGGACAGTGTGACCCGGGACAGTGTGAGTGACCCAGGACAGTGTGAATGACCACGGACAGTGTGACCCAGGACAGTGTGAGTGACCCGGGACAGTGTGTATGACCCGGGACAGTGTGAGTGACACACGACAGTGTGACCCGGGAAAGTGTGACCCGGGACAGTGTTAGTGACCCGGGACAGTGTGACCCAGGACAGTGTGACCCAGGACAGTGTGACCCGGGACATTGTGAGTGACCCGGGACAGTGTGGCCCAGGACAGTGTTAGTGACCCGGGACAGTGTGACCCAGGACAGTGTGACCCAGGACAGTGTGAACCGGGACATTGTGAGTGACCCGGGACAGTGTGGCCCAGGACAGTGTGAGTGACCCGGGACAGTGTGACCCAGGACAGTGTGAGTGACCCTGGACAGTGTGACCCAGGACAGTGTGAGTGACCTGGGACAGTGTGACCCAGGACAGTGTGACCCAGGACAGTGTGTGTGACCTGGGACAGAGTGAGTGACCCACGACAGTGTGACCCATGACAGTGTGAGTGACCCGGGACAGTGTGTGTGACCCAGGACAGTGTGAGTGACCCAGGACAGTGTGTTTGACCCAGGACAGTGTGTGTGACCCGGGACAGAGTGTCCCAGGACAGTGTGACCCAGGACAGTGTGAGTGACCCAGGACAGTGTGACCCAGGACAGTGTGAGTGACCTGGGACAGTGTGACCCAGGACAGTGTGACCCAGGACAGTGTGTGTGACCCAGGACAGAGTGAGTGACCCAGGACAGTGTGAGTGACCCAGGACAGAGTGAGTGACCCAGGACAGTGTGAGTGACCCACGACAGTGTGACCCTGGACAGTGTGACCCATGACAGTGTGAGTGACCCGGGACAGTGTGAGTGACCCAGGACAGTGTGTGTGACCCGGGACAGAGTGTCCCAGGACAGTGTGACCCAGGACAGTGTGAGTGACCCTGGACAGTGTGACCCAGGACAGTGTGAGTGACCTGGGACAGTGTGACCCAGGACAGTGTGACCCAGGACAGTGTGTGTGACCCAGGACAGAGTGAGTGACCCAGGACAGTGTGAGTGACCCGGGACAGTTTGTATGACCCGGGACAGTGTGAGTGACCCTGGACAGTGTGACCCAGGACAGTGTGAGTGACCTGGGACAGTGTGACCCAGGACAGTGTGACCCAGGACAGTGTGTGTGACCCAGGACAGAGTGAGTGACCCAGGACAGTGTGAGTGACCCGGGACAGTGTGAGTGACCCACGACAGTGTGACCCGGGACAGTGTGACCCGGGACAGTGTGAGTGACCCGGGACATTGTGAGTGACCCGGGACATTGTGAGTGACCCGGGACAGTGTGAATGCCCCGGGACAGTGTGACCCGGGACAGTGTGAGTGAGCCGGGACAGTGTGAGTGACCCGGGACATTGTGAGTGACCCCGGACAGTGTGAGTGTCCTGGGACATTGTGAGTGACCCGGGACATTGTGAGTGACCCTGGACAGTGTGAGTGACCCGGGACATTGTGAGTGACCCGGGACAGTGTGAATGACCCGGGACAGTGTGAGTGACCCGGGATAGTGTGTCCTGGGACAGTGTGACCCGGGACAGTGTGAGTGACCCAGGACAGTGTGAGTGACCCAGGACAGTGTGAGTGACCCAGGGCAGTGTGTATGACCCGGGACAGTGTGACCCCGGACAGTGTGACCCAGGACAGTGTGAGTGACCCGGGACAGTGTGATTGACCCAGGACAGTGTGTGTGACCCGGGACAGAGTGTCCCAGGACAGTGTGACCCAGGATAGTGTGAGTGACCCAGGACAGTGTGAGTGACCCAGGACAGTGTGACCCAGGACAGTGTGACCCAGGACAGTGTGAGTGATCCGGGACAGTGTGAGTGACGCAGGACAGTGTGTGTGACCCGGGACAGAGTGACCCAGGACAGTGTGACCTAGGACAGTGTGGGTGACCCGGGACAGTGTGACCCAGGACAGTGTGACCCAGCACAGTATGAGTGACCCACGACAGTGTGACCCGGGATAGTGTGACCCGGGACAGTGTGAGTGACCCGGGACAGTGTGAGTGACCCGGGACATTGTGAGTGACCCACGACAGTGTGACCCGGGACAGTGTGAGTGACCCACGACAGTGTGACCCAGGACAGAGTGACCCAGGACACTGCGTGTGACCCAGGACAGTGTGACCCAGGACAGTGTGAGTGACCTGGGACAGTGTGACCCAGGACAGTGTGACCCAGGACAGTGTGTGTGACCTGGGACAGAGTGAGTGACCCACGACAGTGTGACCCATGACAGTGTGAGTGACCCGGGACAGTGTGTGTGACCCAGGACAGTGTGAGTGACCCAGGACAGTGTGTTTGACCCAGGACAGTGTGTGTGACCCGGGACAGAGTGTCCCAGGACAGTGTGACCCAGGACAGTGTGAGTGACCCAGGACAGTGTGACCCAGGACAGTGTGAGTGACCTGGGACAGTGTGACCCAGGACAGTGTGACCCAGGACAGTGTGTGTGACCCAGGACAGAGTGAGTGACCCAGGACAGTGTGAGTGACCCAGGACAGAGTGAGTGACCCAGGACAGTGTGAGTGACCCACGACAGTGTGACCCTGGACAGTGTGACCCATGACAGTGTGAGTGACCCGGGACAGTGTGAGTGACCCAGGACAGTGTGTGTGACCCGGGACAGAGTGTCCCAGGACAGTGTGACCCAGGACAGTGTGAGTGACCCTGGACAGTGTGACCCAGGACAGTGTGAGTGACCTGGGACAGTGTGACCCAGGACAGTGTGACCCAGGACAGTGTGTGTGACCCAGGACAGAGTGAGTGACCCAGGACAGTGTGAGTGACCCGGGACAGTTTGTATGACCCGGGACAGTGTGAGTGACCCTGGACAGTGTGACCCAGGACAGTGTGAGTGACCTGGGACAGTGTGACCCAGGACAGTGTGACCCAGGACAGTGTGTGTGACCCAGGACAGAGTGAGTGACCCAGGACAGTGTGAGTGACCCGGGACAGTTTGTATGACCCGGGACAGTGTGAGTGACCCACGACAGTGTGACCCGGGACAGTGTGACCCGGGACAGTGTGAGTGACCCGGGACATTGTGAGTGACCCGGGACATTGTGAGTGACCCGGGACAGTGTGAATGCCCCGGGACAGTGTGAGTGACCCGGGACATTGTGAGTGACCCCGGACAGTGTGAGTGTCCTGGGACATTGTGAGTGACCCGGGACATTGTGAGTGACCCTGGACAGTGTGAGTGACCCGGGACATTGTGAGTGACCCGGGACAGTGTGAATGACCCGGGACAGTGTGAGTGACCCGGGATAGTGTGTCCTGGGACAGTGTGACCCGGGACAGTGTGAGTGACCCAGGACAGTGTGAGTGACCCAGGACAGTGTGAGTGACCCAGGGCAGTGTGTATGACCCGGGACAGTGTGACCCCGGACAGTGTGACCCAGGACAGTGTGAGTGACCCGGGACAGTGTGAGTGACCCAGGACAGTGTGTGTGACCCGGGACAGAGTGTCCCAGGACAGTGTGACCCAGGATAGTGTGAGTGACCCAGGACAGTGTGAGTGACCCAGGACAGTGTGACCCAGGACAGTGTGACCCAGGACAGTGTGAGTGATCCGGGACAGTGTGAGTGACGCAGGACAGTGTGTGTGACCCGGGACAGAGTGTCCCAGGACAGTGTGACCCAGGACAGTGTGGGTGACCCGGGACAGTGTGACCCAGGACAGTGTGACCCAGCACAGTATGAGTGACCCACGACAGTGTGACCCGGGATAGTGTGACCCGGGACAGTGTGAGTGACCCGGGACAGTGTGAGTGACCCGGGACATTGTGAGTGACCCACGACAGTGTGACCCGGGACAGTGTGAGTGACCCACGACAGTGTGACCCAGGACAGAGTGACCCAGGACACTGCGTGTGACCCAGGACAGTGTGACCCAGGACAGTGTGAGTGACCCAGGACAGTGTGAGTGACCCGGGACAGTGTGACCCAGGACAGTGTGAGTGACCCGGGACAGTGTGAGTGACACGGGACAGTGTGAGTGACCCGGGACATTGTGAGTGACCCGGGACAGTGTGAGTGTCCCGGGACATTGTGAGTGACCCTGGACAGTGTGAGTGACCCGGGACATTGTGAGTGACCCGGGACAGTGTGAATGACCCGGGACAGTGTGAGTGACCCGGGACAGTGTGTCCCAGGACAGTGTGACCCGGGTCAGTGTGAGTGACCCAGGACAGTGTGAGTGACCCAGGACAGTGTGTATGACCCGGGACAGTGTGACCCCGGACAGTGTGACCCATGACAGTGTGAGTGATCCGGGACAGTGTGTGTGACCCAGGACAGTGTGAGTGACCCGGGACAGAGTGTCCCAGGACAGTGTGACCCAGGACAGTGTGAGTGACCCGAGACAGTGTGACCCAGGACAGTGTGAGTGACCCGGGACAGTGTGTGTGACCCAGGACAGTGTGAGTGACCCGGGACAGAGTGTCCCAGGACAGTGTGACCCAGGACAGTGTGACCCACGACAGTATGAGTGACCCGGGACAGTGTGAGTGACCCAGGACAGTGTGTGTGACCCGGGACAGTGTGAGTGACCCAGGACAGTGTGTGTGACCCGGGACAGAGTGTCCCAGGACAGTGTGACCCAGGATAGTGTGAGTGACCCAGGACAGTGTGAGTGACCCAGGACAGTGTGACCCAGGACAGTGTGACCCAGGACAGTGTGAGTGATCCGGGACAGTGTGAGTGACCCAGGACAGTGTGTGTGACCCGGGACAGAGTGTCCCAGGACAGTGTGACCCAGCACAGTGTGGGTGACCCGAGACAGTGTGACCCAGGACAGTGTGACTGACCCGGACAGTGTGACCCAGCACAGTATGAGTGACCCACGACAGTGTGACCCGGGATAGTGTGACCCGGGACAGTGTGAGTGACGCGGGACAGTGTGAGTGACCCGGGACATTGTGAGTGACCCACGACAGTGTGACCCGGGACAGTGTGAGTGACCCACGACAGTGTGACCCAGGACAGAGTGACCCAGGACACTGCGTGTGACCCAGGACAGTGTGACCCAGGACAGTGTGAGTGACCCAGGACAGTGTGAGTGACCCGGGACAGTGTGACCCGGGACAGTGTGTGTTACCCGGGACAGTGTGATCCAGGACAGTGTGAGTGACCCGAGACAGTGTGACCCAGGACAGTGTGACCCGGGACAGTGTGAGTGACCCAGGACAGTGTGAGTGACCACGGACAGTGTGACCCAGGACAGTGTGAGTGACCCGGGACAGTGTGACCCAGGACAGTGTGACCCAGGACAGTGTGACCCGGGACAGTGTGAGTGACCTGGGACAGTGTGGCCCAGGACAGTGTGAGTGACCCGGGACAGTGTGAGTGTCATAGGACAGTGTGACCCAGGACAGTGTGAGTGACCCGGGACAGTGTGACCCAGGACAGTGTGACCCAGGACTGAGTGACGCGGGACAGTGTGACACGGGACAGTGAGAGTGACCCGGGACAGTGTGACCCCGGACAGTGTGACCCAGGACAGTGTGGGTGACCCAGGACAGTGTGACCCCGGACAGTGTGACCCAGGACAGTGTGAGTGACCCAGGACAGTGTGAGTGACCCGGGACAGTGTGAACCAGGACAGTGTGAGAGACCCGGGACAGTGTGAATGACCCGGGACAGTGTGAGTGACCCAGGACAGTGTGACCCAGGACAGAGTGACCCGGGACAGTGTGAGTGACCCAGGACAGTGTGACCCAGGACAGTGTGAGTGACCTGGGACAGTGTGAGTGACCCAGGACAGTGTGAGTGACCCGGGACAGTGTGAGTGACCCAGGACAGTGTGACCCGGGATAGTGTGACCCGGGACAGTGTGAGTGACCCGGGACAGTGTGAGTGACCCGGGACATTGTGAGTGACCCGGGACAGTGTGAATGCCCCGGGACAGTGTGAGTGACCCGGGACATTGTGAGTGACCCGGGACAGTGTGGCCCAGGACAGTGTGAGTGACACAGGACAGTGTGACCCAGGACAGTGTGAGTGACCCGGGACAGTGTGACCCAGGACAGTGTGAGTGACCCGAGACAGTGTGACCCAGGACAGTGTGAGTGACCCGGGACAGTGTGAATGACCTGGGACAGTGTGAGTGACCCACGACAGTGTGACCCAGGACAGTGTGACCCAGGACCGAGTGACGCGGGACAGTGTGACACGGGACAGTGTGAGTGACCCGGGACAGTGTGGCCCAGGACAGTGTGAGTGACACAGGACAGTGTGACCCAGGACAGTGTGAGTGACCCGGGACAGTGTGACCCAGGACAGTGTGAGTGACCCGGGACAGTGTGACCCAGGACAGTGTGAGTGACCCGAGACAGTGTGACCCAGGACAGTGTGAGTGACCCGGGACAGTGTGAATGACCTGGGACAGTGTGAGTGACCCACGACAGTGTGACCCAGGACAGTGTGACCCAGGACCGAGTGACGCGGGACAGTGTGACACGGGACAGTGAGAGTGACCCGGGACAGTGTGACCCCGGACAGTGTGACCCAGGACAGTGTGAGTGACCCAGGACAGTGTGACCCAGGACAGTGTGAGTGACCCGGGACAGTGTGAACCAGGACAGTGTGAGAGACCCGGGACAGTGTGAATTACCCGGGACAGTGTGAGTGACCCAGGACAGTGTGACCCAGGACAGTGTGAGTGACCTTGGACCGTGTGAGTGACCCAGGACAGTGTGAGTGACCCGGGACAGTGTGAGTGACCCAGGACAGTGTGACCCAGGACACCGTGAGTGACCCGGGAGAGTGTGACCCCGGACAGTGTGACCCAGGACAGTGTGAATGACCCAGGACAGTGTGAGTCACCCGGGACAGTGTGAATGACCCAGGACAGTGTGAGTGATCCGGGACAGTGTGACCCACGACAGAGTGACCCAGGACAGTGTGAGTAACCCGGGACAGTGTGAGTGACCCAGTACAGTGTGACCCGTGACAGAGTGACCCGGGACAGTGTGACCCAGGAGAGTGTGAGTGACCCGGGACAATGTGACCCCGGAAAGTGTGACCCAGGAAACTGTGAGTGACCCGGGACAGTGTGAATGACCCGGGACAGTGTGAGTGACCCGGGACAGTGTGACCCAGGAAAGTGTGATCCAGGACAGTGTGTGTGACCCGGGACAGTGTGACCCTGGACAGTGTGACCCATGACAGTGTGAGTGACCCGGGACTTGTGTGTGACCCAGGAGAGTGTGTGTGACCCGGGACAGAGTGTCCCAGGACAGTGTGACCCAGGACAGTGTGAGTGACCTGGGACAGTGTGACCCAGGACAGTGTGACCCAGGACAGTGTGTGTGACCCAGGACAGAGTGAGTGACCCAGGACAGTGTGAGTGACCCAGGACAGTGTGTATGACCCGAGACAGTGTGAGTGACCCACGACAGTGTGACCCAGGACAGTGTGACCCATGACAGTGTGAGTGACCCGGGACAGTGTGTGTGACCCAGGACAGTGTGAGTGACCCAGGACAGTGTGTGTGACCCGGGACAGTGTGAGTGTCCCAGGACAGTGTGACCCAGGACAGTGTGAGTGACCCTGGACAGTGTGACCCAGGACAGTGTGAGTGACCTGGGACAGTGTGACCCAGGACAGTGTGACCCAGGACAGTGTGTGTGACCTGGGACAGAGTGAGTGACCCACGACAGTGTGACCCATGACAGTGTGAGTGATCCGGGACAGTGTGACCTGGGACAGTGTGACCCAGGACAGAGTGAGTGACCCAGGACAGTGTGAGTGACCCAGGACAGTGTGAGTGACCCAGGACAGTGTGACCCATGACAGTGTGAGTGACCCAGGACAGTGTGTGTGACCCGGGACAGAGTATCCCAGGACAGTGTGACCCAGGACAGTGTGAGTGACCCTGGACAGTGTGACCCAGGACAGTGTGAGTGACCTGGGACAGTGTGACCCAGGACAGTGTGACCCAGGACAGTGTGTGTGACCCAGGACAGAGTGAGTGACCCAGGACAGTGTGAGTGACCCGGGACAGTGTGTATGACCCGGGACAGTGTGAGTGACCCACGACAGTGTGACCCAGGACAGAGTGACCCAGGACACTGCGTGTGACCCAGGACAGTGTGTCCCAGGACAGTGTGAGTGACCCGGGACAGTGTGACCCAGGACAGTGTGAGTGACCCGGAACAGTGTGTGTGACCCAGGACAGTGTGACCCAGGACTGTGTGACCCAGGACAGTGTGAGTGACCCGGGACAGTGTGTATGACCCGGGACTGTGTGAGTGACCCGGGACAGTGTGACCCGGGACAGTGTGAGTGACCCGGGACAGTGTGAGTGACCCAGGACAGTGTGTGTGACCCAGGACAGTGTGTGTGACCCAGGACAGTGTGTGTGAGCCGGGACAGAGTGTCCCAGGACAGTGTGACCCAGGACAGTGTGAGTGATCCCAGACAGTGTGACCCAGGACAGTGAGAGTGACCCGGGACAGTTTGACCCAGGACAGTGTGACCCAGGACAGTGTGTGTGACCCAGGACAGCGTGAGTGACCCAGGACAGTGTGAGTGACCCAGGACAGTGTTTGTGACCCAGGACAGTGTGTGTGACCCGGGACAGTGTGACCCGGGACAGTGTGAGTGACCCACGACAGTGTGACCCGTGACAGAGTGACCCGGGACAGTGTGAGTGACCCAGGACAGAGTGGCCCAGGACAGTGTGAGTGACCCGGGACAGTGTGACCCAGGACAGTGTGACGTAGGACAGTGTGAGTGACCCAGGTCAGTGTGAGTGACCCAGGACAGTGTGACGTAGGACAGTGTGAGTGACCCAGGTCAGTGTGAGTGACCCAGGACAGTGTGACCCAGGACAGTGTGAGTGTCCCGGGACATTGTGAGTGACCCGGGACATTGTGAGTGACCCTGGACAGTGTGAGTGACCCGGGACAGTGTGAATGACCCAGGACAGTGTGAATGACCCAGGACAGTGTGACCCATGACAGTGTGTATGACCCGGGACAGTGTGACCCCGGACAGTGTGACCCATGACAGTGTGAGTGACCCGGGACAGTGTGTGTGACCCAGGACAGTGTGAGTGACCCGGGACAGAGTGTCCCAGGACAGTGTGACCCGGGACAGTGTGACCCAGGACAGTGTGAGTGACCCGGGACAGTGTGAGTGACCCAGGACAGTGTGTGTGACCCGGGACAGAGTGTCCCAGGACAGTGTGACCCAGGACAGTGTGAGTGACCCAGGACAGTGTGACCCAGGACAGTGTGACCCAGGACAGTGTGAGTGACCCGGGACAGTGTGACCCAGGACAGTGTGAGTGACCCGAGACAGTGTGACCCAGGACAGTGTGACCCAGGACAGTGTGAGTGACCCAGGACAGTGTGAGTGACCACGGACAGTGTGACCCAGGACAGTGTGAGTGACCCGGGACAGTGTGTATGACCCGGGACAGTGTGAGTGACACACGACAGTGTGACCCGGGATAGTGTGACCCGGGACAGTGTTAGTGACCCGGGACAGTGTGAGTGTCCCGGGACATTGTGAGTGACCCGGGACATTGTGAGTGACCCTGGACAGTGTGAGTGACCCGGGACATTGTGAGTGACCCGGGATAGTGTGAATGATCCGGGACAGTATGAGTGACCCGGGACTGTGTGACCCAGGACAGTGTGACCCGGGACAGTGTGAGTGACCCAGGACAGTGTGAGTGACCCAGGACAGTGTGTATGACCCGGGACAATGTGACCCCGGACAGTGTGACCCATGACAGTGTGAGTGACCCGGGACAGTGTGTGTGACCCAGGACAGTGTGAGTGACCCGGGACAGAGTGTCCCAGGACAGTGTGACCCGGGACAGTGTGACCCAGGACAGTGTGAGTGACCCGGGACAGTGTGAGTGACCCAGGACAGTGTGTGTGACCCGGGACAGAGTGTCCCAGGACAGTGTGACGTAGGACAGTGTGACCCAGGACAGTGTGAGTGACCCGGACAGTGTGACCCGGGACAGTGTGAGTGACCCAGGACAGTGTGAGTGACCCACGACAGTGTGACCCGGGACAGTGTGAGTGACCCACGACAGTGTGACCCAGGACACTGCGTGTGACCCAGGACAGTGTGACCCAGGACAATGTGAGTGACCCAGGACAGTGTGAGTGACCCAGGACAGTGTGACCCAGGACAGTGTGAGTGTCCCAGGACAGTGTGACCCGGGACATTGTGAGTGACCCTGGACAGTGTGAGTGACCCGGGACATTGTGAGTGACCCGGGACAGTGTGAATGACCCGGGACAGTGTGATCCGGGACAGTGTGACCCGGGTCAGTGTGAGTGACCCAGGACAGTGTGAGTGACCCAGGACAGTGTGTATGACCCGGGACAATGTGACCCCGGACAGTGTGACCCATGACAGTGTGAGTGTCCCGGGACATTGTGAGTGACCCTGGACAGTGTGAGTGACCCGGGACATTGTGAGTGACCCGGGACAGTGTGAATGACCCGGGACAGTATGAGTGACCCGGGACAGTGTGACCCAGGACAGTGTGACCCGGGACAGTGTGAGTGACCCAGGACAGTGTGTATGACCCGGGACAATGTGACCCCGGACAGTGTGACCCATGACAGTGTGAGTGACCCGGGACAGAGTGTCCCAGGACAGTGTGACCCGGGACAGTGTGACCCAGGACAGTGTGAGTGACCCGGGACAGTGTGAGTGACCCAGGACAGTGTGTGTGACCCGGGACAGAGTGTCCCAGGACAGTGTGACGTAGGACAGTGTGACCCAGGACAGTGTGAGTGACCCGGACAGTGTGACCCGGGACAGTGTGAGTGACCCAGGACAGTGTGAGTGACCCACGACAGTGTGACCCGGGACAGTGTGAGTGACCCACGACAGTGTGACCCAGGACAGAGTGACCCAGGACACTGCGTGTGACCCAGGACAGTGTGACCCAGGACAGTGTGAGTGACCCAGGACAGTGTGAGTGACCCGGGACAGTGTGACCCAGGACAGTGTGAGTGACCCGGGACAGTGTGACCCAGGACAGTGTGAGTGACCCGGAACAGTGTGTGTGACCCAGGACAGTGTGACCCAGGACAGTGTGACCCAGGACAGTGTGAGTGACCCGGGACAGTGTGTATGACCCGGGACAGTGTGAGTGACCCGGGACAGTGTGACCCGGGACAGTGAGAGTGACCCGGGACAGTGTGAGTGACCCAGGACAGTGTGTGTGACCCAGGACAGTGTGTGTGACCCAGGACAGTGTGTGTGAGCCGGGACAGAGTGTCCCAGGACAGTGTGACCCAGGACAGTGTGAGTGATCCCAGACAGTGTGACCCAGGACAGTGAGAGTGACCCGGGACAGTTTGACCCAGGACAGTGTGACCCAGGACAGTGTGTGTGACCCAGGACAGTGTGAGTGACCCAGGACAGTGTGAGTGAACCAGGACAGTGTTTGTGACCCAGGACAGTGTGTGTGACCCGGGACAGTGTGACCCGGGACAGTGTGAGTGACCCAGGACAGTGTGGCCCAGGACAGTGTGACGTAGGACAGTGTGAGTGACCCAGGTCAGTGTGAGTGACCCAGGACAGTGTGACGTAGGACAGTGTGAGTGACCCAGGTCAGTGTGAGTGACCCAGGACAGTGTGACCCAGGACAGTGTGAGTGTCCCGGGACATTGTGAGTGACCCGGGACATTGTGAGTGACCCTGGACAGTGTGAGTGTCCCGGGACATTGTGAGTGACCCGGGACAGTGTGAATGACCCGGGACAGTGTGATCCGGGACAGTGTGACCCGGGTCAGTGTGAGTGACCCAGGACAGTGTGAGTGACCCAGGACAGTGTGTATGACCCGGGACAGTGTGACCCCGGACAGTGTGACCCATGACAGTGTGAGTGACCCGGGACAGTGTGTGTGACCCAGGACAGTGTGAGTGACCCGGGACAGAGTGTCCCAGGACAGTGTGACCCGGGACAGTGTGACCCAGGACAGTGTGAGTGACCCGGGACAGTGTGAGTGACCCAGGACAGTGTGTGTGACCCGGGACAGAGTGTCCCAGGACAGTGTGACCCAGGATAGTGTGAGTGACCCAGGACAGTGTGAGTGACCCAGGACAGTGTGACCCAGGACAGTGTGAGTGATCCGGGACAGTGTGAGTGACCCAGGACAGTGTGAGTGACCCGGGACAGAGTGTCCCAGGACAGTGTGACCCAGGACAGTGTGAGTGACCCGGGACAGTGTGACCCAGGACAGTGTGACGTAGGACAGTGTGATTGGCCTGGGACAGTGTGAGTGACCCAGGACAGTGTGACCCAGGACAGTGTGAGTGACCCGAGACAGTGTGACCCAGGACAGTGTGACCCAGGACAGTGTGAGTGACCCGGGACAGTGTGACCCAGGACAGTGTGACATAGGACAGTGTGAGTGACCCAGGTCAGTGTGAGTGACCCAGGACAGTGTGACGTAGGACAGTGTGAGTGACCCAGGTCAGTGTGAGTGACCCAGGACAGTGTGTGTGACCCAGGACAGTGTGTGTGACCCAGGACAGTGTGTGTGAGCCGGGACAGAGTGTCCCAGGACAGTGTGACCCAGGACAGTGTGAGTGATCCCAGACAGTGTGACCCAGGACAGTGAGAGTGACCCGGGACAGTTTGACCCAGGACAGTGTGACCCAGGACAGTGTGTGTGACCCAGGACAGCGTGAGTGACCCAGGACAGTGTGAGTGACCCAGGACAGTGTTTGTGACCCAGGACAGTGTGTGTGACCCGGGACAGTGTGACCCGGGACAGTGTGAGTGACCCACGACAGTGTGACCCGTGACAGAGTGACCCGGGACAGTGTGAGTGACCCAGGACAGAGTGGCCCAGGACAGTGTGAGTGACCCGGGACAGTGTGACCCAGGACAGTGTGACGTAGGACAGTGTGAGTGACCCAGGTCAGTGTGAGTGACCCAGGACAGTGTGACGTAGGACAGTGTGAGTGACCCAGGTCAGTGTGAGTGACCCAGGACAGTGTGACCCAGGACAGTGTGAGTGTCCCGGGACATTGTGAGTGACCCGGGACATTGTGAGTGACCCTGGACAGTGTGAGTGACCCGGGACAGTGTGAATGACCCAGGACAGTGTGAATGACCCAGGACAGTGTGACCCATGACAGTGTGTATGACCCGGGACAGTGTGACCCCGGACAGTGTGACCCATGACAGTGTGAGTGACCCGGGACAGTGTGTGTGACCCAGGACAGTGTGAGTGACCCGGGACAGAGTGTCCCAGGACAGTGTGACCCGGGACAGTGTGACCCAGGACAGTGTGAGTGACCCGGGACAGTGTGAGTGACCCAGGACAGTGTGTGTGACCCGGGACAGAGTGTCCCAGGACAGTGTGACCCAGGACAGTGTGAGTGACCCAGGACAGTGTGACCCAGGACAGTGTGACCCAGGACAGTGTGAGTGACCCGGGACAGTGTGACCCAGGACAGTGTGAGTGACCCGAGACAGTGTGACCCAGGACAGTGTGACCCAGGACAGTGTGAGTGACCCAGGACAGTGTGAGTGACCACGGACAGTGTGACCCAGGACAGTGTGAGTGACCCGGGACAGTGTGTATGACCCGGGACAGTGTGAGTGACACACGACAGTGTGACCCGGGATAGTGTGACCCGGGACAGTGTTAGTGACCCGGGACAGTGTGAGTGTCCCGGGACATTGTGAGTGACCCGGGACATTGTGAGTGACCCTGGACAGTGTGAGTGACCCGGGACATTGTGAGTGACCCGGGATAGTGTGAATGATCCGGGACAGTATGAGTGACCCGGGACTGTGTGACCCAGGACAGTGTGACCCGGGACAGTGTGAGTGACCCAGGACAGTGTGAGTGACCCAGGACAGTGTGTATGACCCGGGACAATGTGACCCCGGACAGTGTGACCCATGACAGTGTGAGTGACCCGGGACAGTGTGTGTGACCCAGGACAGTGTGAGTGACCCGGGACAGAGTGTCCCAGGACAGTGTGACCCGGGACAGTGTGACCCAGGACAGTGTGAGTGACCCGGGACAGTGTGAGTGACCCAGGACAGTGTGTGTGACCCGGGACAGAGTGTCCCAGGACAGTGTGACGTAGGACAGTGTGACCCAGGACAGTGTGAGTGACCCGGACAGTGTGACCCGGGACAGTGTGAGTGACCCAGGACAGTGTGAGTGACCCACGACAGTGTGACCCGGGACAGTGTGAGTGACCCACGACAGTGTGACCCAGGACACTGCGTGTGACCCAGGACAGTGTGACCCAGGACAATGTGAGTGACCCAGGACAGTGTGAGTGACCCAGGACAGTGTGACCCAGGACAGTGTGAGTGTCCCAGGACAGTGTGACCCGGGACATTGTGAGTGACCCTGGACAGTGTGAGTGACCCGGGACATTGTGAGTGACCCGGGACAGTGTGAATGACCCGGGACAGTGTGATCCGGGACAGTGTGACCCGGGTCAGTGTGAGTGACCCAGGACAGTGTGAGTGACCCAGGACAGTGTGTATGACCCGGGACAATGTGACCCCGGACAGTGTGACCCATGACAGTGTGAGTGTCCCGGGACATTGTGAGTGACCCGGGACATTGTGAGTGACCCTGGACAGTGTGAGTGACCCGGGACATTGTGAGTGACCCGGGACAGTGTGAATGACCCGGGACAGTATGAGTGACCCGGGACAGTGTGACCCAGGACAGTGTGACCCGGGACAGTGTGAGTGACCCAGGACAGTGTGTATGACCCGGGACAATGTGACCCCGGACAGTGTGACCCATGACAGTGTGAGTGACCCGGGACAGAGTGTCCCAGGACAGTGTGACCCGGGACAGTGTGACCCAGGACAGTGTGAGTGACCCGGGACAGTGTGAGTGACCCAGGACAGTGTGTGTGACCCGGGACAGAGTGTCCCAGGACAGTGTGACGTAGGACAGTGTGACCCAGGACAGTGTGAGTGACCCGGACAGTGTGACCCGGGACAGTGTGAGTGACCCAGGACAGTGTGAGTGACCCACGACAGTGTGACCCGGGACAGTGTGAGTGACCCACGACAGTGTGACCCAGGACAGAGTGACCCAGGACACTGCGTGTGACCCAGGACAGTGTGACCCAGGACAGTGTGAGTGACCCAGGACAGTGTGAGTGACCCGGGACAGTGTGACCCAGGACAGTGTGAGTGACCCGGAACAGTGTGTGTGACCCAGGACAGTGTGACCCAGGACAGTGTGACCCAGGACAGTGTGAGTGACCCGGGACAGTGTGTATGACCCGGGACAGTGTGAGTGACCCGGGACAGTGTGACCCGGGACAGTGAGAGTGACCCGGGACAGTGTGAGTGACCCAGGACAGTGTGTGTGACCCAGGACAGTGTGTGTGACCCAGGACAGTGTGTGTGAGCCGGGACAGAGTGTCCCAGGACAGTGTGACCCAGGACAGTGTGAGTGATCCCAGACAGTGTGACCCAGGACAGTGAGAGTGACCCGGGACAGTTTGACCCAGGACAGTGTGACCCAGGACAGTGTGTGTGACCCAGGACAGTGTGAGTGACCCAGGACAGTGTGAGTGAACCAGGACAGTGTTTGTGACCCAGGACAGTGTGTGTGACCCGGGACAGTGTGACCCGGGACAGTGTGAGTGACCCAGGACAGTGTGGCCCAGGACAGTGTGACGTAGGACAGTGTGAGTGACCCAGGTCAGTGTGAGTGACCCAGGACAGTGTGACGTAGGACAGTGTGAGTGACCCAGGTCAGTGTGAGTGACCCAGGACAGTGTGACCCAGGACAGTGTGAGTGTCCCGGGACATTGTGAGTGACCCGGGACATTGTGAGTGACCCTGGACAGTGTGAGTGTCCCGGGACATTGTGAGTGACCCGGGACAGTGTGAATGACCCGGGACAGTGTGATCCGGGACAGTGTGACCCGGGTCAGTGTGAGTGACCCAGGACAGTGTGAGTGACCCAGGACAGTGTGTATGACCCGGGACAGTGTGACCCCGGACAGTGTGACCCATGACAGTGTGAGTGACCCGGGACAGTGTGTGTGACCCAGGACAGTGTGAGTGACCCGGGACAGAGTGTCCCAGGACAGTGTGACCCGGGACAGTGTGACCCAGGACAGTGTGAGTGACCCGGGACAGTGTGAGTGACCCAGGACAGTGTGTGTGACCCGGGACAGAGTGTCCCAGGACAGTGTGACCCAGGATAGTGTGAGTGACCCAGGACAGTGTGAGTGACCCAGGACAGTGTGACCCAGGACAGTGTGAGTGATCCGGGACAGTGTGAGTGACCCAGGACAGTGTGAGTGACCCGGGACAGAGTGTCCCAGGACAGTGTGACCCAGGACAGTGTGAGTGACCCGGGACAGTGTGACCCAGGACAGTGTGACGTAGGACAGTGTGATTGGCCTGGGACAGTGTGAGTGACCCAGGACAGTGTGACCCAGGACAGTGTGAGTGACCCGAGACAGTGTGACCCAGGACAGTGTGACCCAGGACAGTGTGAGTGACCCGGGACAGTGTGACCCAGGACAGTGTGACATAGGACAGTGTGAGTGACCCAGGTCAGTGTGAGTGACCCAGGACAGTGTGACGTAGGACAGTGTGAGTGACCCAGGTCAGTGTGAGTGACCCAGGACAGTGTGACCCAGGACAGTGTGAGTGTCCCGGGACATTGTGAGTGACCCTGGACAGTGTGAGTGACCCGGGACATTGTGAGTGACCCGGGACAGTGTGAATGACCCGGGACAGTATGAGTGACCCGGGACAGTGTGACCCAGGACAGTGTGACCCGGGACAGTGTGAGTGACCCAGGACAGTGTGAGTGACCCAGGACAGTGTGTATGACCCGGGACAATGTGACCCCGGACAGTGTGACCCATGACAGTGTGAGTGACCCGGGACAGAGTGTCCCAGGACAGTGTGACCCGGGACAGTGTGACCCAGGACAGTGTGAGTGACCCGGGACAGTGTGAGTGACCCAGGACAGTGTGTGTGACCCGGGACAGAGTGTCCCAGGACAGTGTGACGTAGGACAGTGTGACCCAGGACAGTGTGAGTGACCCGGACAGTGTGACCCGGGACAGTGTGAGTGACCCAGGACAGTGTGAGTGACCCACGACAGTGTGACCCGGGACAGTGTGAGTGACCCACGACAGTGTGACCCAGGACAGAGTGACCCAGGACACTGCGTGTGACCCAGGACAGTGTGACCCAGGACAGTGTGAGTGACCCAGGACAGTGTGAGTGACCCGGGACAGTGTGACCCAGGACAGTGTGAGTGACCCGGAACAGTGTGTGTGACCCAGGACAGTGTGACCCAGGACAGTGTGACCCAGGACAGTGTGAGTGACCCGGGACAGTGTGTATGACCCGGGACAGTGTGAGTGACCCGGGACAGTGTGACCCGGGACAGTGAGAGTGACCCGGGACAGTGTGAGTGACCCAGGACAGTGTGTGTGACCCAGGACAGTGTGTGTGACCCAGGACAGTGTGTGTGAGCCGGGACAGAGTGTCCCAGGACAGTGTGACCCAGGACAGTGTGAGTGATCCCAGACAGCGTGACCCAGGACAGTGAGAGTGACCCGGGACAGTTTGACCCAGGACAGTGTGACCCAGGACAGTGTGTGTGACCCAGGACAGTGTGAGTGACCCAGGACAGTGTGAGTGAACCAGGACAGTGTTTGTGACCCAGGACAGTGTGTGTGACCCGGGACAGTGTGACCCGGGACAGTGTGAGTGACCCAGGACAGTGTGGCCCAGGACAGTGTGACGTAGGACAGTGTGAGTGACCCAGGTCAGTGTGAGTGACCCAGGACAGTGTGACGTAGGACAGTGTGAGTGACCCAGGTCAGTGTGAGTGACCCAGGACAGTGTGACCCAGGACAGTGTGAGTGTCCCGGGACATTGTGAGTGACCCGGGACATTGTGAGTGACCCTGGACAGTGTGAGTGTCCCGGGACATTGTGAGTGACCCGGGACAGTGTGAATGACCCGGGACAGTGTGATCCGGGACAGTGTGACCCGGGTCAGTGTGAGTGACCCAGGACAGTGTGAGTGACCCAGGACAGTGTGTATGACCCGGGACAGTGTGACCCCGGACAGTGTGACCCATGACAGTGTGAGTGACCCGGGACAGTGTGTGTGACCCAGGACAGTGTGAGTGACCCGGGACAGAGTGTCCCAGGACAGTGTGACCCGGGACAGTGTGACCCAGGACAGTGTGAGTGACCCGGGACAGTGTGAGTGACCCAGGACAGTGTGTGTGACCCGGGACAGAGTGTCCCAGGACAGTGTGACCCAGGATAGTGTGAGTGACCCAGGACAGTGTGAGTGACCCAGGACAGTGTGACCCAGGACAGTGTGAGTGATCCGGGACAGTGTGAGTGACCCAGGACAGTGTGAGTGACCCGGGACAGAGTGTCCCAGGACAGTGTGACCCAGGACAGTGTGAGTGACCCGGGACAGTGTGACCCAGGACAGTGTGACGTAGGACAGTGTGATTGGCCTGGGACAGTGTGAGTGACCCAGGACAGTGTGACCCAGGACAGTGTGAGTGACCCGAGACAGTGTGACCCAGGACAGTGTGACCCAGGACAGTGTGAGTGACCCGGGACAGTGTGACCCAGGACAGTGTGACATAGGACAGTGTGAGTGACCCAGGTCAGTGTGAGTGACCCAGGACAGTGTGACGTAGGACAGTGTGAGTGACCCAGGTCAGTGTGAGTGACCCAGGACAGTGTGACCCAGGACAGTGTGAGTGTCCCGGGACATTGTGAGTGACCCTGGACAGTGTGAGTGACCCGGGACATTGTGAGTGACCCGGGACAGTGTGAATGACCCGGGACAGTATGAGTGACCCGGGACAGTGTGACCCAGGACAGTGTGACCCGGGACAGTGTGTGTGACCCAGGACAGTGTGTATGACCCGGGACAATGTGACCCCGGACAGTGTGACCCATGACAGTGTGAGTGACCCGGGACAGAGTGTCCCAGGACAGTGTGACCCGGGACAGTGTGACCCAGGACAGTGTGAGTGACCCGGGACAGTGTGAGTGACCCAGGACAGTGTGTGTGACCCGGGACAGAGTGTCCCAGGACAGTGTGACCCAGGATAGTGTGAGTGACCCAGGACAGTGTGAGTGACCCAGGACAGTGTGACCCAGGACAGTGTGAGTGATCCGGGACAGTGTGAGTGACCCAGGACAGTGTGAGTGACCCGGGACAGAGTGTCCCAGGACAGTGTGACCCAGGACAGTGTGAGTGACCCGGGACAGTGTGACCCAGGACAGTGTGACGTAGGACAGTGTGATTGGCCTGGGACAGTGTGAGTGACCCAGGACAGTGTGACCCAGGACAGTGTGAGTGACCCGAGACAGTGTGACCCAGGACAGTGTGACCCAGGACAGTGTGAGTGACCCGGGACAGTGTGACCCAGGACAGTGTGACATAGGACAGTGTGAGTGACCCAGGTCAGTGTGAGTGACCCAGGACAGTGTGACGTAGGACAGTGTGAGTGACCCAGGTCAGTGTGAGTGACCCAGGACAGTGTGACCCAGGACAGTGTGAGTGTCCCGGGACATTGTGAGTGACCCTGGACAGTGTGAGTGACCCGGGACATTGTGAGTGACCCGGGACAGTGTGAATGACCCGGGACAGTATGAGTGACCCGGGACAGTGTGACCCAGGACAGTGTGACCCGGGACAGTGTGAGTGACCCAGGACAGTGTGAGTGACCCAGGACAGTGTGTATGACCCGGGACAATGTGACCCCGGACAGTGTGACCCATGACAGTGTGAGTGACCCGGGACAGAGTGTCCCAGGACAGTGTGACCCGGGACAGTGTGACCCAGGACAGTGTGAGTGACCCGGGACAGTGTGAGTGACCCAGGACAGTGTGTGTGACCCGGGACAGAGTGTCCCAGGACAGTGTGACGTAGGACAGTGTGACCCAGGACAGTGTGAGTGACCCGGACAGTGTGACCCGGGACAGTGTGAGTGACCCAGGACAGTGTGAGTGACCCACGACAGTGTGACCCGGGACAGTGTGAGTGACCCACGACAGTGTGACCCAGGACAGAGTGACCCAGGACACTGCGTGTGACCCAGGACAGTGTGACCCAGGACAGTGTGAGTGACCCAGGACAGTGTGAGTGACCCGGGACAGTGTGACCCAGGACAGTGTGAGTGACCCGGAACAGTGTGTGTGACCCAGGACAGTGTGACCCAGGACAGTGTGACCCAGGACAGTGTGAGTGACCCGGGACAGTGTGTATGACCCGGGACAGTGTGAGTGACCCGGGACAGTGTGACCCGGGACAGTGAGAGTGACCCGGGACAGTGTGAGTGACCCAGGACAGTGTGTGTGACCCAGGACAGTGTGTGTGACCCAGGACAGTGTGTGTGAGCCGGGACAGAGTGTCCCAGGACAGTGTGACCCAGGACAGTGTGAGTGATCCCAGACAGCGTGACCCAGGACAGTGAGAGTGACCCGGGACAGTTTGACCCAGGACAGTGTGACCCAGGACAGTGTGTGTGACCCAGGACAGTGTGAGTGACCCAGGACAGTGTGAGTGAACCAGGACAGTGTTTGTGACCCAGGACAGTGTGTGTGACCCGGGACAGTGTGACCCGGGACAGTGTGAGTGACCCAGGACAGTGTGGCCCAGGACAGTGTGACGTAGGACAGTGTGAGTGACCCAGGTCAGTGTGAGTGACCCAGGACAGTGTGACGTAGGACAGTGTGAGTGACCCAGGTCAGTGTGAGTGACCCAGGACAGTGTGACCCAGGACAGTGTGAGTGTCCCGGGACATTGTGAGTGACCCGGGACATTGTGAGTGACCCTGGACAGTGTGAGTGTCCCGGGACATTGTGAGTGACCCGGGACAGTGTGAATGACCCGGGACAGTGTGATCCGGGACAGTGTGACCCGGGTCAGTGTGAGTGACCCAGGACAGTGTGAGTGACCCAGGACAGTGTGTATGACCCGGGACAGTGTGACCCCGGACAGTGTGACCCATGACAGTGTGAGTGACCCGGGACAGTGTGTGTGACCCAGGACAGTGTGAGTGACCCGGGACAGAGTGTCCCAGGACAGTGTGACCCGGGACAGTGTGACCCAGGACAATGTGAGTGACCCGGGACAGTGTGAGTGACCCAGGACAGTGTGTGTGACCCGGGACAGAGTGTCCCAGGACAGTGTGACCCAGGATAGTGTGAGTGACCCAGGACAGTGTGAGTGACCCAGGACAGTGTGACCCAGGACAGTGTGAGTGATCCGGGACAGTGTGAGTGACCCAGGACAGTGTGAGTGACCCGGGACAGAGTGTCCCAGGACAGTGTGACCCAGGACAGTGTGAGTGACCCGGGACAGTGTGACCCAGGACAGTGTGACGTAGGACAGTGTGATTGGCCTGGGACAGTGTGAGTGACCCAGGACAGTGTGACCCAGGACAGTGTGAGTGACCCGAGACAGTGTGACCCAGGACAGTGTGACCCAGGACAGTGTGAGTGACCCGGGACAGTGTGACCCAGGACAGTGTGACATAGGACAGTGTGAGTGACCCAGGTCAGTGTGAGTGACCCAGGACAGTGTGACGTAGGACAGTGTGAGTGACCCAGGTCAGTGTGAGTGACCCAGGACAGTGTGACCCAGGACAGTGTGAGTGTCCCGGGACATTGTGAGTGACCCTGGACAGTGTGAGTGACCCGGGACATTGTGAGTGACCCGGGACAGTGTGAATGACCCGGGACAGTATGAGTGACCCGGGACAGTGTGACCCAGGACAGTGTGACCCGGGACAGTGTGTGTGACCCAGGACAGTGTGTATGACCCGGGACAATGTGACCCCGGACAGTGTGACCCATGACAGTGTGAGTGACCCGGGACAGAGTGTCCCAGGACAGTGTGACCCGGGACAGTGTGACCCAGGACAGTGTGAGTGACCCGGGACAGTGTGAGTGACCCAGGACAGTGTGTGTGACCCGGGACAGAGTGTCCCAGGACAGTGTGACGTAGGACAGTGTGACCCAGGACAGTGTGAGTGACCCGGACAGTGTGACCCGGGACAGTGTGAGTGACCCAGGACAGTGTGAGTGACCCACGACAGTGTGACCCGGGACAGTGTGAGTGACCCACGACAGTGTGACCCAGGACAGAGTGACCCAGGACACTGCGTGTGACCCAGGACAGTGTGACCCAGGACAGTGTGAGTGACCCAGGACAGTGTGAGTGACCCGGGACAGTGTGACCCAGGACAGTGTGAGTGACCCGGAACAGTGTGTGTGACCCAGGACAGTGTGACCCAGGACAGTGTGACCCAGGACAGTGTGAGTGACCCGGGACAGTGTGTATGACCCGGGACAGTGTGAGTGACCCGGGACAGTGTGACCCGGGACAGTGAGAGTGACCCGGGACAGTGTGAGTGACCCAGGACAGTGTGTGTGACCCAGGACAGTGTGTGTGACCCAGGACAGTGTGTGTGAGCCGGGACAGAGTGTCCCAGGACAGTGTGACCCAGGACAGTGTGAGTGATCCCAGACAGTGTGACCCAGGACAGTGAGAGTGACCCGGGACAGTTTGACCCAGGACAGTGTGACCCAGGACAGTGTGTGTGACCCAGGACAGTGTGAGTGACCCAGGACAGTGTGAGTGAACCAGGACAGTGTTTGTGACCCAGGACAGTGTGTGTGACCCGGGACAGTGTGACCCGGGACAGTGTGAGTGACCCAGGACAGTGTGGCCCAGGACAGTGTGACGTAGGACAGTGTGAGTGACCCAGGTCAGTGTGAGTGACCCAGGACAGTGTGACGTAGGACAGTGTGAGTGACCCAGGTCAGTGTGAGTGACCCAGGACAGTGTGACCCAGGACAGTGTGAGTGTCCCGGGACATTGTGAGTGACCCGGGACATTGTGAGTGACCCTGGACAGTGTGAGTGACCCGGGACAGTGTGAATGACCCGGGACAGTGTGATCCGGGACAGTGTGACCCGGGTCAGTGTGAGTGACCCAGGACAGTGTGAGTGACCCAGGACAGTGTGTATGACCCGGGACAGTGTGAGTGACCCAGGACAGTGTGTGTGACCCGGGACAGAGTGTCCCAGGACAGTGTGACCCGGGACAGTGTGACCCAGGACAGTGTGAGTGACCCGGGACAGTGTGAGTGACCCAGGACAGTGTGTGTGACCCGGGACAGAGTGTCCCAGGACAGTGTGACCCAGGATAGTGTGAGTGACCCAGGACAGTGTGAGTGACCCGGGACAGAGTGTCCCAGGACAGTGTGACCCAGGACAGTGTGAGTGACCCGGGACAGTGTGACCCAGGACAGTGTGACGTAGGACAGTGTGATTGGCCTGGGACAGTGTGAGTGACCCAGGACAGTGTGACCCAGGACAGTGTGAGTGACCCGAGACAGTGTGACCCAGGACAGTGTGACCCAGGACAGTGTGAGTGACCCAGGACAGTGTGAGTGACCACGGACAGTGTGACCCAGGACAGTGTGAGTGACCCGGGACAGTGTGTATGACCCGGGACAGTGTGAGTGACACACGACAGTGTGACCCGGGATAGTGTGACCCGGGACAGTGTTAGTGACCCGGGACAGTGTGAGTGTCCCGGGACATTGTGAGTGACCCGGGACATTGTGAGTGACCCTGGACAGTGTGAGTGACCCGGGACATTGTGAGTGACCCGGGATAGTGTGAATGACCCGGGACAGTATGAGTGACCCGGGACTGTGTGACCCAGGACAGTGTGACCCGGGACAGTGTGAGTGACCCAGGACAGTGTGAGTGACCCAGGACAGTGTGTATGACCCGGGACAATGTGACCCCGGACAGTGTGACCCATGACAGTGTGAGTGACCCGGGACAGTGTGTGTGACCCAGGACAGTGTGAGTGACCCGGGACAGAGTGTCCCAGGACAGTGTGACCCGGGACAGTGTGACCCAGGACAGTGTGAGTGACCCGGGACAGTGTGAGTGACCCAGGACAGTGTGTGTGACCCGGGACAGAGTGTCCCAGGACAGTGTGACGTAGGACAGTGTGACCCAGGACAGTGTGAGTGACCCGGACAGTGTGACCCGGGACAGTGTGAGTGACCCAGGACAGTGTGAGTGACCCACGACAGTGTGACCCGGGACAGTGTGAGTGACCCACGACAGTGTGACCCAGGACACTGCGTGTGACCCAGGACAGTGTGACCCAGGACAGTGTGAGTGACCCAGGACAGTGTGAGTGACCCAGGACAGTGTGACCCAGGACAGTGTGAGTGTCCCAGGACAGTGTGACCCGGGACATTGTGAGTGACCCTGGACAGTGTGAGTGACCCGGGACATTGTGAGTGACCCGGGACAGTGTGAATGACCCGGGACAGTGTGATCCGGGACAGTGTGACCCGGGTCAGTGTGAGTGACCCAGGACAGTGTGAGTGACCCGGGACAGTGTGAGTGTCCCGGGACATTGTGAGTGACCCGGGACATTGTGAGTGACCCTGGACAGTGTGAGTGACCCGGGACATTGTGAGTGACCCGGGACAGTGTGAATGACCCGGGACAGTATGAGTGACCCGGGACAGTGTGACCCAGGACAGTGTGACCCGGGACAGTGTGACCCAGGACAGTGTGACCCGGGACAGTGTGTGTGACCCAGGACAGTGTGAGTGACCCGGGACAGAGTGTCCCAGGACAGTGTGACCCGGGACAGTGTGACCCAGGACAGTGTGAGTGACCCGGGACAGTGTGAGTGACCCAGGACAGTGTGTGTGACCCGGGACAGAGTGTCCCAGGACAGTGTGACGTAGGACAGTGTGACCCAGGACAGTGTGAGTGACCCGGACAGTGTGACCCGGGACAGTGTGAGTGACCCAGGACAGTGTGAGTGACCCACGACAGTGTGACCCGGGACAGTGTGAGTGACCCACGACAGTGTGACCCAGGACAGAGTGACCCAGGACACTGCGTGTGACCCAGGACAGTGTGACCCAGGACAGTGTGAGTGACCCAGGACAGTGTGAGTGACCCGGGACAGTGTGACCCAGGACAGTGTGAGTGACCCGGAACAGTGTGTGTGACCCAGGACAGTGTGACCCAGGACAGTGTGACCCAGGACAGTGTGAGTGACCCGGGACAGTGTGTATGACCCGGGACTGTGTGAGTGACCCGGGACAGTGTGACCCGGGACAGTGTGAGTGACCCGGGACAGTGTGAGTGACCCAGGACAGTGTGTGTGACCCAGGACAGTGTGTGTGACCCAGGACAGTGTGTGTGAGCCGGGACAGAGTGTCCCAGGACAGTGTGACCCAGGACAGTGTGAGTGATCCCAGACAGTGTGACCCAGGACAGTGAGAGTGACCCGGGACAGTTTGACCCAGGACAGTGTGACCCAGGACAGTGTGTGTGACCCAGGACAGTGTGAGTGACCCAGGACAGTGTGAGTGAACCAGGACAGTGTTTGTGACCCAGGACAGTGTGTGTGACCCGGGACAGTGTGACCCGGGACAGTGTGAGTGACCCAGGACAGTGTGGCCCAGGACAGTGTGACGTAGGACAGTGTGAGTGACCCAGGTCAGTGTGAGTGACCCAGGACAGTGTGACGTAGGACAGTGTGAGTGACCCAGGTCAGTGTGAGTGACCCAGGACAGTGTGACCCAGGACAGTGTGAGTGTCCCGGGACATTGTGAGTGACCCGGGACATTGTGAGTGACCCTGGACAGTGTGAGTGTCCCGGGACATTGTGAGTGACCCGGGACAGTGTGAATGACCCGGGACAGTGTGATCCGGGACAGTGTGACCCGGGTCAGTGTGAGTGACCCAGGACAGTGTGAGTGACCCAGGACAGTGTGTATGACCCGGGACAGTGTGACCCCGGACAGTGTGACCCATGACAGTGTGAGTGACCCGGGACAGTGTGTGTGACCCAGGACAGTGTGAGTGACCCGGGACAGAGTGTCCCAGGACAGTGTGACCCGGGACAGTGTGACCCAGGACAGTGTGAGTGACCCGGGACAGTGTGAGTGACCCAGGACAGTGTGTGTGACCCGGGACAGAGTGTCCCAGGACAGTGTGACCCAGGATAGTGTGAGTGACCCAGGACAGTGTGAGTGACCCAGGACAGTGTGACCCAGGACAGTGTGAGTGATCCGGGACAGTGTGAGTGACCCAGGACAGTGTGAGTGACCCGGGACAGAGTGTCCCAGGACAGTGTGACCCAGGACAGTGTGAGTGACCCGGGACAGTGTGACCCAGGACAGTGTGACGTAGGACAGTGTGATTGGCCTGGGACAGTGTGAGTGACCCAGGACAGTGTGACCCAGGACAGTGTGAGTGACCCGAGACAGTGTGACCCAGGACAGTGTGACCCAGGACAGTGTGAGTGACCCGGGACAGTGTGACCCAGGACAGTGTGACATAGGACAGTGTGAGTGACCCAGGTCAGTGTGAGTGACCCAGGACAGTGTGACGTAGGACAGTGTGAGTGACCCAGGTCAGTGTGAGTGACCCAGGACAGTGTGACCCAGGACAGTGTGAGTGTCCCGGGACATTGTGAGTGACCCTGGACAGTGTGAGTGACCCGGGACATTGTGAGTGACCCGGGACAGTGTGAATGACCCGGGACAGTATGAGTGACCCGGGACAGTGTGACCCAGGACAGTGTGACCCGGGACAGTGTGTGTGACCCAGGACAGTGTGTATGACCCGGGACAATGTGACCCCGGACAGTGTGACCCATGACAGTGTGAGTGACCCGGGACAGAGTGTCCCAGGACAGTGTGACCCGGGACAGTGTGACCCAGGACAGTGTGAGTGACCCGGGACAGTGTGAGTGACCCAGGACAGTGTGTGTGACCCGGGACAGAGTGTCCCAGGACAGTGTGACGTAGGACAGTGTTACCCAGGACAGTGTGAGTGACCCGGACAGTGTGACCCGGGACAGTGTGAGTGACCCAGGACAGTGTGAGTGACCCACGACAGTGTGACCCGGGACAGTGTGAGTGACCCACGACAGTGTGACCCAGGACAGAGTGACCCAGGACACTGCGTGTGACCCAGGACAGTGTGACCCAGGACAGTGTGAGTGACCCAGGACAGTGTGAGTGACCCGGGACAGTGTGACCCAGGACAGTGTGAGTGACCCGGAACAGTGTGTGTGACCCAGGACAGTGTGACCCAGGACAGTGTGACCCAGGACAGTGTGAGTGACCCGGGACAGTGTGTATGACCCGGGACAGTGTGAGTGACCCGGGACAGTGTGACCCGGGACAGTGAGAGTGACCCGGGACAGTGTGAGTGACCCAGGACAGTGTGTGTGACCCAGGACAGTGTGTGTGACCCAGGACAGTGTGTGTGAGCCGGGACAGAGTGTCCCAGGACAGTGTGACCCAGGACAGTGTGAGTGATCCCAGACAGTGTGACCCAGGACAGTGAGAGTGACCCGGGACAGTTTGACCCAGGACAGTGTGACCCAGGACAGTGTGTGTGACCCAGGACAGTGTGAGTGACCCAGGACAGTGTGAGTGAACCAGGACAGTGTTTGTGACCCAGGACAGTGTGTGTGACCCGGGACAGTGTGACCCGGGACAGTGTGAGTGACCCAGGACAGTGTGGCCCAGGACAGTGTGACGTAGGACAGTGTGAGTGACCCAGGTCAGTGTGAGTGACCCAGGACAGTGTGACGTAGGACAGTGTGAGTGACCCAGGTCAGTGTGAGTGACCCAGGACAGTGTGACCCAGGACAGTGTGAGTGTCCCGGGACATTGTGAGTGACCCGGGACATTGTGAGTGACCCTGGACAGTGTGAGTGACCCGGGACAGTGTGAATGACCCGGGACAGTGTGATCCGGGACAGTGTGACCCGGGTCAGTGTGAGTGACCCAGGACAGTGTGAGTGACCCAGGACAGTGTGTATGACCCGGGACAGTGTGAGTGACCCAGGACAGTGTGTGTGACCCGGGACAGAGTGTCCCAGGACAGTGTGACCCGGGACAGTGTGACCCAGGACAGTGTGAGTGACCCGGGACAGTGTGAGTGACCCAGGACAGTGTGTGTGACCCGGGACAGAGTGTCCCAGGACAGTGTGACCCAGGATAGTGTGAGTGACCCAGGACAGTGTGAGTGACCCGGGACAGAGTGTCCCAGGACAGTGTGACCCAGGACAGTGTGAGTGACCCGGGACAGTGTGACCCAGGACAGTGTGACGTAGGACAGTGTGATTGGCCTGGGACAGTGTGAGTGACCCAGGACAGTGTGACCCAGGACAGTGTGAGTGACCCGAGACAGTGTGACCCAGGACAGTGTGACCCAGGACAGTGTGAGTGACCCAGGACAGTGTGAGTGACCACGGACAGTGTGACCCAGGACAGTGTGAGTGACCCGGGACAGTGTGTATGACCCGGGACAGTGTGAGTGACACACGACAGTGTGACCCGGGATAGTGTGACCCGGGACAGTGTTAGTGACCCGGGACAGTGTGAGTGTCCCGGGACATTGTGAGTGACCCGGGACATTGTGAGTGACCCTGGACAGTGTGAGTGACCCGGGACATTGTGAGTGACCCGGGATAGTGTGAATGACCCGGGACAGTATGAGTGACCCGGGACTGTGTGACCCAGGACAGTGTGACCCGGGACAGTGTGAGTGACCCAGGACAGTGTGAGTGACCCAGGACAGTGTGTATGACCCGGGACAATGTGACCCCGGACAGTGTGACCCATGACAGTGTGAGTGACCCGGGACAGTGTGTGTGACCCAGGACAGTGTGAGTGACCCGGGACAGAGTGTCCCAGGACAGTGTGACCCGGGACAGTGTGACCCAGGACAGTGTGAGTGACCCGGGACAGTGTGAGTGACCCAGGACAGTGTGTGTGACCCGGGACAGAGTGTCCCAGGACAGTGTGACGTAGGACAGTGTGACCCAGGACAGTGTGAGTGACCCGGACAGTGTGACCCGGGACAGTGTGAGTGACCCAGGACAGTGTGAGTGACCCACGACAGTGTGACCCGGGACAGTGTGAGTGACCCACGACAGTGTGACCCAGGACACTGCGTGTGACCCAGGACAGTGTGACCCAGGACAGTGTGAGTGACCCAGGACAGTGTGAGTGACCCAGGACAGTGTGACCCAGGACAGTGTGAGTGTCCCAGGACAGTGTGACCCGGGACATTGTGAGTGACCCTGGACAGTGTGAGTGACCCGGGACATTGTGAGTGACCCGGGACAGTGTGAATGACCCGGGACAGTGTGATCCGGGACAGTGTGACCCGGGTCAGTGTGAGTGACCCAGGACAGTGTGAGTGACCCAGGACAGTGTGTATGACCCGGGACAATGTGACCCCGGACAGTGTGACCCATGACAGTGTGAGTGTCCCGGGACATTGTGAGTGACCCGGGACATTGTGAGTGACCCTGGACAGTGTGAGTGACCCGGGACATTGTGAGTGACCCGGGACAGTGTGAATGACCCGGGACAGTATGAGTGACCCGGGACAGTGTGACCCAGGACAGTGTGACCCGGGACAGTGTGAGTGACCCAGGACAGTGTGTATGACCCGGGACAATGTGACCCCGGACAGTGTGACCCATGACAGTGTGAGTGACCCGGGACAGAGTGTCCCAGGACAGTGTGACCCGGGACAGTGTGACCCAGGACAGTGTGAGTGACCCGGGACAGTGTGAGTGACCCAGGACAGTGTGTGTGACCCGGGACAGAGTGTCCCAGGACAGTGTGACGTAGGACAGTGTGACCCAGGACAGTGTGAGTGACCCGGACAGTGTGACCCGGGACAGTGTGAGTGACCCAGGACAGTGTGAGTGACCCACGACAGTGTGACCCGGGACAGTGTGAGTGACCCACGACAGTGTGACCCAGGACAGAGTGACCCAGGACACTGCGTGTGACCCAGGACAGTGTGACCCAGGACAGTGTGAGTGACCCAGGACAGTGTGAGTGACCCGGGACAGTGTGACCCAGGACAGTGTGAGTGACCCGGAACAGTGTGTGTGACCCAGGACAGTGTGACCCAGGACAGTGTGACCCAGGACAGTGTGAGTGACCCGGGACAGTGTGTATGACCCGGGACAGTGTGAGTGACCCGGGACAGTGTGACCCGGGACAGTGAGAGTGACCCGGGACAGTGTGAGTGACCCAGGACAGTGTGTGTGACCCAGGACAGTGTGTGTGAGCCGGGACAGAGTGTCCCAGGACAGTGTGACCCAGGACAGTGTGAGTGATCCCAGACAGTGTGACCCAGGACAGTGAGAGTGACCCGGGACAGTTTGACCCAGGACAGTGTGACCCAGGACAGTGTGTGTGACCCAGGACAGTGTGAGTGACCCAGGACAGTGTGAGTGAACCAGGACAGTGTTTGTGACCCAGGACAGTGTGTGTGACCCGGGACAGTGTGACCCGGGACAGTGTGAGTGACCCAGGACAGTGTGGCCCAGGACAGTGTGACGTAGGACAGTGTGAGTGACCCAGGTCAGTGTGAGTGACCCAGGACAGTGTGACGTAGGACAGTGTGAGTGACCCAGGTCAGTGTGAGTGACCCAGGACAGTGTGACCCAGGACAGTGTGAGTGTCCCGGGACATTGTGAGTGACCCGGGACATTGTGAGTGACCCTGGACAGTGTGAGTGTCCCGGGACATTGTGAGTGACCCGGGACAGTGTGAATGACCCGGGACAGTGTGATCCGGGACAGTGTGACCCGGGTCAGTGTGAGTGACCCAGGACAGTGTGAGTGACCCAGGACAGTGTGTATGACCCGGGACAGTGTGACCCCGGACAGTGTGACCCATGACAGTGTGAGTGACCCGGGACAGTGTGTGTGACCCAGGACAGTGTGAGTGACCCGGGACAGAGTGTCCCAGGACAGTGTGACCCGGGACAGTGTGACCCAGGACAGTGTGAGTGACCCGGGACAGTGTGAGTGACCCAGGACAGTGTGTGTGACCCGGGACAGAGTGTCCCAGGACAGTGTGACCCAGGATAGTGTGAGTGACCCAGGACAGTGTGAGTGACCCAGGACAGTGTGACCCAGGACAGTGTGAGTGATCCGGGACAGTGTGAGTGACCCAGGACAGTGTGAGTGACCCGGGACAGAGTGTCCCAGGACAGTGTGACCCAGGACAGTGTGAGTGACCCGGGACAGTGTGACCCAGGACAGTGTGACGTAGGACAGTGTGATTGGCCTGGGACAGTGTGAGTGACCCAGGACAGTGTGACCCAGGACAGTGTGAGTGACCCGAGACAGTGTGACCCAGGACAGTGTGACCCAGGACAGTGTGAGTGACCCGGGACAGTGTGACCCAGGACAGTGTGACATAGGACAGTGTGAGTGACCCAGGTCAGTGTGAGTGACCCAGGACAGTGTGACGTAGGACAGTGTGAGTGACCCAGGTCAGTGTGAGTGACCCAGGACAGTGTGACCCAGGACAGTGTGAGTGTCCCGGGACATTGTGAGTGACCCTGGACAGTGTGAGTGACCCGGGACATTGTGAGTGACCCGGGACAGTGTGAATGACCCGGGACAGTATGAGTGACCCGGGACAGTGTGACCCAGGACAGTGTGACCCGGGACAGTGTGAGTGACCCAGGACAGTGTGAGTGACCCAGGACAGTGTGTATGACCCGGGACAATGTGACCCCGGACAGTGTGACCCATGACAGTGTGAGTGACCCGGGACAGAGTGTCCCAGGACAGTGTGACCCGGGACAGTGTGACCCAGGACAGTGTGAGTGACCCGGGACAGTGTGAGTGACCCAGGACAGTGTGTGTGACCCGGGACAGAGTGTCCCAGGACAGTGTGACGTAGGACAGTGTGACCCAGGACAGTGTGAGTGACCCGGACAGTGTGACCCGGGACAGTGTGAGTGACCCAGGACAGTGTGAGTGACCCACGACAGTGTGACCCGGGACAGTGTGAGTGACCCACGACAGTGTGACCCAGGACAGAGTGACCCAGGACACTGCGTGTGACCCAGGACAGTGTGACCCAGGACAGTGTGAGTGACCCAGGACAGTGTGAGTGACCCGGGACAGTGTGACCCAGGACAGTGTGAGTGACCCGGAACAGTGTGTGTGACCCAGGACAGTGTGACCCAGGACAGTGTGACCCAGGACAGTGTGAGTGACCCGGGACAGTGTGTATGACCCGGGACAGTGTGAGTGACCCGGGACAGTGTGACCCGGGACAGTGAGAGTGACCCGGGACAGTGTGAGTGACCCAGGACAGTGTGTGTGACCCAGGACAGTGTGTGTGACCCAGGACAGTGTGTGTGAGCCGGGACAGAGTGTCCCAGGACAGTGTGACCCAGGACAGTGTGAGTGATCCCAGACAGTGTGACCCAGGACAGTGAGAGTGACCCGGGACAGTTTGACCCAGGACAGTGTGACCCAGGACAGTGTGTGTGACCCAGGACAGTGTGAGTGACCCAGGACAGTGTGAGTGAACCAGGACAGTGTTTGTGACCCAGGACAGTGTGTGTGACCCGGGACAGTGTGACCCGGGACAGTGTGAGTGACCCAGGACAGTGTGGCCCAGGACAGTGTGACGTAGGACAGTGTGAGTGACCCAGGTCAGTGTGAGTGACCCAGGACAGTGTGACGTAGGACAGTGTGAGTGACCCAGGTCAGTGTGAGTGACCCAGGACAGTGTGACCCAGGACAGTGTGAGTGTCCCGGGACATTGTGAGTGACCCGGGACATTGTGAGTGACCCTGGACAGTGTGAGTGACCCGGGACATTGTGAGTGACCCGGGACAGTGTGAATGACCCGGGACAGTGTGATCCGGGACAGTGTGACCCGGGTCAGTGTGAGTGACCCAGGACAGTGTGAGTGACCCAGGACAGTGTGTATGACCCGGGACAGTGTGACCCCGGACAGTGTGACCCATGACAGTGTGAGTGACCCGGGACAGTGTGTGTGACCCAGGACAGTGTGAGTGACCCGGGACAGAGTGTCCCAGGACAGTGTGACCCGGGACAGTGTGACCCAGGACAGTGTGAGTGACCCGGGACAGTGTGAGTGACCCAGGACAGTGTGTGTGACCCAGGACAGTGTGACCCAGGACAGTGTGACCCAGGACAGTGTGAGTGATCCGGGACAGTGTGAGTGACCCAGGACAGTGTGAGTGACCCGGGACAGAGTGTCCCAGGACAGTGTGACCCAGGACAGTGTGAGTGACCCGGGACAGTGTGACCCAGGACAGTGTGACGTAGGACAGTGTGATTGGCCTGGGACAGTGTGAGTGACCCAGGACAGTGTGACCCAGGACAGTGTGAGTGACCCGAGACAGTGTGACCCAGGACAGTGTGACCCAGGACAGTGTGAGTGACCCAGGACAGTGTGAGTGACCACGGACAGTGTGACCCAGGACAGTGTGAGTGACCCGGGACAGTGTGTATGACCCGGGACAGTGTGAGTGACACACGACAGTGTGACCCGGGAAAGTGTGACCCGGGACAGTGTTAGTGACCCGGGACAGTGTGAGTGTCCCGGGACATTGTGAGTGACGCTGGACAGTGCGAGTGACCCGGGACAGTGTGAATGACCCGGGACAGTGTGAGTGACCCGGGACAGTGTGACCCAGGACAGAGTGACCCAGGACACTGTGTGTGACCCAGGACAGTGTGACCCAGGACAGTGTGAGTGACCCAGGACAGTGTGGGTGACCCGGGACAGTGTGACCCCGGACAGTGTGAGTGACCGGGAACAGTGTGTGTGACCCAGGACAGTGTGACCCAGGACAGTGTGACCCAGGACAGTGTGAGTGACCCGGGACAGTGTGTATGACCCGGGACTGTGTGAGTGACCCGGGACAGTTTGACCCGGGACAGTGTGAGTGACCCGGGACAGTGTGAGGGACCCAGGACATTGTGTGTGACCCAGGACAGTGTGTGTGACCCAGGACAGTGTGTGTGAGCCGGGACAGAGTGTCCCAGGACAGTGTGACCCAGGACAGTGTGAGTGATCCCAGACAGTGTGACCCAGGACAGTGAGAGTGACCCGGGACAGTTTGACCCAGGACAGTGTGACCCAGGACAGTGTGTGTGACCCAGGACAGTGTGAGTGACCCAGGACAGTGTGAGTGACCCAGGACAGTGTTTGTGACCCAGGACAGTGTGAGTGACCCAGGACAGTGTGGCCCAGGACAGTGTGAGTGACCCGGGACAGTGTGACCCAGGACAGTGTGACATAGGACAGTGTGAGTGACCCAGGTCAGTGTGAGTGACCCAGGACAGTGTGACGTAGGACAGTGTGAGTGACCCAGGTCAGTGTGAGTGACCCAGGACAGTGTGACCCAGGACAGTGTGAGTGTCCCGGGACATTGTGAGTGACCCGGGACATTGTGAGTGACCCTGGACAGTGTGAGTGACCCGGGACATTGTGAGTGACCCGGGACAGTGTGAATGACCCGGGACAGTGTGATCCGGGACAGTGTGACCCGGGTCAGTGTGAGTGACCCAGGACAGTGTGAGTGACCCAGGACAGTGTGACCCCGGACAGTGTGACCCATGACAGTGTGAGTGACCCGGGACAGTGTGTGTGACCCAGGACAGTGTGAGTGACCCGGGACAGAGTGTCCCAGGACAGTGTGACCCGGGACAGTGTGACCCCGGACAGTGTGAGTGACCCGGGACAGTGTGAGTGACCCAGGACAGTGTGTGTGACCCGGGACAGAGTGTCCCAGGACAGTGTGACCCAGGATAGTGTGAGTGACCCAGGACAGTGTGAGTGACCCAGGACAGTGTGACCCAGGAAAGTGTGACCCAGGACAGTGTGAGTGATCCGGGACAGTGTGAGTGACCCAGGACAGTGTGAGTGACCCGGGACAGAGTGTCCCAGGACAGTGTGACCCAGGACAGTGTGAGTGACCCGGGACAGTGTGAATGACCCGGGACAGTGTGAGTGACCCGGGACAGTGTGACCCAGGACAGAGTGACCCAGGACACTGCGTGTGACCCAGGACAGTGTGACCCAGGACAGTGTGAGTGACCCAGGACAGTGTGAGTGACCCGGGACAGTGTGACCCAGGACAGTGTGAGTGACCGGGAACAGTGTGTGTGACCCAGGACAGTGTGACCAAGGACAGTGTGACCCAGGACAGTGTGAGTGACCCGGGACAGTGTGTATGACCCGGGACTGTGGGAGTGACCCGGGACATTGTGAGTGACCCACGACAGTGTGACCCGGGACAGTGTGAGTGACCCACGACAGTGTGACCCAGGACAGAGTGACCCAGGACACTGCGTGTGACCCAGGACAGTGTGACCCAGGACAGTGTGAGTGACCCAGGACAGTGTGAGTGACCCGGGACAGTGTGAGTGACCCGGGACATTGTGAGTGACCCACGACAGTGTGACCCGGGACAGTGTGAGTGACCCACGACAGTGTGACCCAGGACAGAGTGACCCAGGACACTGGGTGTGACCCAGGACAGTGTGACCCAGGACAGTGTGAGTGACCCAGGACAGTGTGAGTGACCCGGGACAGTGTGACCCAGGACAGTGTGACCCAGGACAGTGTGAGTGACCCAGGACAGTGTGTATGACCCGGGACTGTGTGAGTGACCCGGGACAGTGTGACCCGGGACAGTGTGAGTGACCCGGGACAGTGTGAGTGACCCAGGACAGTGTGTGTGACCCAGGACAGTGTGTGTGACCCAGGACAGAGTGTGTGAGCCGGGACAGAGTGTCCCAGGACAGTGTGACCCAGGACAGTGTGAGTGATCCCAGACAGTGTGACCCAGGACAGTGAGAGTGACCCGGGACAGTTTGACCCAGGACAGTGTGACCCAGGACAGTGTGTGTGACCCAGGACAGTGTGAGTGACCCAGGACAGTGTGAGTGACCCAGGACAGTGTTTGTGACCCTGGACAGTGTGTGTGACCCGGGACAGTGTGAGTGATCCCAGACAGTGTGACCCAGGACAGTGAGAGTGACCCGGGACAGTTTGACCCAGGACAGTGTGACCCAGGACAGTGTGTGTGACCCAGGACAGTGTGAGTGACCCAGGACAGTGTGAGTGACCCAGGACAGTGTTTGTGACCCAGGACAGTGTGTGTGACCCGGGACAGTGTGACCCGGGACAGTGTGAGTGACCCACGACAGTGTGACCCGTGACAGAGTGACCTGGGACAGTGTGAGTGACCCAGGACAGTGTGGCCCAGGACAGTGTGAGTGACCCGGGACAGTGTGACCCAGGACAGTGTGACATAGGACAGTGTGAGTGACCCAGGTCAGTGTGAGTGACCCAGGACAGTGTGACGTAGGACAGTGTGAGTGACCCAGGTCAGTGTGAGTGACCCAGGACAGTGTGACCCAGGACAGTGTGAGTGTCCCGGGACATTGTGAGTGACCCGGGACATTGTGAGTGACCCTGGACAGTGTGAATGACCCGGGACAGTGTGATCCGGGACAGTGTGACCCGGGTCAGTGTGAGTGACCCAGGACAGTGTGAGTGACCCAGGACAGTGTGACCCCGGACAGTGTGACCCATGACAGTGTGAGTGACCCGGGACAGTGTGTGTGACCCAGGACAGTGTGAGTGACCCGGGACAGAGTGTCCCAGGACAGTGTGACCCGGGACAGTGTGACCCAGGACAGTGTGAGTGACCCGGGACAGTGTGAGTGACCCAGGACAGTGTGTGTGACCCGGGACAGAGTGTCCCAGGACAGTGTGACCCAGGATAGTGTGAGTGACCCAGGACAGTGTGAGTGACCCAGGACAGTGTGACCCAGGACAGTGTGACCCAGGACAGTGTGAGTGATCCGGGACAGTGTGAGTGACCCAGGACAGTGTGAGTGACCCGGGACAGAGTGTCCCAGGACAGTGTGACCCAGGACAGTGTGAGTGACCCAGGACAGTGTGAATGACCCGGGACGGTGTGAGTGACCCGGGACAGTGTGACCCAGGACAGAGTGACCCAGGACACTGCGTGTGACCCAGGACAGTGTGACCCAGGACAGTGTGAGTGACCCAGGACAGTGTGAGTGACCCGGGACAGTGTGACCCAGGACAGTGTGAGTGACCGGGAACAGTGTGTGTGACCCAGGACAGTGTGACCAAGGACAGTGTGACCCAGGACAGTGTGAGTGACCCGGGACAGTGTGTATGACCCGGGACTGTGTGAGTGACCCGGGACATTGTGAGTGACCCACGACAGTGTGACCCGGGACAGTGTGAGTGACCCACGACAGTGTGACCCAGGACAGAGTGACCCAGGACACTGCGTGTGACCCAGGACAGTGTGACCCAGGACAGTGTGAGTGACCCAGGACAGTGTGAGTGACCCGGGACAGTGTGAGTGACCCGGGACATTGTGAGTGACCCACGACAGTGTGACCCGGGACAGTGTGAGTGACCCACGACAGTGTGACCCAGGACAGAGTGACCCAGGACACTGGGTGTGACCCAGGACAGTGTGACCCAGGACAGTGTGAGTGACCCAGGACAGTGTGAGTGACCCGGGACAGTGTGACCCAGGACAGTGTGACCCAGGACAGTGTGAGTGACCCAGGACAGTGTGTATGACCCGGGACTGTGTGAGTGACCCGGGACAGTGTGACCCGGGACAGTGTGAGTGACCCGGGACAGTGTGAGTGACCCAGGACAGTGTGTGTGACCCAGGACAGTGTGTGTGACCCAGGACAGAGTGTGTGAGCCGGGACAGAGTGTCCCAGGACAGTGTGACCCAGGACAGTGTGAGTGATCCCAGACAGTGTGACCCAGGACAGTGAGAGTGACCCGGGACAGTTTGACCCAGGACAGTGTGACCCAGGACAGTGTGTGTGACCCAGGACAGTGTGAGTGACCCAGGACAGTGTGAGTGACCCAGGACAGTGTTTGTGACCCTGGACAGTGTGTGTGACCCGGGACAGTGTGACCCGGGACAGTGTGAGTGACCCACGACAGTGTGACCCGTGACAGAGTGACCCGGGACAGTGTGAGTGACCCAGGACAGTGTGGCCCAGGACAGTGTGAGTGACCCGGGACAGTGTGACCCAGGATAGTGTGAGTGACCCAGGACAGTGTGAGTGACCCAGGACAGTGTGACCCAGGACAGTGTGACCCAGGACAGTGTGAGTGATCCGGGACAGTGTGAGTGACCCAGGACAGTGTGAGTGACCCGGGACAGAGTGTCCCAGGACAGTGTGACCCAGGACAGTGTGAGTGACCCGGGACAGTGTGACCCAGGACAGTGTGACGTAGGACAGTGTGATTGGCCTGGGACAGTGTGAGTGACCCAGGACAGTGTGACCCAGGACAGTGTGAGTGACCCGAGACAGTGTGACCCAGGACAGTGTGACCCAGGACAGTGTGAGTGACCCAGGACAGTGTGAGTGACCACGGACAGTGTGACCCAGGACAGTGTGAGTGACCCGGGACAGTGTGTATGACCCGGGACAGTGTGAGTGACACACGACAGTGTGACCCGGGATAGTGTGACCCGGGACAGTGTTAGTGACCCGGGACAGTGTGAGTGTCCCGGGACATTGTGAGTGACCCGGGACATTGTGAGTGACCCTGGACAGTGTGAGTGACCCGGGACAGTGTGAATGACCCGGGACAGTATGAGTGACCCGGGACTGTGTGACCCAGGACAGTGTGACCCGGGACAGTGTGAGTGACCCAGGACAGTGTGAGTGACCCAGGACAGTGTGTATGACCCGGGACAATGTGACCCCGGACAGTGTGACCCATGACAGTGTGAGTGACCCGGGACAGTGTGTGTGACCCAGGACAGTGTGAGTGACCCGGGACAGAGTGTCCCAGGACAGTGTGACCCGGGACAGTGTGACCCAGGACAGTGTGAGTGACCCGGGACAGTGTGAGTGACCCAGGACAGTGTGTGTGACCCGGGACAGAGTGTCCCAGGACAGTGTGACGTAGGACAGTGTGACCCAGGACAGTGTGAGTGACCCGGACAGTGTGACCCGGGACAGTGTGAGTGACCCAGGACAGTGTGAGTGACCCACGACAGTGTGACCCGGGACAGTGTGAGTGACCCACGACAGTGTGACCCAGGACAGAGAGACCCAGGACACTGCGTGTGACCCAGGACAGTGTGACCCAGGACAGTGTGAGTGACCCAGGACAGTGTGTGTGACCCAGGACAGTGTGTGTGACCCAGGACAGTGTGTGTGAGCCGGGACAGAGTGTCCCAGGACAGTGTGACCCAGGACAGTGTGAGTGATCCCAGACAGTGTGACCCAGGACAGTGAGAGTGACCCGGGACAGTTTGACCCAGGACAGTGTGACCCAGGACAGTGTGTGTGACCCAGGACAGTGTGAGTGACCCAGGACAGTGTGAGTGAACCAGGACAGTGTTTGTGACCCAGGACAGTGTGTGTGACCCGGGACAGTGTGACCCGGGACAGTGTGAGTGACCCAGGACAGTGTGGCCCAGGACAGTGTGACGTAGGACAGTGTGAGTGACCCAGGTCAGTGTGAGTGACCCAGGACAGTGTGACGTAGGACAGTGTGAGTGACCCAGGTCAGTGTGAGTGACCCAGGACAGTGTGACCCAGGACAGTGTGAGTGTCCCGGGACATTGTGAGTGACCCGGGACATTGTGAGTGACCCTGGACAGTGTGAGTGACCCGGGACATTGTGAGTGACCCGGGACAGTGTGAATGACCCGGGACAGTGTGATCCGGGACAGTGTGACCCGGGTCAGTGTGAGTGACCCAGGACAGTGTGAGTGACCCAGGACAGTGTGTATGACCCGGGACAGTGTGACCCCGGACAGTGTGACCCATGACAGTGTGAGTGACCCGGGACAGTGTGTGTGACCCAGGACAGTGTGAGTGACCCGGGACAGAGTGTCCCAGGACAGTGTGACCCGGGACAGTGTGACCCAGGACAGTGTGAGTGACCCGGGACAGTGTGAGTGACCCAGGACAGTGTGTGTGACCCGGGACAGAGTGTCCCAGGACAGTGTGACCCGGGACAGTGTGACCCAGGACAGTGTGAGTGACCCGGGACAGTGTGAGTGACCCAGGACAGTGTGTGTGACCCGGGACAGAGTGTCCCAGGACAGTGTGACCCAGGACAGTGTGAGTGATCCGGGACAGTGTGAGTGACCCAGGACAGTGTGAGTGACCCGGGACAGAGTGTCCCAGGACAGTGTGACCCAGGACAGTGTGAGTGACCCGGGACAGTGTGAATGACCCGGGACAGTGTGAGTGACCCGGGACAGTGTGACCCAGGACAGAGTGACCCAGGACACTGCGTGTGACCCAGGACAGTGTGACCCAGGACAGTGTGAGTGACCCAGGACAGTGTGAGTGACCCGGGACAGTGTGACCCAGGACAGTGTGAGTGACCGGGAACAGTGTGTGTGACCCAGGACAGTGTGACCAAGGACAGTGTGACCCAGGACAGTGTGAGTGACCCGGGACAGTGTGTATGACCCGGGACTGTGGGAGTGACCCGGGACATTGTGAGTGACCCACGACAGTGTGACCCGGGACAGTGTGAGTGACCCACGACAGTGTGACCCAGGACAGAGTGACCCAGGACACTGCGTGTGACCCAGGACAGTGTGACCCAGGACAGTGTGAGTGACCCAGGACAGTGTGAGTGACCCGGGACAGTGTGAGTGACCCGGGACATTGTGAGTGACCCACGACAGTGTGACCCGGGACAGTGTGAGTGACCCACGACAGTGTGACCCAGGACAGAGTGACCCAGGACACTGGGTGTGACCCAGGACAGTGTGACCCAGGACAGTGTGAGTGACCCAGGACAGTGTGAGTGACCCGGGACAGTGTGACCCAGGACAGTGTGACCCAGGACAGTGTGAGTGACCCAGGACAGTGTGTATGACCCGGGACTGTGTGAGTGACCCGGGACAGTGTGACCCGGGACAGTGTGAGTGACCCGGGACAGTGTGAGTGACCCAGGACAGTGTGTGTGACCCAGGACAGTGTGTGTGACCCAGGACAGAGTGTGTGAGCCGGGACAGAGTGTCCCAGGACAGTGTGACCCAGGACAGTGTGAGTGATCCCAGACAGTGTGACCCAGGACAGTGAGAGTGACCCGGGACAGTTTGACCCAGGACAGTGTGACCCAGGACAGTGTGTGTGACCCAGGACAGTGTGAGTGACCCAGGACAGTGTGAGTGACCCAGGACAGTGTTTGTGACCCTGGACAGTGTGTGTGACCCGGGACAGTGTGAGTGATCCCAGACAGTGTGACCCAGGACAGTGAGAGTGACCCGGGACAGTTTGACCCAGGACAGTGTGACCCAGGACAGTGTGTGTGACCCAGGACAGTGTGAGTGACCCAGGACAGTGTGAGTGACCCAGGACAGTGTTTGTGACCCAGGACAGTGTGTGTGACCCGGGACAGTGTGACCCGGGACAGTGTGAGTGACCCACGACAGTGTGACCCGTGACAGAGTGACCTGGGACAGTGTGAGTGACCCAGGACAGTGTGGCCCAGGACAGTGTGAGTGACCCGGGACAGTGTGACCCAGGACAGTGTGACATAGGACAGTGTGAGTGACCCAGGTCAGTGTGAGTGACCCAGGACAGTGTGACGTAGGACAGTGTGAGTGACCCAGGTCAGTGTGAGTGACCCAGGACAGTGTGACCCAGGACAGTGTGAGTGTCCCGGGACATTGTGAGTGACCCGGGACATTGTGAGTGACCCTGGACAGTGTGAATGACCCGGGACAGTGTGATCCGGGACAGTGTGACCCGGGTCAGTGTGAGTGACCCAGGACAGTGTGAGTGACCCAGGACAGTGTGACCCCGGACAGTGTGACCCATGACAGTGTGAGTGACCCGGGACAGTGTGTGTGACCCAGGACAGTGTGAGTGACCCGGGACAGAGTGTCCCAGGACAGTGTGACCCGGGACAGTGTGACCCAGGACAGTGTGAGTGACCCGGGACAGTGTGAGTGACCCAGGACAGTGTGTGTGACCCGGGACAGAGTGTCCCAGGACAGTGTGACCCAGGATAGTGTGAATGACCCAGGACAGTGTGAGTGACCCAGGACAGTGTGACCCAGGACAGTGTGACCCAGGACAGTGTGAGTGATCCGGGACAGTGTGAGTGACCCAGGACAGTGTGAGTGACCCGGGACAGAGTGTCCCAGGACAGTGTGACCCAGGACAGTGTGAGTGACCCAGGACAGTGTGAATGACCCGGGACGGTGTGAGTGACCCGGGACAGTGTGACCCAGGACAGAGTGACCCAGGACACTGCGTGTGACCCAGGACAGTGTGACCCAGGACAGTGTGAGTGACCCAGGACAGTGTGAGTGACCCGGGACAGTGTGACCCAGGACAGTGTGAGTGACCGGGAACAGTGTGTGTGACCCAGGACAGTGTGACCAAGGACAGTGTGACCCAGGACAGTGTGAGTGACCCGGGACAGTGTGTATGACCCGGGACTGTGTGAGTGACCCGGGACATTGTGAGTGACCCACGACAGTGTGACCCGGGACAGTGTGAGTGACCCACGACAGTGTGACCCAGGACAGAGTGACCCAGGACACTGCGTGTGACCCAGGACAGTGTGACCCAGGACAGTGTGAGTGACCCAGGACAGTGTGAGTGACCCGGGACAGTGTGAGTGACCCGGGACATTGTGAGTGACCCACGACAGTGTGACCCGGGACAGTGTGAGTGACCCACGACAGTGTGACCCAGGACAGAGTGACCCAGGACACTGGGTGTGACCCAGGACAGTGTGACCCAGGACAGTGTGAGTGACCCAGGACAGTGTGAGTGACCCGGGACAGTGTGACCCAGGACAGTGTGACCCAGGACAGTGTGAGTGACCCAGGACAGTGTGTATGACCCGGGACTGTGTGAGTGACCCGGGACATTGTGAGTGACCCACGACAGTGTGACCCGGGACAGTGTGAGTGACCCACGACAGTGTGACCCAGGACAGAGTGACCCAGGACACTGCGTGTGACCCAGGACAGTGTGACCCAGGACAGTGTGAGTGACCCAGGACAGTGTGAGTGACCCGGGACAGTGTGAGTGACCCGGGACATTGTGAGTGACCCACGACAGTGTGACCCGGGACAGTGTGAGTGACCCACGACAGTGTGACCCAGGACAGAGTGACCCAGGACACTGGGTGTGACCCAGGACAGTGTGACCCAGGACAGTGTGAGTGACCCAGGACAGTGTGAGTGACCCGGGACAGTGTGACCCAGGACAGTGTGACCCAGGACAGTGTGAGTGACCCAGGACAGTGTGTATGACCCGGGACTGTGTGAGTGACCCGGGACAGTGTGACCCGGGACAGTGTGAGTGACCCGGGACAGTGTGAGTGACCCAGGACAGTGTGTGTGACCCAGGACAGTGTGTGTGACCCAGGACAGAGTGTGTGAGCCGGGACAGAGTGTCCCAGGACAGTGTGACCCAGGACAGTGTGAGTGATCCCAGACAGTGTGACCCAGGACAGTGAGAGTGACCCGGGACAGTTTGACCCAGGACAGTGTGACCCAGGACAGTGTGTGTGACCCAGGACAGTGTGAGTGACCCAGGACAGTGTGAGTGACCCAGGACAGTGTTTGTGACCCTGGACAGTGTGTGTGACCCGGGACAGTGTGACCCGGGACAGTGTGAGTGACCCACGACAGTGTGACCCGTGACAGAGTGACCCGGGACAGTGTGAGTGACCCAGGACAGTGTGGCCCAGGACAGTGTGAGTGACCCGGGACAGTGTGACCCAGGATAGTGTGAGTGACCCAGGACAGTGTGAGTGACCCAGGACAGTGTGACCCAGGACAGTGTGACCCAGGACAGTGTGAGTGATCCGGGACAGTGTGAGTGACCCAGGACAGTGTGAGTGACCCGGGACAGAGTGTCCCAGGACAGTGTGACCCAGGACAGTGTGAGTGACCCGGGACAGTGTGACCCAGGACAGTGTGACGTAGGACAGTGTGATTGGCCTGGGACAGTGTGAGTGACCCAGGACAGTGTGACCCAGGACAGTGTGAGTGACCCGAGACAGTGTGACCCAGGACAGTGTGACCCAGGACAGTGTGAGTGACCCAGGACAGTGTGAGTGACCACGGACAGTGTGACCCAGGACAGTGTGAGTGACCCGGGACAGTGTGTATGACCCGGGACAGTGTGAGTGACACACGACAGTGTGACCCGGGATAGTGTGACCCGGGACAGTGTTAGTGACCCGGGACAGTGTGAGTGTCCCGGGACATTGTGAGTGACCCGGGACATTGTGAGTGACCCTGGACAGTGTGAGTGACCCGGGACAGTGTGAATGACCCGGGACAGTATGAGTGACCCGGGACTGTGTGACCCAGGACAGTGTGACCCGGGACAGTGTGAGTGACCCAGGACAGTGTGAGTGACCCAGGACAGTGTGTATGACCCGGGACAATGTGACCCCGGACAGTGTGACCCATGACAGTGTGAGTGACCCGGGACAGTGTGTGTGACCCAGGACAGTGTGAGTGACCCGGGACAGAGTGTCCCAGGACAGTGTGACCCGGGACAGTGTGACCCAGGACAGTGTGAGTGACCCGGGACAGTGTGAGTGACCCAGGACAGTGTGTGTGACCCGGGACAGAGTGTCCCAGGACAGTGTGACGTAGGACAGTGTGACCCAGGACAGTGTGAGTGACCCGGACAGTGTGACCCGGGACAGTGTGAGTGACCCAGGACAGTGTGAGTGACCCACGACAGTGTGACCCGGGACAGTGTGAGTGACCCACGACAGTGTGACCCAGGACAGAGAGACCCAGGACACTGCGTGTGACCCAGGACAGTGTGACCCAGGACAGTGTGAGTGACCCAGGACAGTGTGTGTGACCCAGGACAGTGTGTGTGACCCAGGACAGTGTGTGTGAGCCGGGACAGAGTGTCCCAGGACAGTGTGACCCAGGACAGTGTGAGTGATCCCAGACAGTGTGACCCAGGACAGTGAGAGTGACCCGGGACAGTTTGACCCAGGACAGTGTGACCCAGGACAGTGTGTGTGACCCAGGACAGTGTGAGTGACCCAGGACAGTGTGAGTGAACCAGGACAGTGTTTGTGACCCAGGACAGTGTGTGTGACCCGGGACAGTGTGACCCGGGACAGTGTGAGTGACCCAGGACAGTGTGGCCCAGGACAGTGTGACGTAGGACAGTGTGAGTGACCCAGGTCAGTGTGAGTGACCCAGGACAGTGTGACGTAGGACAGTGTGAGTGACCCAGGTCAGTGTGAGTGACCCAGGACAGTGTGACCCAGGACAGTGTGAGTGTCCCGGGACATTGTGAGTGACCCGGGACATTGTGAGTGACCCTGGACAGTGTGAGTGACCCGGGACATTGTGAGTGACCCGGGACAGTGTGAATGACCCGGGACAGTGTGATCCGGGACAGTGTGACCCGGGTCAGTGTGAGTGACCCAGGACAGTGTGAGTGACCCAGGACAGTGTGTATGACCCGGGACAGTGTGACCCCGGACAGTGTGACCCATGACAGTGTGAGTGACCCGGGACAGTGTGTGTGACCCAGGACAGTGTGAGTGACCCGGGACAGAGTGTCCCAGGACAGTGTGACCCGGGACAGTGTGACCCAGGACAGTGTGAGTGACCCGGGACAGTGTGAGTGACCCAGGACAGTGTGTGTGACCCGGGACAGAGTGTCCCAGGACAGTGTGACCCGGGACAGTGTGACCCAGGACAGTGTGAGTGACCCGGGACAGTGTGAGTGACCCAGGACAGTGTGTGTGACCCGGGACAGAGTGTCCCAGGACAGTGTGACCCAGGATAGTGTGAGTGACCCAGGACAGTGTGAGTGACCCAGGACAGTGTGACCCAGGACAGTGTGACCCAGGACAGTGTGAGTGATCCGGGACAGTGTGAGTGACCCAAGACAGTGTGAGTGACCCGGGACAGAGTGTCCCAGGACAGTGTGACCCAGGACAGTGTGAGTGACCCGGGACAGTGTGACCCAGGACAGTGTGACGTAGGACAGTGTGATTGGCCTGGGACAGTGTGAGTGACCCAGGACAGTGTGACCCAGGACAGTGTGAGTGACCCGAGACAGTGTGACCCAGGACAGTGTGACCCAGGACAGTGTGAGTGACCCAGGACAGTGTGAGTGACCACGGACAGTGTGACCCAGGACAGTGTGAGTGACCCGGGACAGTGTGTATGACCCGGGACAGTGTGAGTGACACACGACAGTGTGACCCGGGATAGTGTGACCCGGGACAGTGTTAGTGACCCGGGACAGTGTGAGTGTCCCGGGACATTGTGAGTGACCCAGGACACTGCGTGTGACCCAGGACAGTGTGACCCAGGACAGTGTGAGTGACCCAGGACAGTGTGGGTGACCCGGGACAGTGTGACCCCGGACAGTGTGAGTGACCGGGAACAGTGTGTGTGACCCAGGACAGTGTGACCCAGGACAGTGTGACCCAGGACAGTGTGAGTGACCCGGAACAGTGTGTATGACCCGGGACTGTGTGAGTGACCCGGGACAGTTTGACCCGGGACAGTGTGAGTGACCCGGGACAGTGTGAGGGACCCAGGACATTGTGTGTGACCCAGGACAGTGTGTGTGACCCAGGACAGTGTGTGTGAGCCGGGACAGAGTATCCCAGGACAGTGTGACCCAGGACAGTGTGAGTGATCCCAGACAGTGTGACCCAGGACAGTGAGAGTGACCCGGGACAGTTTGACCCAGGACAGTGTGACCCAGGACAGTGTGTGTGACCCAGGACAGTGTGAGTGACCCAGGACAGTGTGAGTGACCCAGGACAGTGTGTGTGACCCGGGACAGTGTGACCCGGGACAGAGTGACCTGGGACAGTGTGAGTGACCCAGGACAGTGTGGCCCAGGACAGTGTGAGTGACCCGGGACAGTGTGACCCAGGACAGTGTGACATAGGACAGTGTGAGTGACCCAGGTCAGTGTGAGTGACCCAGGACAGTGTGACGTAGGACAGTGTGAGTGACCCAGGTCAGTGTGAGTGACCCAGGACAGTGTGACCCAGGACAGTGTGAGTGTCCCGGGACATTGTGAGTGACCCGGGACATTGTGAGTGACCCTGGACAGTGTGAGTGACCCGGGACATTGTGAGTGACCCGGGACAGTGTGAATGACCCGGGACAGTGTGATCCGGGACAGTGTGACCCGGGTCAGTGTGAGTGACCCAGGACAGTGTGAGTGACCCAGGACAGTGTGACCCCGGACAGTGTGACCCATGACAGTGTGAGTGACCCGGGACAGTGTGTGTGACCCAGGACAGTGTGAGTGACCCGGGACAGAGTGTCCCAGGACAGTGTGACCCGGGACAGTGTGACCCAGGACAGTGTGAGTGACCCGGGACAGTGTGAGTGACCCAGGACAGTGTGTGTGACCCGGGACAGAGTGTCCCAGGACAGTGTGACCCAGGATAGTGTGAGTGACCCAGGACAGTGTGAGTGACCCAGGACAGTGTGACCCAGGAAAGTGTGACCCAGGACAGTGTGAGTGATCCGGGACAGTGTGAGTGACCCAGGACAGTGTGAGTGACCCGGGACAGAGTGTCCCAGGACAGTGTGACCCAGGACAGTGTGAGTGACCCGGGACAGTGTGAATGACCCGGGACAGTGTGAGTGACCCGGGACAGTGTGACCCAGGACAGAGTGACCCAGGACACTGCGTGTGACCCAGGACAGTGTGACCCAGGACAGTGTGAGTGACCCAGGACAGTGTGAGTGACCCGGGACAGTGTGACCCAGGACAGTGTGAGTGACCGGGAACAGTGTGTGTGACCCAGGACAGTGTGACCAAGGACAGTGTGACCCAGGACAGTGTGAGTGACCCGGGACAGTGTGTATGACCCGGGACTGTGTGAGTGACCCGGGACATTGTGAGTGACCCACGACAGTGTGACCCGGGACAGTGTGAGTGACCCACGACAGTGTGACCCAGGACAGAGTGACCCAGGACACTGCGTGTGACCCAGGACAGTGTGACCCAGGACAGTGTGAGTGACCCAGGACAGTGTGAGTGACCCGGGACAGTGTGAGTGACCCGGGCCATTGTGAGTGACCCACGACAGTGTGACCCGGGACAGTGTGAGTGACCCACGACAGTGTGACCCAGGACAGAGTGACCCAGGACACTGGGTGTGACCCAGGACAGTGTGACCCAGGACAGTGTGAGTGACCCAGGACAGTGTGAGTGACCTGGGACAGTGTGACCCAGGACAGTGTGAGTGACCCGGAACAGTGTGTGTGACCCAGGACAGTGTGACCCAGGACAGTGTGACCCAGGACAGTGTGAGTGACCCGGGACAGTGTGTATGACCCGGGACTGTGTGAGTGACCCGGGACAGTGTGACCCGGGACAGTGTGAGTGACCCGGGACAGTGTGAGTGACCCAGGACAGTGTGTGTGACCCAGGACAGTGTGTGTGACCCAGGACAGTGTGTGTGAGCCGGGACAGAGTGTCCCAGGACAGTGTGACCCAGGACAGTGTGAGTGATCCCAGACAGTGTGACCCAGGACAGTGAGAGTGACCCGGGACAGTGTGAGTGACCCAGGACAGTGTGAGTGACCCAGGACAGTGTTTATGACCCAGGACAGTGTGTGTGACCCGGGACAGTGTGACCCGGGACAGTGTGAGTGACCCACGACAGTGTGACCCGTGACAGAGTGACCTGGGACAGTGTGAGTGACCCAGGACAGTGTGGCCCAGGACAGTGTGAGTGACCCGGGACAGTGTGACCCAGGACAGTGTGACGTAGGACAGTGTGAGTGACCCAGGTCAGTGTGAGTGACCCAGGACAGTGTTACCCAGGACAGTGTGATGTAGGACAGTGTGAGTGACCCAGGTCAGTGTGAGTGACCCAGGACAGTGTGACCCAGGACAGTGTGAGTGTCCCAGGACAGTGTGACCCGGGACATTGTGAGTGACCCTGGACAGTGTGAGTGACCCGGGACATTGTGAGTGACCCGGGACAGTGTGAATGACCCGGGACAGTGTGATCCGGGACAGTGTGACCCGGGTCAGTGTGAGTGACCCAGGACAGTGTGAGTGACCCAGGACAGTGTGTATGACCCGGGACAGTGTGACCCCGGACAGTGTGACCCATGACAGTGTGAGTGACCCGGGACAGTGTGTGTGACCCAGGACAGTGTGAGTGACCCGGGACAGAGTGTCCCAGGACAGTGTGACCCTGGACAGTGTGACCCAGGACAGTGTGAGTGACCCGGGACAGTGTGAGTGACCCAGGACAGTGTGTGTGACCCGGGACAGAGTGTCCCAGGACAGTGTGACCCAGGATAGTGTGAGTGACCCAGGACAGTGTGACCCAGGACAGTGTGACCCAGGACAGTGTGAGTGATCCGGGACAGTGTGAGTGACCCAGGACAGTGTGAGTGACCCGGGACAGAGTGTCTCAGGACAGTGTGACCCAGGACAGTGTGAGTGACCCGGGACAGTGTGAATGACCCGGGACAGTGTGAGTGACACGGGACAGTGTGACCCAGGACAGTGTGAGTGACCCAGGACAGTGTGAGTGACCCAGGACAGTGTGTGTGACCTAGGACAGTGTGTGTGAGCCGGGACAGAGTGTCCCAGGACAGTGTGACCCAGGACAGTGTGAGTGACCCGGGACAGTGTGACCCAGGACAGTGTGAGTGACCGGGAACAGTGTGTGCGACCCAGGACAGTGTGACCCAGGACAGTGTGACCCAGGACAGTGTGTATGACCCGGGACTGTGTGAGTGACCCGGGACATTGTGAGTGACCCACGACAGTGTGACCCGGGACAGTGTGAGTGACCCACGACAGTGTGACCCAGGACAGAGTGACCCAGGACACTGCGTGTGACCCAGGACAGTGTGACCCAGGACAGTGTGAGTGACCCAGGTCAGTGTGAGTGACCCAGGACAGTGTGACCCAGGACAGTGTGAGTGACCCGGGACAGTGTGACCCAGGACAGTGTGAGTGACCCAGGACAGTGTGAGTGACCCGGGACAGTGTGACCCAGGACAGTGTGAGTGACCGGGAACAGTGTGTGTGACCCAGGACAGTGTGAGTGACCCGGGACAGTGTGACCCAGGACAGTGTGAGTGACCCGGAACAGTGTGTGTGACCCAGGACAGTGTGACCCAGGACAGTGTGACCCAGGACAGTGTGAGTGACCCGGGACAGTGTGTATGACCCGGGACTGTGTGAGTGACCCGGGACAGTGTGATCCGGGACAGTGTGAGTGACCCGGGACAGTGTGAGTGACCCAGGACAGTGTGTGTGAGCCGGGACAGAGTGTCCCAGGACAGTGTGACCCAGGACAGTGTGAGTGATCCCAGACAGTGTGACCCAGGACAGTGAGAGTGACCCGGGACAGTTTGACCCAGGACAGTGTGACCCAGGACAGTGTGTGTGACCCAGGACAGTGTGAGTGACCCAGGACAGTGTGAGTGACCCAGGACAGTGTTTGTGACCCAGGACAGTGTGTGTGACCCGGGACAGTGTGACCCGGGACAGTGTGAGTGACCCACGACAGTGTGACCCGTGACAGAGTGACCCGGGACAGTGTGAGTGACCCAGGACAGTGTGGCCCAGGACAGTGTGAGTGACCCGGGACAGTGTGACCCAGGACAGTGTGACGTAGGACAGTGTGAGTGACCCAGGTCAGTGTGAGTGACCCAGGACAGTGTGACGTAGGACAGTGTGAGTGACCCAGGTCAGTGTGAGTGAGCCAGGACAGTGTGACCCAGGACAGTGTGACCCGGGACAGTGTGACCCAGGACAGTGTGAGTGACCCGGGACATTGTGAGTGACCCAGGACAGTGTGTGTGACCCGGGACAGAGTGTCCCAGGACAGTGTGACCCAGGATAGTGTGAGTGACCCAGGACAGTGTGAGTGACCCAGGACAGTGTGACCCAGGACAGTGTGACCCAGGACAGTGTGAGTGATCCGGGACAGTGTGAGTGACCCAGGACAGTGTGAGTGACCCAGGACAGAGTGTCCCAGGACAGTGTGACCCAGGACAGTGTGAGTGACCCGGGACAGTGTGAATGACCCGGGACAGTGTGAGTGACCCGGGACAGTGTGACCCAGGACAGAGTGACCCAGGACACTGCGTGTGACCCAGGACAGTGTGACCCAGGACAGTGTGTGTGACCCAGGACAGTGTGAGTGACCCGGGACAGTGTGACCCAGGACAGTGTGAGTGACCGGTTACAGTGTGTGTGACCCAGGACAGTGTGACCCAGGACAGTGTGACCCAGGACAGTGTGAATGACCCGGGACAGTGTGTATGACCCGGGACTGTGTGAGTGACCCGGGACATTGTGAGTGACCCACGACAGTGTGACCCGGGACAGTGTGAGTGACCCACGACAGTGTGACCCAGGACAGAGTGACCCAGGACACTGCGTGTGACCCAGGACAGTGTGACCCAGGACAGTGTGAGTGACCCAGGACAGTGTGAGTGTCCCGGGACAGTGTGACCCAGGACAGTGTGAGTGACCCGGAACAGTGTGTGTGACCCAGGACAGTGTGACCCAGGATAGTGTGACCCAGGACAGTGTGAGTGACCCGGGACAGTGAGTATGACCCGGGACTGTGTGAGTGACCCGGGACAGTGTGACCCGGGACAGTGTGAGTGATCCGGGACAGTGTGAGTGACCCAGGACAGTGTGTGTGACCCAGGACAGTGTGTGTGACCCAGGACAGTGTGAGTGACCCGGGACAGTGTGAGTGACCCAGGACAGTGTGTGTGAGCCGGGACAGAGTGTCCCAGGACAGTGTGACCCAGGACAGTGTGAGTGATCCCAGACAGTGTGACCCGGGTCAGTGTGAGTGACCCAGGACAGTGTGAGTGACCCAGGACAGTGTGACCCAGGACAGTGTGTGTGACCCAGGACAGTGTGAGTGACCCAGGACAGTGTGAGTGACCCAGGACAGTGTTTGTGACCCAGGACAGTGTGTGTGACCCGGGACAGTGTGACCCGGGACAGTGTGAGTGACCCACGACAGTGTGACCCGTGACAGAGTGACCTGGGACAGTGTGAGTGACCCAGGACAGTGTGGCCCAGGACAGTGTGAGTGACCCGGGACAGTGTGACCCAGGACAGTGTGACGTAGGACAGTGTGAGTGACCCAGGTCAGTGTGAGTGACCCAGGACAGTGTGACGTAGGACAGTGTGAGTGACCCAGGTCAGTGTGAGTGACCCAGGACAGTGTGACCCAGGACAGTGTGATCCGAGACAGTGTGACCCGGGTCAGTGTGAGTGACCCAGGACAGTGTGAGTGACCCAGGACAGTGTGACCCATGACAGTGTGAATGACCCGGGACAGTGTGAGTGACCCAGGACAGTGTGGCCCAGGACAGTGTGAGTGACCCGGGACAGTGTGACCCAGGACAGTGTGACGTAGGACAGTGTGAGTGACCCAGGTCAGTGTGAGTGACCCAGGACAGTGTGACGTAGGACAGTGTGAGTGACCCAGGTCTGTGTGAGTGACCCAGGACAGTGTGACCCAGGACAGTGTGAGTGACCCGGGACAGTGTGACCCAGGACAGTGTGACGTAGGACAGTGTGAGTGACCCAGGTCAGTGTGAGTGACCCAGGACAGTGTGACGTAGGACAGTGTGAGTGACCCAGGTCAGTGTGAGTGACCCAGGACAGCGTGACCCAGGACAGTGTGACCCGGGACAGTGTTACCCAGGACAGTGTGAGTGACCCGGGACATTGTGAGTGACCCAGGTCAGTGTGAGTGACCCAGGACAGTGTGACCCAGGACAGTGTGACCCGGGACAGTGTGACCCAGGACAGTGTGAGTGACCCGGGACATTGTGAGTGACCCAGGACAGTGTGTGTGACCCGGGACAGAGTGTCCCAGGACAGTGTGACCCAGGATAGTGTGAGTGACCCAGGACAGTGTGAGTGACCCAGGACAGTGTGACCCAGGACAGTGTGACCCAGGACAGTGTGAGTGATCCGGGACAGTGTGAGTGACCCAGGACAGTGTGAGTGACCCAGGACAGAGTGTCCCAGGACAGTGTGACCCAGGACAGTGTGAGTGACCCGGGACAGTGTGAATGACCCGGGACAGTGTGAGTGACCCGGGACAGTGTGACCCAGGACAGAGTGACCCAGGACACTGCGTGTGACCCAGGACAGTGTGACCCAGGACAGTGTGAGTGACCCAGGACAGTGTGAGTGACCCGGGACAGTGTGACCCAGGACAGTGTGAGTGACCGGTTACAGTGTGTGTGACCCAGGACAGTGTGACCCAGGACAGTGTGACCCAGGACAGTGTGAATGACCCGGGACAGTGTGTATGACCCGGGACTGTGTGAGTGACCCGGGACATTGTGAGTGACCCACGACAGTGTGACCCGGGACAGTGTGAGTGACCCACGACAGTGTGACCCAGGACAGAGTGACCCAGGACACTGAGTGTGACCCAGGACAGTGTGACCCAGGACAGTGTGAGTGACCCAGGACAGTGTGAGTGTCCCGGGACAGTGTGACCCAGGACAGTGTGAGTGACCCGGAACAGTGTGTGTGACCCAGGACAGTGTGACCCAGGATAGTGTGACCCAGGACAGTGTGAGTGACCCGGGACAGTGAGTATGACCCGGGACTGTGTGAGTGACCCGGGACAGTGTGACCCGGGACAGCGTGAGTGACCCGGGACAGTGTGAGTGACCCAGGACAGTGTGTGTGACCCAGGACAGTGTGTGTGACCCAGGACAGTGTGAGTGACCCAGGACAGTGTGAGTGACCCAGGACAGTGTGTGTGAGCCGGGACAGAGTGTCCCAGGACAGTGTGACCCAGGACAGTGTGAGTGATCCCAGACAGTGTGACCCAGGACAGTGTGAGTGACCGGGAACAGTGTGTGTGACCCAGGACAGTGTGACCCAGGACAGTGTGACCCAGGACAGTGTGTATGACCCGGGACTGTGGGAGTGACCCGGGACATTGTGAGTGACCCACGACAGTGTGACCCGGGACAGTGTGAGTGACCCACGACAGTGTGACCCAGGACAGAGTGACCCAGGACACTGCGTGTGACCCAGGACAGTGTGACCCAGGACAGTGTGAGTGACCCAGGTCAGTGTGAGTGACCCAGGACAGTGTGACCCAGGACAGTGTGAGTGACCCGGGACAGTGTGACCCAGGACAGTGTGAGTGACCCAGGACAGTGTGAGTGACCCGGGACAGTGTGACCCAGGACAGTGTGAGTGACCGGGAACAGTGTGTGTGACCCAGGACAGTGTGAGTGACCCGGGACAGTGTGACCCAGGACAGTGTGAGTGACCCGGAACAGTGTGTGTGACCCAGGACAGTGTGACCCAGGACAGTGTGAGTGACCGGGAACAGTGTGAGTGACCCAGGACAGTGTGTGTGACCCAGGACAGTGTGTGTGACCCAGGACAGTGTGTGTGAGCCGGGACAGAGTGTCCCAGGACAGTGTGACCCAGGACAGTGTGAGTGATCCCAGACAGTGTGACCCAGGACAGTGAGAGTGACCCGGGACAGTTTGACCCAGGACAGTGTGACCCAGGACAGTGTGTGTGACCCAGGACAGTGTGAGTGACCCAGGACAGTGTTTGTGACCCAGGACAGTGTGTGTGACCCGGGACAGTGTGACCCGGGACAGTGTGAGTGACCCACGACAGTGTGACCCGTGACAGAGTGACCCGGGACAGTGTGAGTGACCCAGGACAGTGTGGCCCAGGACAGTGTGAGTGACACGGGACAGTGTGACCCAGGACAGTGTGACGTAGGACAGTGTGAGTGACCCAGGTCAGTGTGAGTGACCCAGGACAGTGTGACGTAGGACAGTGTGAGTGACCCAGGTCAGTGTGAGTGAGCCAGGACAGTGTGACCCAGGACAGTGTGACCCGGGACAGTGTGACCCAGGACAGTGTGAGTGACCCGGGACATTGTGAGTGACCCAGGACAGTGTGTGTGACCCGGGACAGAGTGTCCCAGGACAGTGTGACCCAGGATAGTGTGAGTGACCCAGGACAGTGTGAGTGACCCAGGACAGTGTGACCCAGGACAGTGTGACCCAGGACAGTGTGAGTGATCCGGGACAGTGTGAGTGACCCAGGACAGTGTGAGTGACCCAGGACAGAGTGTCCCAGGACAGTGTGACCCAGGACAGTGTGAGTGACCCGGGACAGTGTGAATGACCCGGGACAGTGTGAGTGACCCGGGACAGTGTGACCCAGGACAGAGTGACCCAGGACACTGCGTGTGACCCAGGACAGTGTGACCCAGGACAGTGTGTGTGACCCAGGACAGTGTGAGTGACCCGGGACAGTGTGACCCAGGACAGTGTGAGTGACCGGTTACAGTGTGTGTGACCCAGGACAGTGTGACCCAGGACAGTGTGACCCAGGACAGTGTGAATGACCCGGGACAGTGTGTATGACCCGGGACTGTGTGAGTGACCCGGGACATTGTGAGTGACCCACGACAGTGTGACCCGGGACAGTGTGAGTGACCCACGACAGTGTGACCCAGGACAGAGTGACCCAGGACACTGCGTGTGACCCAGGACAGTGTGACCCAGGACAGTGTGAGTGACCCAGGACAGTGTGAGTGTCCCGGGACAGTGTGACCCAGGACAGTGTGAGTGACCCGGAACAGTGTGTGTGACCCAGGACAGTGTGACCCAGGATAGTGTGACCCAGGACAGTGTGAGTGACCCGGGACAGTGAGTATGACCCGGGACTGTGTGAGTGACCCGGGACAGTGTGACCCGGGACAGTGTGAGTGACCCGGGACAGTGTGAGTGACCCAGGACAGTGTGTGTGACCCAGGACAGTGTGAGTGACCCGGGACAGTGTGAGTGACCCAGGACAGTGTGTGTGAGCCGGGACAGAGTGTCCCAGGACAGTGTGACCCAGGACAGTGTGAGTGATCCCAGACAGTTTGACCCAGGACAGTGAGAGTGACCCGGGACAGTTTGACGCAGGACAGTGTGACCCAGGACAGTGTGTGTGACCCAGGACAGTGTGAGTGACCCAGGACAGTGTGAGTGACCCAGGACAGTGTTTGTGACCCAGGACAGTGTGTGTGACCCGGGACAGTGTGACCCGGGACAGTGTGAGTGACCCACGACAGTGTGACCCAGGACAGTGTGACGTAGGACAGTGTGAGTGACCCAGGTCAGTGTGAGTGACCCAGGACAGTGTGACGTAGGACAGTGTGAGTGACCCAGGTCAGTGTGAGTGACCCAGGACAGCGTGACCCAGGACAGTGTGACCCGGGACAGTGTGACCCAGGACAGTGTGAGTGACCCGGGACATTGTGAGTGACCCAGGTCAGTGTGAGTGACCCAGGACAGTGTGACCCAGGACAGTGTGACCCGGGACAGTGTGACCCAGGACAGTGTGAGTGACCCGGGACATTGTGAGTGACCCAGGACAGTGTGTGTGACCCGGGACAGAGTGTCCCAGGACAGTGTGACCCAGGATAGTGTGAGTGACCCAGGACAGTGTGAGTGACCCAGGACAGTGTGACCCAGGACAGTGTGACCCAGGACAGTGTGAGTGATCCGGGACAGTGTGAGTGACCCAGGACAGTGTGAGTGACCCAGGACAGAGTGTCCCAGGACAGTGTGACCCAGGACAGTGTGAGTGACCCGGGACAGTGTGAATGACCCGGGACAGTGTGAGTGACCCGGGACAGTGTGACCCAGGACAGAGTGACCCAGGACACTGCGTGTGACCCAGGACAGTGTGACCCAGGACAGTGTGAGTGACCCAGGACAGTGTGAGTGACCCGGGACAGTGTGACCCAGGACAGTGTGAGTGACCGGTTACAGTGTGTGTGACCCAGGACAGTGTGACCCAGGACAGTGTGACCCAGGACAGTGTGAATGACCCGGGACAGTGTGTATGACCCGGGACTGTGTGAGTGACCCGGGACATTGTGAGTGACCCACGACAGTGTGACCCGGGACAGTGTGAGTGACCCACGACAGTGTGACCCAGGACAGAGTGACCCAGGACACTGAGTGTGACCCAGGACAGTGTGACCCAGGACAGTGTGAGTGACCCAGGACAGTGTGAGTGTCCCGGGACAGTGTGACCCAGGACAGTGTGAGTGACCCGGAACAGTGTGTGTGACCCAGGACAGTGTGAGTGACCCAGGACAGTGTGAGTGACCCAGGTCAGTGTGACCCAGGATAGTGTGAGTGACCCAGGACAGTTTGACCTGGGACAGTGTGAGTGACCCGGGACAGAGTGACCCAGGACAGTGTGAGTGACCCGGGACTGTGTGGTTGACCTGGGACAGTGTGTCCCAGGACAGTGTGAGTGACCCGGGACTGTGTGGTTGACCTGAGACAGTGTGACCCAGGACAGTGTGAGTGACCCGGGACTGTGTGGTTGACCTGGGACAGTGTGACCCAGGACAGTGTGTGACCCAGGACAGTGCGTGTGACCCAGGACAGTGTGACCCGGGAACGTGTGAGTTACCCGGGACAGTGTGACCCAGGACAGTGAGATCCAGGACAGTGTGAGTGACCCGGGACAGTGTGACCCAGGACAGTGTGAGTGACCCAGGACAGTGTGACCTGTGACAGAGTGACCCGGGACAGTGTGACCCAGGACAGTGTGAGTGAACTGGGACAGTGTGACCCATGACAGTTTGACCCAAGACAGTGTGAATGACCTGGGACAGTGTGGCCGGGGACAGTGTGAGTGACCCAGGACAGTGTGTGTGACCCGGGACAGTGTGACCCAGGACAGTGAGATCCAGGACAGTGTGAGTGACCCGGGACAGTGTGACCCAGGACAGTGTGAGTGACCCAGGACAGTGTGACCCGTGACAGAGTGACTCGGGACAGTGTGACCCAGGACAGTGTGAGTGACCCAGGACAGTTTGACCCAAGACAGTGTGAATGACCTGGGACAGTGTGGCCGGGGACAGTGTGAGTGACCCAGGACAGTGTGTGTGACCCGGGACAGTGTGACCCGGGACAGTGCGAGTGACCCCGGACAGTGTGACCTGTGACAGAGTGACCCGGGACAGTGTGAGTGACCCAGGACAGTGTGACCTGGGACAGTGTGAGTGGCCCAGGACAGTGTGACCCGTGAGAGAGTGACCCGGGACAGTATGAGTGACCCAGGACAGTGTGACCCGGGACAGTGTGACCTGTGACAGAGTGAGCCGGGACAGTGTGACCCAGGACAGTGTGAGTGACCCGGGACAGTGTGGCCCAGCACAGTGTGAGTGACCCGAGACAGTGTGACCCAGGACAGTGTGACCCAGGACAGTGTGAGTGACCCAGCACAGTGTGAGTGACCAAGGAAAGTGTGTGTGACCTGGGAAAGAGTGACCCGGGTCAGTGTGACCCAGGACAGTGTGAGTGACCCAGGACAGTGTGAGTGACCCGGGATAGTGTGACCCAGGACAGTGTGAGTTACCCAGGACAGTGTGAGTGACCCGGGACAGTGTGACCCAGGACAGTGTGAGTGACCCAGGACAGTGTGACCCAGGACAGTGTGAGTGACCCAGGACAGTTTGACCCGGGACAGTGTGAGTGACCCGGGACAGAGTGACCCAGGACTGTGTGACCCAGGACAGTGAGATCCAGGACAGTGTGAGTGACCCGGGACAGTGTGAGTGACCCGGGACAGAGTGACCCAGGACAGTGTGACCCAGGATACTGTGAGTGACCCGGGTCAGTGTGACCCAGGACAGTGTGAGTGACCCAGGACAGTGTGACCCAGGACAGTGTGAGTGACCCAGGTCAGTGTGACCCAGGATAGTGTGAGTGACCCGGGACAGTGTGACCTGGGACAGTGAGATCCAGGACAGTGTGAGTGACCCGGGACAGTGTGACCCAGGACAGTGTGAGTGACCCAGGACAGTGTGACCCGTGACAGAGTGACCCGGGACAGTGTGACCCAGGACAGTGTGAGTGAACTGGGACAGTGTGACCCAGGACAGTTTGACCCAGGACAGTGTGAATGACCTGGGACAGTGTGGCCGGGGACAGTGTGAGTGACCCACGACAGTGTGTGTGACCCGGGACAGTGTGACCCGGGATAGTGCCAGTGACCCAGGACAGTGTGACCCGTGACAGAGTGACCCGGGACTGTGTGAGTGACCCAGGACAGTGTGACCTGGGACAGTGTGAGTGGCCCAGGACAGTGTGACCCGTGAGAGAGTGACCCGGGACAGTGTGAGTGACCCAGGACAGTGTGACCTGGGACAGTGTGAGTGGCCCAGGACAGTGTGACCCGTGAGAGAGTGACCCGGGACAGTATGAGTGACCCAGGACAGTGTGACCCGGGACAGTGTGACCCAGGACAGTGTGAGTGACCCGGGACAGTGTGGCCCAGCACAGTGTGAGTGACCCGAGACAGTGTGACCCAGGACAGTGTGACCCAGGACAGTGTGAGTGACCCAGCACAGTTTGAGTGACCAAGGAAAGTGTGTGTGACCCGGGACAGAGTGACCCGGGTCAGTGTGACCCAGGACAGTGTGAGTGACACAGGACAGTGTGAGTGACCCGGGATAGTGTGACCCAGGACAGTGTGAGTTACCCAGGACAGTGTGAGTGACCCGGGACAGTGTGACCCAGGACAGTGTGAGTGACCCAGGACAGTGTGACCCAGGACAGTGTGAGTGACCCAGGACAGTTTGACCCTTGACAGTGTGAGTGACCCGGGACAGAGTGACCCAGGACAGTGTGAGTGACCCAGGACAGTGTGACCCGTGACAGAGTGACCCGGGACAGTGTGACCCAGGACAGTGTGAGTGAGCTGGGACAGTGTGACCCAGGACAGTTTGACCCAAGACAGTGTGAATGACCTGGGACAGTGTGGCCGGGGACAGTGTGAGTGACCCAGGACAGTGTGTGTGACCCGAGACAGAGTGACCCGGGACAGTGTGTCCCAGGACAGTGTGAGTGAACCGGGACAGTGTGAGTGAACTGGGACAGTGTGACCCAGGACAGTTTGACCCAAGACAGTGTGAATAACCTGGGACAGTGTGGCCGGGGACTGTGTGAGTGACCCAGGACAGTGTGTGTGACCCGGGACAGTGTGACCCAGGACAGTGAGATCCAGGACAGTGTGAGTGACCCGGGACAGTGTGACCCAGGACAGTGTGAGTGACCCAGGACAGTGTGACCCGTGACAGAGTGACCCGGGACAGTGTGACCCAGGACAGTGTGAGTGAACTGGGACAGTGTGACCCAAGACAGTTTGACCCAAGACAGTGTGAATGACCTGGGACAGTGTGGCCGGGGACAGTGTGAGTGACCCAGGACAGTGTGACCCGGGACAGTGCGAGTGACCCAGGACAGTGTGACCTGTGACAGAGTGACCCGGGACAGTGTGAGTGACCCAGGACAGTGTGACCCAGTACAGTGTGAGTGACCCGAGACAGTGTGACCCAGGACAGTGTGACGCAGGACAGTGTGAGTGACCCAGCACACTGTGAGTGACCAAGGAAAGTGTGTGTGACCCGGGAAAGAGTGACCCGGGTCAGTGTGACCCAGGACAGTGTGAGTGACCCAGGACAGTGTGAGTGACCCGGGATAGTGTGACCCAGGACAGTGTGAGTTACCCAGGACAGTGTGAGTGACCCGGGACAGTGTGACCCAGGACAGTGTGAGTGACCCAGGACAGTGTGACCCAGGACAGTGTGAGTGACCCAGGACAGTTTGACCCGGGACAGTGTGAGTGACCCGGGACAGAGTGACCCAGGACAGTGTGAGCCAGGACAGTGAGATCCAGGACAGTGTGAGTGACCCGGGACAGTGTGAGTGACCCGAGACAGAGTGACCCGGGACAGTGTGTCCCAGGACAGTGTGAGTGAACCGGGACAGTGTGAGTGACCCGGGACAGTGTGAGTGACTCAGGACAGTGTGAGTGACCCGGGACAGAGTGACCCAGGACAGTGTGACCCAGGATACTGTGAGTGACCCGGGTCAGTGTGACCCAGGACAGTGTGAGTGACCCAGGACAGTGTGACCCAGGACAGTGTGAGTGACCCAGGACAGTTTGACCCGGGACAGTGTGAGTGACCCGGGACAGAGTGACCCAGGACAGTGTGACCCAGGACAGTGAGATCCAGGACAGTGTGACCCAGGACAGTGTGACCCGGGACAGTGTGAGTGACCCGGGACAGTGTGACCCAGGACAGTGTGAGTGAACTGGGACAGTGTGACCCAGGACAGTTTGACCCAAGACAGTGTGAATGACCTGGGACAGTGTGGCCGGGGACAGTGTGAGTGACCCAGGACAGTGTGTGTGACCCGGGACAGTGTGACCCAGGACAGTGAGATCCAGGACAGTGTGAGTGACCCGGGACAGTGTGACCCAGGACAGTGTGAGTGACCCAGGACAGTGTGACCCGTGACAGAGTGACCCGGGACAGTGTGACCCAGGACAGTGTGAGTGAACTGGGACAGTGTGACCCAGGACAGTTTGACCCAAGACAGTGTGAATGACCTGGGACAGTGTGGCCGGGGACAGTGTGAGTGACCCAGGACAGTGTGTGTGACCCGGGACAGTGTGACCCGGGACAGTGCGAGTGACCCAGGACAGTGTGAACTGTGACAGAGTGACCCGGGACAGTGTGAGTGACCCAGGACAGTGTGACCTGGGACAGTGTGAGTGGCCCAGGACAGTGTGACCCGTGAGAGAGTGACCCGGGGCAGTATGAGTGACCCAGGACAGTGTGACCCGGGACAGTGTGACCCGTGACAGAGTGAGCCGGGACAGTGTGACCCAGGACAGTGTGAGTGACCCGGGACAGTGTGGCCCAGCACAGTGTGAGTGACCCGAGACAGTGTGACCCAGGACAGTGTGCGTGATCCGGGACAGTGTGAGTGACCCGGGACAGTGTGAGTGACCCGGGACAGTGTGACTCGGGAACGTGTGAGTGACCCGGGACAGTGTGACCCAGGACAGTGAGATCCAGGACAGTGTGAGCGACCCGGGACAGTGTGACCCAGGACAGTGTGAGTGACCCAGGACAGTGTGACCCGTGACAGAGTGACCCGGGACAGTGCGACCCAGGACAGTGTGAGTGAACTGGGACAGTGTGACCCAGGACAGTTTGACCCAGGATAGTGTGAATGACCTGGGACAGTGTGGCCGGGGACAGTGTGAGTGACCCACGACAGTGTGTGTGACCCGGGACAGTGTGTGTGACCCGGGACAGTGTGACCCTGGACAGTGCGAGTGACCCAGGACAGTGTGACCCGTGACAGAGTGACCCGGGACAGTGTGAGTGACCCAGGACAGTGTGACCTGGGACAGTGTGAGTGGCCCAGGACAGTGTGAGTGACCCGAGACAGTGTGACCCAGGACAGTGTGACCCAGGACAGTGTGAGTGACCCAGGACAGTGTGACCTGGGACAGTGTGAGTGGCCCAGGACAGTGTGAGTGACCCGAGACAGTGTGACCCAGGACAGTGTGACCCAGGACAGTGTGAGTGACCCAGGACAGTGTGAGTGACCCGGGATAGTGTGACCCAGGACAGTGTGTGACCCAGGACAGTGCGTGTGACCCAGGACACTGTGACCCGGGAACGTGTGGTTGACCTGAGACAGTGTGACCCAGGACAGTGTGAGTGACCCGGGACTGTGTGGTTGACCTGGGACAGTGTGACCCAGGACAGTGTGTGACCCAGGACAGTGCGTGTGACCCAGGACAGTGTGACCCGGGAACGTGTGAGTGAGCCGAGACAGTGTGACCCAGGACAGTGAGATCCAGGACAGTGTGAGTGACCCGGGACAGTGTGACCCAGGACAGTGTGAGTGACCCAGGACAGTGTGACCCGTGACAGAGTGACCCGGGACAGTGTGACCCAGGACAGTGTGAGTGAACTGGGACAGTGTGACCCAGGACAGTTTGACCCAAGACAGTGTGAATGACCTGGGACAGTGTGGCCGGGGACAGTGTGAGTGACCCAGGACAGTGTGTGTGACCCGGGACAGTGTGACCCAGGACAGTGAGATCCAGGACAGTGTGAGTGACCCGGGACAGTGTGACCCAGGACAGTGTGAGTGACCCAGGACAGTGTGACCCGTGACAGAGTGACCCGGGACAGTGTGACCAAGGACAGTGTGAGTGAACTGGGACAGTGTGACCCAGGACAGTTTGACCCAAGACAGTGTGAATGACCTGGGACAGTGTGGCCGGGGACAGTGTGAGTGACCCAGGACAGTGTGACCTGGGATAGTGCGAGTGACCCAGGACAGTGTGACCTGTGACAGAGTGACCCGGGACAGTGTGAGTGACCCAGGACAGTGTGACCTGGGACAGTGTGAGTGGCCCAGGACAGTGTGACCCGTGAGAGAGTGACCCGGGACAGTATGAGTGACCCAGGACAGTGTGACCCGGGACAGTGTGACCTGTGACAGAGTGAGCCGGGACAGTGTGACCCAGGACAGTGTGAGTGACCCGGGACAGTGTGGCCCAGCACAGTGTGAGTGACCCGAGACAGTGTGACCCAGGACAGTGTGACCCAGGACAGTGTGAGTGACCCGAGACAGTGTGAGTGACCAAGGAAAGTGTGTGTGACCCGGGAAAGAGTGACCCGGGTCAGTGTGACCCAGGACAGTGTGAGTGACCCAGGACAGTGTGAGTGACCCGGGATAGTGTGACCCAGGACAGTGTGAGTTACCCAGGACAGTGTGAGTGACCCGGGACAGTGTGACCCAGGACAGTGTGAGTGACCCAGGACAGTGTGACCCAGGACAGTGTGAGTGACCCAGGACAGTTTGACCCGGGACAGTGTGAGTGACCCGGGACAGAGTGACCCAGGACAGTGTGACCCAGGACAGTGAGATCCAGGACAGTGTGAGTGATCCGGGACAGTGTGAGTGACCCGAGGCGGAGTGACCTGGGACAGTGTGTCCCAGGACAGTGTGAGTGACTCAGGACAGTGTGAGTGACCCGGGACAGAGTGACCCAGGACAGTGTGACCCAGGATACTGTGAGTGACCCGGGTCAGTGTGACCCAGGACAGTGTGAGTGACCCAGGACAGTGTGACCCAGGACAGTGTGAGTGACCCAGGTCAGTGTGACCCAGGATAGTGTGAGTGACCCAGGACAGTTTGACCTGGGACAGTGTGAGTGACCCGGGACAGAGTGACCCAGGACAGTGTGACCCAGGACAGTGTGAGTGACCCAGGACAGTGTGAGTGACCCGGGACTGTGTGGTTGACCTGGGACAGTGTGACCCAGGACAGTGTGAGTGACCCAGGACAGTGTGACCTGGGACAGTGTGAGTGGCCCAGGACAGTGTGACCCGTGAGAGACTGACCCGGGACAGTATGAGTGACCCAGGACAGTGTGACCCGGGACAGTGTGACCCGTGACAGAGTGAGCCGGGACAGTGTGACCCAGGACAGTGTGAGTGACCCGAGACAGTGTGACCCAGGACAGTGTGCGTGATCCGGGACAGTGTGAGTGACCCGGGACAGTGTGAGTGACCCGGGACAGTGTGACTCGGGAACGTGTGAGTGACCCGGGACAGTGTGACCCAGGACAGTGAGATCCAGGACAGTGTGAGTGACCCGGGACAGTGTGACCCAGGACAGTGTGAGTGACCCAGGACAGTGTGACCCGTGACAGAGTGACCCGGGACAGTGCGACCCAGGACAGTGTGAGTGAACTGGGACAGTGTGACCCAGGACAGTTTGACCCAGGATAGTGTGAATGACCTGGGACAGTGTGGCCGGGGACAGTGTGAGTGACCCACGACAGTGTGTGTGACCCGGGACAGTGTGTGTGACCCGGGACAGTGTGACCCTGGACAGTGCGAGTGACCCAGGACAGTGTGACCCGTGACAGAGTGACCCGGGACAGTGTGAGTGACCCAGGACAGTGTGACCTGGGACAGTGTGAGTGGCCCAGGACAGTGTGAGTGACCCGAGACAGTGTGACCCAGGACAGTGTGACCCAGGACAGTGTGAGTGACCCAGCACAGTGTGAGTGACCAAGGAAAGTGTGTGCGACCCGGGACAGAGTGACCCGGGTCAGTGTGACCCAGGACAGTGTGAGTGACCCAGGACAGTGTGAGTGACCCGGGATAGTGTGACCCAGGACAGTGCGTGTGACCCAGGACAGTGTGACCCGGGAACGTGTGGTTGACCTGAGACAGTGTGACCCAGGACAGTGTGAGTGACCCGGGACTGTGTGGTTGACCTGGGACAGTGTGACCCAGGACAGTGTGTGACCCAGGACAGTGCGTGTGACCCAGGACAGTGTGACCCGGGAACGTGTGAGTGACCCGAGACAGTGTGACCCAGGACAGTGAGATCCAGGACAGTGTGAGTGACCTGGGACAGTGTGACCCAGGACAGTGTGAGTGACCCAGGACAGTGTGACCCGTGACAGAGTGACCCGGGACAGTGTGACCCAGGACAGTGTGAGTGAACTGGGACAGTGTGACCCAGGACAGTTTGACCCAAGACAGTGTGAATGACCTGGGACAGTGTGGCCGGGGACAGTGTGAGTGACCCAGGACAGTGTGTGTGACCCGGGACAGTGTGACCCAGGACAGTGAGATCCAGGACAGTGTGAGTGACCCGGGACAGTGTGACCCAGGACAGTGTGAGTGACCCAGGACAGTGTGACCCGTGACAGAGTGACCCGGGACAGTGTGACCAAGGACAGTGTGAGTGAACTGGGACAGTGTGACCCAGGACAGTTTGACCCAAGACAGTGTGAATGACCTGGGACAGTGTGGCCGGGGACAGTGTGAGTGACCCAGGACAGTGTGTGTGACCCGGGACAGTGTGACCCAGGACAGTGAGATCCAGGACAGTGTGAGTGACCCGGGACAGTGTGTCCCAGGACAGTGTGGGTGACCCGGGACAGTGTGAGTGACCCGGGACAGTGTGAGTGACTCAGGACAGTGTGAGTGACCCGGGACAGAGTGACCCAGGACAGTGTGACCCAGGATACTGTGAGTGACCCGGGTCAGTGTGACCCAGGACAGTGTGAGTGACCCAGGACAGTGTGACCCAGGACAGTGTGAGTGACCCAGGTCAGTGTGACCCAGGATAGTGTGAGTGACCCAGGACAGTTTGACCTGGGACAGTGTGAGTGACCCGGGACAGAGTGACCCAGGACAGTGTGACCCAGGACAGTGTGAGTGACCCAGGACAGTGTGAGTGACCCGGGACTGTGTGGTTGACCTGGGACAGTGTGACCCAGGACAGTGTGAGTGACCCAGGACTGTGTGGTTGACCTGGGACAGTGTGACCCAGGACAGTGTGTGACCCAGGACAGTGCGTGTGTCCCAGGACAGTGTGACCCGGGAAAGTGTGAGTGACCGGGACAGTGTGACCCAGGACAGTGAGATCCAGGACAGTGTGAGTGACCCGGGACAGTGTGACCCAGGACAGTGTGAGTGACCCGGAACAGTGTGACCCAGGACAGTGTGAGTGACCTGGGGCAGTGTGAGTGACCAGGGGCAGTGTGTGTGACCCGGGACAGTGTGTGTGACCCGGGACAGTGTGACCCAGGAGAGTGAGATCCAGGACAGTGTGAGTGACCCGGGACAGTGTGACCCAGGACAGTGTGAGTGACCCAGGACAGTGTGACCCGTGACAGAGTGACCCGGGACAGTGTGACCCAGGACAGTTTGACCCAAGACAGTGTGAATGACCTGGGACAGTGTGGCCGGGGACAGTGTGAGTGACCCAGGACAGTGTGTGTGACCCGGGACAGTGTGACCCGGGACAGTGCGAGTGACCCAGGACAGTGTGAACTGTGACAGAGTGACCCGGGACAGTGTGAGTGACCCAGGACAGTGTGACCTGGGACAGTGTGAGTGGCCCAGGACAGTGTGACCCGTGAGAGAGTGACCCGGGACAGTATGAGTGACCCAGGACAGTGTGACCCGGGACAGTGTGACCCAGGACAGTGTGAGTGACCCGGGACAGTGTGGCCCAGCACAGTGTGAGTGACCCAGGACAGTGTGACCTGGGACAGTGCGAGTGACCCAGGACAGTGTGACCTGTGACAGAGTGACCCGGGACAGTGTGAGTGACCCAGGACAGTGTGACCTGGGACAGTGTGAGTGGCCCAGGACAGTGTGACCCGTGAGAGAGTGACCCGGGACAGTATGAGTGACCCAGGACAGTGTGACCCGGGACAGTGTGACCTGTGACAGAGTGAGCCGGGACAGTGTGACCCAGGACAGTGTGAGTGACCCAGGACAGTGAGATCCAGGACAGTGTGAGTGACCTGGGACAGTGTGACCCAGGACAGTGTGAGTGACCCAGGACAGTGTGACCCGTGACAGAGTGACCCGGGACAGTGTGACCCAGGACAGTGTGAGTGAACTGGGACAGTGTGACCCAGGACAGTTTGACCCAAGACAGTGTGAATGACCTGGGACAGTGTGGCCGGGGACAGTGTGAGTGACCCAGGACAGTGTGTGTGACCCGGGACAGTGTGACCCAGGACAGTGAGATCCAGGACAGTGTGAGTGACCCGGGACAGTGTGACCCAGGACAGTGTGAGTGACCCAGGACAGTGTGACCCGTGACAGAGTGACCCGGGACAGTGTGACCAAGGACAGTGTGAGTGAACTGGGACAGTGTGACCCAGGACAGTTTGACCCAACACAGTGTGAATGACCTGGGACAGTGTGGCCGGGGACAGTGTGAGTGACCCAGGACAGTGTGTGTGACCCGGGACAGTGTGACCCAGGACAGTGAGATCCAGGACAGTGTGAGTGACCCGGGACAGTGTGTCCCAGGACAGTGTGGGTGACCCGGGACAGTGTGAGTGACCCGGGACAGTGTGAGTGACTCAGGACAGTGTGAGTGACCCGGGACAGAGTGACCCAGGACAGTGTGACCCAGGATACTGTGAGTGACCCGGGTCAGTGTGACCCAGGACAGTGTGAGTGACCCAGGACAGTGTGACCCAGGACAGTGTGAATGACCCAGGTCAGTGTGACCCAGGATAGTGTGAGTGACCCAGGACAGTTTGACCTGGGACAGTGTGAGTGACCCGGGACAGAGTGACCCAGGACAGTGTGACCCAGGACAGTGTGAGTGACCCAGGACAGTGTGAGTGACCCGGGACTGTGTGGTTGACCTGGGACAGTGTGACCCAGGACAGTGTGAGTGACCCGGGACTGTGTGGTTGACCTGGGACAGTGTGACCCAGGACAGTGTGTGACCCAGGACAGTGCGTGTGTCCCAGGACAGTGTGACCCGGGAAAGTGTGAGTGACCCGGGACAGTGTGACCCAGGACAGTGAGATCCAGGACAGTGTGAGTGACCCGGGACAGTGTGACCCAGGACAGTGTGAGTGACCTGGGGCAGTGTGAGTGACCAGGGGCAGTGTGTGTGACCCGGGACAGTGTGTGTGACCCGGGACAGTGTGACCCAGGAGAGTGAGATCCAGGACAGTGTGAGTGACCCGGGACAGTGTGACCCAGGACAGTGTGAGTGACCCAGGACAGTGTGACCCAGGAGAGTGAGATCCAGGACAGTGTGAGTGACCCGGGACAGTGTGACCCAGGACAGTGTGAGTGACCCAGGACAGTGTGACCCGTGACAGAGTGACCCGGGACAGTGTGACCCAGGACAGTTTGACCCAAGACAGTGTGAATGACCTGGGACAGTGTGGCCGGGGACAGTGTGAGTGACCCAGGACAGTGTGTGTGACCCGGGACAGTGTGACCCGGGACAGTGCGAGTGACCCAGGACAGTGTGAACTGTGACAGAGTGACCCGGGACAGTGTGAGTGACCCAGGACAGTGTGACCTGGGACAGTGTGAGTGGCCCAGGACAGTGTGACCCGTGAGAGAGTGACCCGGGACAGTATGAGTGACCCAGGACAGTGTGACCCGGGACAGTGTGACCCAGGACAGTGTGAGTGACCCGGGACAGTGTGGCCCAGCACAGTGTGAGTGACCCAGGACAGTGTGACCTGGGACAGTGCGAGTGACCCAGGACAGTGTGACCTGTGACAGAGTGACCCGGGACAGTGTGAGTGACCCAGGACAGTGTGACCTGGGACAGTGTGAGTGGCCCAGGACAGTGTGACCCGTGAGAGAGTGACCCGGGACAGTATGAGTGACCCAGGACAGTGTGACCCAGGACAGTGTGAGTGACCCAGGACAGTGTGAGTGACCCGGGACAGTGTGACCCAGGACAGTGTGAGTGACCCAGGACAGTGAGATCCAGGACAGTGTGAGTGACCCGGGACAGTGTGAATGACCCGAGACAGAGTGACCCGGGACAGTGTGTCCCAGGACAGTGTGAGTGACCCGGGACAGTGTGAGTGACCCGGGACAGTGTGAGTGACTCAGGACAGTGTGAGTGACCCGGGACAGAGTGACCCAGGACAGTGTGACCCAGGATACTGTGAGTGACCCGGGTCAGTGTGACCCAGGACAGTGTGAGTGACCCAGGACAGTGTGACCCAGGACAGTGTGAGTGACCCAGGTCAGTGTGACCCAGGATAGTGTGAGTGACCCAGGAGAGTTTGACCTGGGACAGTGTGAGTGACCCGGGACAGAGTGACCCAGGACAGTGTGACCCAGGACAGTGTGAGTGACCCAGGACAGTGTGAGTGACCCGGGACTGTGTGGTTGACCTGGGACAGTGTGACCCAGGACAGTGTGAGTGACCCGGGACTATGTGGTTGACCTGGGACAGTGTGACCCAGGACAGTGTGTGACCCAGGACAGTGCGTGTGTCCCAGGACAGTGTGACCCGGGAAAGTGTGAGTGACCCGGGACAGTGTGACCCAGGACAGTGAGATCCAGGACAGTGTGAGTGACCCGGGACAGTGTGACCCAGGACAGTGTGAGTGACCTGGGGCAGTGTGAGTGACCAGGGGCAGTGTGTGTGACCCGGGACAGTGTGTGTGACCCGGGACAGTGTGACCCAGGAGAGTGAGATCCAGGACAGTGTGAGTGACCCGGGACAGTGTGACCCAGGACAGTGTGAGTGACCCAGGACAGTGTGACCCAGGACAGTGTGAGTGACCCAGGACAGTTTGACCCAAGACAGTGTGAATGACCTGGGACAGTGTGGCCGGGGACAGTGTGAGTGACCCAGGACAGTGTGTGACCCGGGACAGTGTGACCCGGGACAGTGCGAGTGACCCAGGACAGTGTGAACTGTGACAGAGTGACCCGGGACAGTGTGAGTGACCCAGGACAGTGTGACCTGGGACAGTGTGAGTGGCCCAGGACAGTGTGACCCGTGAGAGAGTGACCCGGGACAGTATGAGTGACCCAGGACAGTGTGACCCGGGACAGTGTGACCCAGGACAGTGTGAGTGACCCGGGACAGTGTGGCCCAGCACAGTGTGAGTGACCCGAGACAGTGTGACCCAGGACAGTGTGAGTGACCCAGCACAGTGTGAGTGACCAAGGAAAGTGTGTGTGACCCGGGACAGAGTGACCCGGGTCAGTGTGACCCAGGACAGTGTGAGTGACCCAGGACAGTGTGAGTGACCCGGGATAGTGTGACCCAGGACAGTGTGAGTTACCCAGGACAGTGTGAGTGACCCGGGACAGTGTGACCCAGGACAGTGTGAGTGACCCAGGACAGTGTGACCCAGGACAGTGTGAGTGACCCAGGACAGTTTGACCCGGGACAGTGTGAGTGACCCAGGACAGTGTGACCTGGGACAGTGTGAGTGGCCCAGGACAGTGTGACCCGTGAGAGAGTGACCCGGGACAGTATGAGTGACCCAGGACAGTGTGACCCGGGACAGTGTGACCCAGGACAGTGTGAGTGACCCGGGACAGTGTGGCCCAGCACAGTGTGAGTGACCCAGGACAGTGTGACCTGGGACAGTGCGAGTGACCCAGGACAGTGTGACCTGTGACAGAGTGACCCGGGACAGTGTGAGTGACCCAGGACAGTGTGACCTGGGACAGTGTGAGTGGCCCAGGACAGTGTGACCCGTGAGAGAGTGACCCGGGACAGTATGAGTGACCCAGGACAGTGTGACCCGGGACAGTGTGACCTGTGACAGAGTGAGCCGGGACAGTGTGACCCAGGACAGTGTGAGTGACCCAGGACAGTGAGATCCAGGACAGTGTGAGTGACCCGGGACAGTGTGAATGACCCGAGACAGAGTGACCCGGGACAGTGTGTCCCAGGACAGTGTGAGTGACCCGGGACAGTGTGAGTGACCCGGGACAGTGTGAGTGACTCAGGACAGTGTGAGTGACCCGGGACAGAGTGACCCAGGACAGTGTGACCCAGGATACTGTGAGTGACCCGGGTCAGTGTGACCCAGGACAGTGTGAGTGACCCAGGACAGTGTGACCCAGGACAGTGTGAGTGACCCAGGTCAGTGTGACCCAGGATAGTGTGAGTGACCCAGGAGAGTTTGACCTGGGACAGTGTGAGTGACCCGGGACAGAGTGACCCAGGACAGTGTGACCCAGGACAGTGTGAGTGACCCAGGACAGTGTGAGTGACCCGGGACTGTGTGGTTGACCTGGGACAGTGTGACCCAGGACAGTGTGAGTGACCCGGGACTGTGTGGTTGACCTGGGACAGTGTGACCCAGGACAGTGTGTGACCCAGGACAGTGCGTGTGTCCCAGGACAGTGTGACCCGGGAAAGTGTGAGTGACCCGGGACAGTGTGACCCAGGACAGTGAGATCCAGGACAGTGTGAGTGACCCGGGACAGTGTGACCCAGGACAGTGTGAGTGACCCGGAACAGTGTGACCCAGGACAGTGTGAGTGACCTGGGGCAGTGTGAGTGACCAGGGGCAGTGTGTGTGACCCGGGACAGTGTGTGTGACCCGGGACAGTGTGACCCAGGAGAGTGAGATCCAGGACAGTGTGAGTGACGCGGGACAGTGTGACCCAGGACAGTGTGACCCGTGACAGAGTGACCCGGGACAGTGTGACCCAGGACAGTGTGAGTGACCCAGGACAGTTTGACCCAAGACAGTGTGAATGACCTGGGACAGTGTGGCCGGGGACAGTGTGAGTGACCCAGGACAGTGTGTGTGACCCGGGACAGTGTGACCCGGGACAGTGCGAGTGACCCAGGACAGTGTGAACTGTGACAGAGTGACCCGGGACAGTGTGAGTGACCCAGGACAGTGTGACCTGGGACAGTGTGAGTGGCCCAGGACAGTGTGACCCGTGAGAGAGTGACCCGGGACAGTATGAGTGACCCAGGACAGTGTGACCCGGGACAGTGTGACCCAGGACAGTGTGAGTGACCCGGGACAGTGTGGCCCAGCACAGTGTGAGTGACCCGAGACAGTGTGACCCAGGACAGTGTGAGTGACCCAGCACAGTGTGAGTGACCAAGGAAAGTGTGTGTGACCCGGGACAGAGTGACCCGGGTCAGTGTGACCCAGGACAGTGTGAGTGACCCAGGACAGTGTGAGTGACCCGGGATAGTGTGACCCAGGACAGTGTGAGTTACCCAGGACAGTGTGAGTGACCCGGGACAGTGTGACCCAGGACAGTGTGAGTGACCCAGGACAGTGTGACCCAGGACAGTGTGAGTGACCCAGGACAGTTTGACCCGGGACAGTGTGAGTGACCCGGGACAGAGTGACCCAGGACAGTGTGACCCAGGACAGTGAGATCCAGGACAGTGTGAGTGACCCGGGACAGTGTGAGTGACCCGAGACAGAGTGACCCGGGACAGTGTGTCCCAGGACAGTGTGAGTGAACCGGGACAGTGTGAGTGACCCGGGACAGTGTGAGTGACTCAGGACAGTGTGAGTGACCCGGGACAGAGTGACCCAGGACAGTGTGACCCAGGATACTGTGAGTGACCCGGGTCAGTGTGACCCAGGACAGTGTGAGTGACCCAGGACAGTGTGACCCAGGACAGTGTGAGTGACCCAGGACAGTGTGACCCAGGACAGTGTGAGTGATCCAGGTCAGTGTGACCCAGGATAGTGTGAGTGACCCAGGAGAGTTTGACCTGGGACAGTGTGAGTGACCCGGGACAGAGTGACCCAGGACAGTGTGACCCAGGACAGTGTGAGTGACCCAGGACAGTGTGAGTGACCCGGGACTGTGTGGTTGACCTGAGACAGTGTGACCCAGGACAGTGTGAGTGACCCGGGACTGTGTGGTTGACCTGGGACAGTGTGACCCAGGACAGTGTGTGACCCAGGACAGTGCGTGTGACCCAGGACAGTGAGATCCAGGACAGTGTGAGTGACCCGGGACAGTGTGACCCAGGACAGTGTAAGTGACCCAGGACAGTGTGACCCGTGACAGAGTGACCCGGGACAGTGTGACCCAGGACAGTGTGAGTGAACTGGGACAGTGTGACCCAGGACAGTTTGACCCAAGACAGTGTGAATGACCTGGGACAGTGTGGCCGGGGACAGTGTGAGTGACCCAGGACAGTGTGTGTGATCCGGGACAGTGTGACCCGGGACAGTGCGAGTGACCCAGGACAGTGTGACCTGTGACAGAGTGACCCAGGACAGTGTGACCCGGGACAGTGTGACCCGTGACAGAGTGAGCCGGGACAGTGTGACCCAGGACAGTGTGAGTGACCCGGGACAGTGTGGCCCAGCACAGTGTGAGTGACCCGAGACAGTGTGACCCAGGACAGTGTGCGTGATCCGGGACAGTGTGAGTGACCCGGGACAGTGTGAGTGACCCGGGACAGTGTGACTCGGGAACGTGTGAGTGACCCGGGACAGTGTGACCCAGGACAGTGAGATCCAGGACAGTGTGAGTGACCCGGGACAGTGTGACCCAGGACAGTGTGAGTGACCCAGGACAGTGTGACCCGTGACAGAGTGACCCGGGACAGTGCGACCCAGGAAAGTGTGAGTGAACTGGGACAGTGTGACCCAGGACAGTTTGACCCAGGACAGTGTGAATGACCTGGGACAGTGTGGCCGGGGACAGTGTGTGTGACCCGGGACAGTGTGTGTGACCCGGGACAGTGTGACCCGGGACAGTGCGAGTGACCCAGGACAGTGTGACCCGTGACAGAGTGACCCGGGACAGTGTGAGTGACCCAGGACAGTGTGACCTGGGACAGTGTGAGTGGCCCAGGACAGTGTGACCCGTGAGAGAGTGACCCTGGACAGTGTGAGTTACCCAGGACAGTGTGACCTGGGACAGTGTGAGTGGCCCAGGACAGTGTGACCCGTGAGAGAGTGACCCGGGACAGTATGAGTGACCCAGGACAGTGTGACCCGGGACAGTGTGACCCAGGACAGTGTGAGTGACCCGGGACAGTGTGGCCCAGCACAGTGTGAGTGACCCAGGACAGTGTGACCTGGGACAGTGCGAGTGACCCAGGACAGTGTGACCTGTGACAGAGTGACCCGGGACAGTGTGAGTGACCCAGGACAGTGTGACCTGGGACAGTGTGAGTGGCCCAGGACAGTGTGACCCGTGAGAGAGTGACCCGGGACAGTATGAGTGACCCAGGACAGTGTGACCCGGGACAGTGTGACCTGTGACAGAGTGAGCCGGGACAGTGTGACCCAGGACAGTGTGAGTGACCCGGGACAGTGTGGCCCAGCACAGTGTGAGTGACCCGAGACAGTGTGACCCAGGACAGTGTGACCCAGGACAGTGTGAGTGACCCAGGACAGTGTGAGTGACCAAGGAAAGTGTGTGTGACCCGGGAAAGAGTGACCCGGGTCAGTGTGACCCAGGACAGTGTGAGTGACCCAGGACAGTGTGAGTGACCCGGGATAGTGTGACCCAGGACAGTGTGAGTTACCCAGGACAGTGTGAGTGACCCGGGACAGTGTGACCCAGGACAGTGTGAGTGACCCAGGACAGTGTGACCCAGGACAGTGTGAGTGACCCAGGACAGTTTAACCCGGGACAGTGCGAGTGACCCGGGACAGAGTGACCCAGGACAGTGTGACCCAGGACAGTGAGATCCAGGACAGTGTGAGTGACCCGGGACAGTGTGAGTGACCCGAGGCGGAGTGACCTGGGACAGTGTGTCCCAGGACAGTGTGAGTGACTCAGGACAGTGTGAGTGACCCGGGACAGAGTGACCCAGGACAGTGTGACCCAGGATACTGTGAGTGACCCGGGTCAGTGTGACCCAGGACAGTGTGAGTGACCCAGGACAGTGTGACCCAGGACAGTGTGAGTGACCCAGGTCAGTGTGACCCAGGATAGTGTGAGTGACCCAGGACAGTTTGACCTGGGACAGTGTGAGTGACCCGGGACAGAGTGACCCAGGACAGTGTGACCCAGGACAGTGTGAGTGACCCAGGACAGTGTGAGTGACCCGGGACTGTGTGGTTGACCTGGGACAGTGTGACCCAGGACAGTGTGAGTGACCCGGGACTGTGTGGTTGACCTGGGACAGTGTGACCCAGGACAGTGTGTGACCCAGGACAGTGCGTGTGACCCAGGACAGTGTGACCCGGGAACGTGTGAGTGACCCGGGACAGTGTGACCCAGGACAGTGAGATCCAGGACAGTGTGAGTGACCCGGGACAGTGTGACCCAGGACAGTGTGAGTGACCCAGGACAGTGTGACCCGTGACAGAGTGACCCGGGACAGTGTGACCCAGGACAGTGTGAGTGAACTGGGACAGTGTGACCCAGGACAGTTTGCCCCAAGACAGTGTGAATGACCTGGGACAGTGTGGCCGGGGACAGTGTGAGTGACCCAGGACAGTGTGTGTGACCCGGGACAGTGTGACCCAGGACAGTGAGATCCAGGACAGTGTGAGTGACCCGGGACAGTGTGACCCAGGACAGTGTGAGTGACCCGGGACAGTGTGACCCAGGACAGTGTGAGTGACCCAGGACAGTGTGACCCGTGACAGAGTGACCCGGGACAGTGTGACCCAGGACAGTGTGAGTGAACTGGGACAGTGTGACCCAGGACAGTTTGACCCAAGACAGTGTGAATGACCTGGGACAGTGTGGCCGGGGACAGTGTGAGTGACCCAGGACAGTGTGTGTGATCCGGGACAGTGTGACCCGGGACAGTGCGAGTGACCCAGGACAGTGTGACCTGTGACAGAGTGACCCAGGACAGTGTGACCCGGGACAGTGTGACCCGTGACAGAGTGAGCCGGGACAGTGTGACCCAGGACAGTGTGAGTGACCCGGGACAGTGTGGCCCAGCACAGTGTGAGTGACCCGAGACAGTGTGACCCAGGACAGTGTGCGTGATCCGGGACAGTGTGAGTGACCCGGGACAGTGTGAGTGACCCGGGACAGTGTGACTCGGGAACGTGTGAGTGACCCGGGACAGTGTGACCCAGGACAGTGAGATCCAGGACAGTGTGAGTGACCCGGGACAGTGTGACCCAGGACAGTGTGAGTGACCCAGGACAGTGTGACCCGTGACAGAGTGACCCGGGACAGTGCGACCCAGGAAAGTGTGAGTGAACTGGGACAGTGTGACCCAGGACAGTTTGACCCAGGACAGTGTGAATGACCTGGGACAGTGTGGCCGGGGACAGTGTGTGTGACCCGGGACAGTGTGTGTGACCCGGGACAGTGTGACCCGGGACAGTGCGAGTGACCCAGGACAGTGTGACCCGTGACAGAGTGACCCGGGACAGTGTGAGTGACCCAGGACAGTGTGACCTGGGACAGTGTGAGTGGCCCAGGACAGTGTGACCCGTGAGAGAGTGACCCTGGACAGTGTGAGTTACCCAGGACAGTGTGACCTGGGACAGTGTGAGTGGCCCAGGACAGTGTGACCCGTGAGAGAGTGACCCGGGACAGTATGAGTGACCCAGGACAGTGTGACCCGGGACAGTGTGACCCAGGACAGTGTGAGTGACCCGGGACAGTGTGGCCCAGCACAGTGTGAGTGACCCAGGACAGTGTGACCTGGGACAGTGCGAGTGACCCAGGACAGTGTGACCTGTGACAGAGTGACCCGGGACAGTGTGAGTGACCCAGGACAGTGTGACCTGGGACAGTGTGAGTGGCCCAGGACAGTGTGACCCGTGAGAGAGTGACCCGGGACAGTATGAGTGACCCAGGACAGTGTGACCCGGGACAGTGTGACCTGTGACAGAGTGAGCCGGGACAGTGTGACCCAGGACAGTGTGAGTGACCCGGGACAGTGTGGCCCAGCACAGTGTGAGTGACCCGAGACAGTGTGACCCAGGACAGTGTGACCCAGGACAGTGTGAGTGACCCAGGACAGTGTGAGTGACCAAGGAAAGTGTGTGTGACCCGGGAAAGAGTGACCCGGGTCAGTGTGACCCAGGACAGTGTGAGTGACCCAGGACAGTGTGAGTGACCCGGGATAGTGTGACCCAGGACAGTGTGAGTTACCCAGGACAGTGTGAGTGACCCGGGACAGTGTGACCCAGGACAGTGTGAGTGACCCAGGACAGTGTGACCCAGGACAGTGTGAGTGACCCAGGACAGTTTAACCCGGGACAGTGCGAGTGACCCGGGACAGAGTGACCCAGGACAGTGTGACCCAGGACAGTGAGATCCAGGACAGTGTGAGTGACCCGGGACAGTGTGAGTGACCCGAGGCGGAGTGACCTGGGACAGTGTGTCCCAGGACAGTGTGAGTGACTCAGGACAGTGTGAGTGACCCGGGACAGAGTGACCCAGGACAGTGTGACCCAGGATACTGTGAGTGACCCGGGTCAGTGTGACCCAGGACAGTGTGAGTGACCCAGGACAGTGTGACCCAGGACAGTGTGAGTGACCCAGGTCAGTGTGACCCAGGATAGTGTGAGTGACCCAGGACAGTTTGACCTGGGACAGTGTGAGTGACCCGGGACAGAGTGACCCAGGACAGTGTGACCCAGGACAGTGTGAGTGACCCAGGACAGTGTGAGTGACCCGGGACTGTGTGGTTGACCTGGGACAGTGTGACCCAGGACAGTGTGTGACCCAGGACAGTGCGTGTGTCCCAGGACAGTGTGACCCGGGAAAGTGTGAGTGACCCGGGACAGTGTGACCCAGGACAGTGAGATCCAGGACAGTGTGAGTGACCCGGGACAGTGTGACCCAGGACAGTGTGAGTGACCCGGAACAGTGTGACCCTGGACAGTGTGAGTGACCTGGGGCAGTGTGAGTGACCAGGGGCAGTGTGTGTGACCCGGGACAGTGTGTGTGACCCGGGACAGTGTGACCCAGGAGAGTGAGATCCAGGACAGTGTGAGTGACCCGGGACAGTGTGACCCAGGACAGTGTGAGTGACCCAGGACAGTGTGACCCGTGACAGAGTGACCCGGGACAGTGTGACCCAGGACAGTGTGAGTGACCCAGGACAGTTTGACCCAAGACAGTGTGAATGACCTGGGACAGTGTGAGTGACCCGGGACAGTGTGACCCAGGACAGTTTGACCCAAGACAGTGTGAATGACCTGGGACAGTGTGGCCGGGGACAGTGTGAGTGACCCAGGACAGTGTGTGTGACCCGGGACAGTGTGACCCGGGACAGTGCGAGTGACCCAGGACAGTGTGAACTGTGACAGAGTGACCCGGGACAGTGTGAGTGACCCAGGACAGTGTGACCTGGGACAGTGTGAGTGGCCCGGGACAGTGTGACCCGTGAGAGAGTGACCCGGGACAGTATGAGTGACCCAGGACAGTGTGACCCGGGACAGTGTGACCCAGGACAGTGTGAGTGACCCGGGACAGTGTGGCCCAGCACAGTGTGATTGACCCGAGACAGTGTGACCCAGGACAGTGTGAGTGACCCAGCACAGTGTGAGTGACCAAGGAAAGTGTGTGTGACCCGGGACAGAGTGACCCGGGTCAGTGTGACCCAGGACAGTGTGAGTGACCCAGGACAGTGTGAGTGACCCGGGATAGTGTGACCCAGGACAGTGTGAGTTACCCAGGACAGTGTGAGTGACCCGGGACAGTGTGACCCAGGACAGTGTGAGTGACCCAGGACAGTGTGACCCAGGACAGTGTGAGTGACCCAGGACAGTTTGACCCGGGACAGTGTGAGTGACCCGGGACAGAGTGACCCAGGACAGTGTGAGCCAGGACAGTGAGATCCAGGACAGTGTGAGTGACCCGGGACAGTGTGAGTGACCCGAGACAGAGTGACCCGGGACAGTGTGTCCCAGGACAGTGTGAGTGAACCGGGACAGTGTGAGTGACCCGGGACAGTGTGAGTGACCCGGGACAGAGTGACCCAGGACAGTGTGACCCAGGTTACTGTGAGTGACCCGGGTCAGTGTGACCCAGGACAGTGTGAGTGACCCAGGACAGTGTGACCCAGGACAGTGTGAGTAACCCAGGACAGTGTGACCCAGGACAGTGTGAGTGACCTGGGACAGTGTGACCCAGGATAGTGTGAGTGACCCAGGAGAGTTTGACCTGGGACAGTGTGAGTGACCCGGGACAGAGTGACCCAGGACAGTGTGACCCAGGACAGTGTGAGTGACCCAGGACAGTGTGAGTGACCCGGGACTGTGTGGTTGACCTGAGACAGTGTGACCCAGGACAGTGTGAGTGACCCGGGACTGTGTGGTTGACCTGGGACAGTGTGACCCAGGACAGTGTGTGACCCAGGACAGTGCGTGTGACCCAGGACAGTGTGACCCGGGAACGTGTGAGTGACCCGGGACAGTGTGACCCAGGACAGTGAGATCCAGGACAGTGTGAGTGACCCGGGACAGTGTGACCCAGGACAGTGTGAGTGAACTGGGACAGTGTGACCCAGGACAGTTTGACCCAAGACAGTGTGAATGACCTGGGACAGTGTGGCCGGGGACAGTGTGAGTGACCCAGGACAGTGTGTGTGATCCGGGACAGTGTGACCCGGGACAGTGCGAGTGACCCAGGACAGTGTGACCTGTGACAGAGTGACCCAGGACAGTGTGACCCGGGACAGTGTGACCCGTGACAGAGTGAGCCGGGACAGTGTGACCCAGGACAGTGTGAGTGACCCGGGACAGTGTGGCCCAGCACAGTGTGAGTGACCCGAGACAGTGTGACCCAGGACAGTGTGCGTGATCCGGGACAGTGTGAGTGACCCGGGACAGTGTGAGTGACCCGGGACAGTGTGACTCGGGAACGTGTGAGTGACCCGGGACAGTGTGACCCAGGACAGTGAGATCCAGGACAGTGTGAGTGACCCGGGACAGTGTGACCCAGGACAGTGTGAGTGACCCAGGACAGTGTGACCCGTGACAGAGTGACCCGGGACAGTGCGACCCAGGACAGTGTGAGTGAAATGGGACAGTGTGACCCAGGACAATTTGACCCAGGACAGTGTGAATGACCTGGGACAGTGTGGCCGGGGACAGTGTGTGTGACCCGGGACAGTGTGTGTGACCCGGGACAGTGTGTGTGACCCGGGACAGTGTGACCCGGGACAGTGCGAGTGACCCAGGACAGTGTGACCCGTGACAGAGTGACCCGGGACAGTATGGGTGACCCAGGACAGTGTGACCTGGGACAGTGTGAGTGGCCCAGGACAGTGTGACCCGTGAGAGAGTGACCCGGGACAGTGTGAGTGACCCAGGACAGTGTGACCTGGGACAGTGTGAGTGGCCCAGGACAGTGTGACCCGTGAGAGAGTGACCCGGGACAGTATGAGTGACCCAGGACAGTGTGACCCGGGACAGTGTGACCCAGGACAGTGTGAGTGACCCGGGACAGTGTGGCCCAGCACAGTGTGAGTGACCCGAGACAGTGTGACCCAGGACAGTGTGACCCAGGACAGTGTGAGTGACCCAGCACAGTGTGAGTGACCAAGGAAAGTGTGTGTGACCCGGGACAGAGTGACCCGGGTCAGTGTGACCCAGGACAGTGTGAGTGACCCAGGACAGTGTGAGTGACCCGGGATAGTGTGACCCAGGACAGTGTGAGTTACCCAGGACAGTGTGAGTGACCCAGGACAGTGTGACCCAGGACAGTGTGAGTGACCCAGGACAGTGTGACCCAGGACAGTGTGAGTGACCCAGGACAGTTTGACCCGGGACAGTGTGAGTGACTCGGGACAGAGTGACCCAGGACAGTGTGACCCAGGACAGTGAGATCCAGGACAGTGTGAGTGACCCGGGACAGTGTGAGTGACCCGAGACAGAGTGACCCGGGACAGTGTGTCCCAGGACAGTGTGAGTGAACCGGGACAGTGTGAGTGACCCGGGACAGTGTGAGTGACTCAGGACAGTGTGAGTGACCCGGGACAGAGTGACCCAGGACAGTGTGACCCAGGATACTGTGAGTGACCCGGGTCAGTGTGACCCAGGACAGTGTGAGTGACCCAGGACAGTGTGACCCAGGACAGTGTGAGTGACCCAGGACAGTGTGACCCAGGACAGTGTGAGTGATCCAGGTCAGTGTGACCCAGGATAGTGTGAGTGACCCAGGAGAGTTTGACCTGGGACAGTGTGAGTGACCCGGGACAGAGTGACCCAGGACAGTGTGACCCAGGACAGTGTGAGTGACCCAGGACAGTGTGAGTGACCCGGGACTGTGTGGTTGACCTGAGACAGTGTGACCCAGGACAGTGTGAGTGACCCGGGACTGTGTGGTTGACCTGGGACAGTGTGACCCAGGACAGTGTGTGACCCAGGACAGTGCGTGTGACCCAGGACAGTGTGACCCGGGAACGTGTGAGTGACCCGGGACAGTGTGACCCAGGACAGTGAGATCCAGGACAGTGTGAGTGACCCGGGACAGTGTGACCCAGGACAGTGTGAGTGACCCAGGACAGTGTGACCCGTGACAGAGTGACCCGGGACAGTGTGACCCAGGACAGTGTGAGTGAACTGGGACAGTGTGACCCAGGACAGTTTGACCCAAGACAGTGTGAATGACCTGGGACAGTGTGGCCGGGGACAGTGTGAGTGACCCAGGACAGTGTGTGTGACCCGGGACAGTGTGACCCAGGACAGTGAGATCCAGGACAGTGTGAGTGACCCGGGACAGTGTGACCCAGGACAGTGTGAGTGACCCAGGACAGTGTGACCCGTGACAGAGTGACCCGGGACAGTGTGACCCAGGACAGTGTGAGTGACCCAGGACAGTTTGACCCAAGACAGTGTGAATGACCTGGGACAGTGTGGCCGGGGACAGTGTGAGTGACCCAGGACAGTGTGTGTGACCCGGGACAGTGTGTCCCGGGACAGTGCGAGTGACCCAGTACAGTGTGACCTGTGACAGAGTGACCCGGGACAGTGTGAGTGACCCAGGACAGTGTGACCTGGGACAGTGTGAGTGGCCCAGGACAGTGTGACCCGTGAGAGAGTGACCCGGGACAGTATGAGTGACCCAGGACAGTGTGACCCGGGACAGTGTGACCTGTGACAGAGTGAGCCGGGACAGTGTGACCCAGGACAGTGTGAGTGACCCGGGACAGTGTGGCCCAGCACAGTGTGAGTGACCCGAGACAGTGTGACCCAGGACAGTGTGACCCAGGACAGTGTGAGTGACCCAGCACAGTGTGAGTGACCAAGGAAAGTGTGTGTGACCCGGGACAGAGTGACCCGGGTCAGTGTGACCCAGGACAGTGTGAGTGACCCAGGACAGTGTGAGTGACCCGGGACAGTGTGACCCAGGACAGTGTGAGTTACCCAGGACAGTGTGAGTGACCCGGGACAGTGTGACCCAGGACAGTGTGAGTGACCCAGGACAGTGTGACCCAGGACAGTGTGAGTGACCCAGGACAGTTTGACCCGGGACAGTGTGAGTGACCCGGGACAGAGTGACCCAGGACAGTGTGACCCAGGACAGTGAGATCCAGGACAGTGTGAGTGACCCGGGACAGTGTGAATGACCCGAGACAGAGTGACCCGGGACAGTGTGTCCCAGGACAGTGTGAGTGACCCGGGACAGTGTGAGTGACCCGGGACAGTGTGAGTGACCCGGGACAGAGTGACCCAGGACAGTGTGACCCAGGATACTGTGAGTGACCCGGGTCAGTGTGACCCAGGACAGTGTGAGTTACCCAGGACAGTGTGACCCAGGACAGTGTGAGTGACCCAGGTCAGTGTGACCCAGGATAGTGTGAGTGACCCAGGACAGTTTGACCTGGGACAGTGTGAGTGACCCGGGACAGAGTGACCCAGGACAGTGTGACCCAGGACAGTGTGAGTGACCCAGGACAGTGTGAGTGACCCGGGACTGTGTGGTTGACCTGGGACAGTGTGACCCAGGACAGTGTGAGTGACCCGGGACTGTGTGGTTGACCTGGGACAGTGTGACCCAGGACAGTGTGTGACCCAGGACAGTGCGTGTGTACCAGGACAGTGTGACCCGGGAAAGTGTGAGTGACCCGGGACAGTGTGACCCAGGACAGTGAGATCCAGGACAGTGTGAGTGACCCGGGACAGTGTGAGTGACCTGGGACAGTGTGACCCAGGACAGTGTGAGTGACCCGGGACTGTGTGGTTGACCTGGGACAGTGTGACCCAGGACAGTGTGTGACCCAGGACAGTGCGTGTGTACCAGGACAGTGTGACCCGGGAAAGTGTGAGTGACCCGGGACAGTGTGACCCAGGACAGTGTGAGTGACCCGGAACAGTGTGACCCAGGACAGTGTGAGTGACCTGGGGCAGTGTGAGTGACCCGGGGCAGTGTGTGTGACCCGGGACAGTGTGTGTGACCCGGGACAGTGTGACCCAGGACAGTGAGATCCAGGACAGTGTGAGTGACCCGGGACAGTGTGACCCAGGACAGTGTGAGTGACCCAGGACAGTGTGACCCGTGACAGAGTGACCCGGGACAGTGTGACCCAGGACAGTGTGAGTGACCCAGGACAGTTTGACCCAAGACAGTGTGAATGACCTGGGACAGTGTGGCCGGGGACAGTGTGAGTGACCCAGGACAGTGTGTGTGACCCGGGACAGTGTGACCCGGGACAGTGCGAGTGACCCAGGACAGTGTGAACTGTGACAGAGTGACCCGGGACAGTGTGAGTGACCCAGGACAGTGTGACCTGGGACAGTGTGAGTGGCCCAGGACAGTGTGACCCGTGAGAGAGTGACCCGGGACAGTATGAGTGACCCAGGACAGTGTGACCCGGGACAGTGTGACCCAGGACAGTGTGAGTGACCCGGGACAGTGTGGCCCAGCACAGTGTGAGTGACCCGAGACAGTGTGACCCAGGACAGTGCGACCCAGGACAGTGTGAGTGACCCAGCACAGTGTGAGTGACCAAGGAAAGTGTGTGTGACTCGGGACAGAGTGACCCGGGTCAGTGTGACCCAGGACAGTGTGAGTGACCCAGGACAGTGTGAGTGACCCGGGATAGTGTGACCCAGGACAGTGTGAGTTACCCAGGACAGTGTGAGTGACCCGGGACAGTGTGACCCAGGACAGTGTGAGTGACCCAGGACAGTGTGACCCAGGACAGTGTGAGTGACCCAGGACAGTTTGACCCGGGACAGTGTGAGTGACCCGGGACAGAGTGACCCAGGACAGTGTGAGCCAGGACAGTGAGATCCAGGACAGTGTGAGTGACCCGGGACAGTGTGAGTGACCCGAGACAGAGTGACCCGGGACAGTGTGTCCCAGGACAGTGTGAGTGAACCGGGACAGTGTGAGTGACCCGGGACAGTGTGAGTGACTCAGGACAGTGTGAGTGACCCGGGACAGAGTGACCCAGGACAGTGTGACCCAGGATACTGTGAGTGACCCGGGTCAGTGTGACCCAGGACAGTGTGAGTGACCCAGGACAGTGTGACCCAGGACAGTGTGAATGACCCAGGACAGTGTGACCCAGGACAGTGTGAGTGATCCAGGTCAGTGTGACCCAGGATAGTGTGAGTGACCCAGGAGAGTTTGACCTGGGACAGTGTGAGTGACCCGGGACAGAGTGACCCAGGACAGTGTGACCCAGGACAGTGTGAGTGACCCAGGACAGTGTGAGTGACCCGGGACTGTGTGGTTGACCTGAGACAGTGTGACCCAGGACAGTGTGAGTGACCCGGGACTGTGTGGTTGACCTGGGACAGTGTGACCCAGGACAGTGTGTGACCCAGGACAGTGCGTGTGACCCAGGACAGTGTGACCCGGGAACGTGTGAGTGACCCGGGACAGTGTGACCCAGGACAGTGAGATCCAGGACAGTGTGAGTGACCCGGGACAGTGTGACCCAGGACAGTGTGAGTGACCCAGGACAGTGTGACCCGTGACAGAGTGACCCGGGACAGTGTGACCCAGGACAGTGTGAGTGAACTGGGACAGTGTGACCCAGGACAGTTTGACCCAAGACAGTGTGAATGACCTGGGACAGTGTGGCCGGGGACAGTGTGAGTGACCCAGGACAGTGTGTGTGACCCGGGACAGTGTGACCCAGGACAGTGAGATCCAGGACAGTGTGAGTGACCCGGGACAGTGTGACCCAGGACAGTGTGAGTGACCCAGGACAGTGTGACCCGTGACAGAGTGACCCGGGACAGTGTGACCCAGGACAGTGTGAGTGACCCAGGACAGTTTGACCCAAGACAGTGTGAATGACCTGGGACAGTGTGGCCGGGGACAGTGTGAGTGACCCAGGACAGTGTGTGTGACCCGGGACAGTGTGACCCGGGACAGTGCGAGTGACCCAGGACAGTGTGAACTGTGACAGAGTGACCCGGGACAGTGTGAGTGACCCAGGACAGTGTGACCTGGGACAGTGTGAGTGGCCCAGGACAGTGTGACCCGTGAGAGAGTGACCCGGGACAGTATGAGTGACCCAGGACAGTGTGACCCGGGACAGTGTGACCTGTGACAGAGTGAGCCGGGACAGTGTGACCCAGGACAGTGTGAGTGACCCGGGACAGTGTGGCCCAGCACAGTGTGAGTGACCCGAGACAGTGTGACCCAGGACAGTGTGACCCAGGACAGTGTGAGTGACCCAGCACAGTGTGAGTGACCAAGGAAAGTGTGTGTGACCCGGGACAGAGTGACCCGGGTCAGTGTGACCCAGGACAGTGTGAGTGACCCAGGACAGTGTGAGTGACCCGGGATAGTGTGACCCAGGACAGTGTGAGTTACCCAGGACAGTGTGAGTGACCCGGGACAGTGTGACCCAGGACAGTGTGAGTGACCCAGGACAGTGTGACCCAGGACAGTGTGAGTGACCCAGGACAGTTTGACCCGGGACAGTGTGAGTGACCCGGGACAGAGTGACCCAGGACAGTATGACCCAGGACAGTGAGATCCAGGACAGTGTGAGTGACCCGGGACAGTGTGAATGACCCGAGACAGAGTGACCCGGGACAGTGTGTCCCAGGACAGTGTGAGTGACCCGGGACAGTGTGAGTGACCCGGGACAGTGTGAGTGACTCAGGACAGTGTGAGTGACCCGGGACAGAGTGACCCAGGACAGTGTGACCCAGGATACTGTGAGTGACCTGGGTCAGTGTGACCCAGGACAGTGTGAGTGACCCAGGACAGTGTGACCCAGGACAGTGTGAATGACCCAGGTCAGTGTGACCCAGGATAGTGTGAGTGACCCAGGACAGTTTGACCTGGGACAGTGTGAGTGACCCGGGACAGAGTGACCCAGGACAGTGTGACCCAGGACAGTGTGAGTGACCCAGGACAGTGTGAGTGACCTGGGACTGTGTGGTTGACCTGGGACAGTGTGACCCAGGACAGTGTGAGTGACCCGGGACTGTGTGGTTGACCTGGGACAGTGTGACCCAGGACAGTGTGTGACCCAGGACAGTGCGTGTGTCCCAGGACAGTGTGACCCGGGAAAGTGTGAGTGACCCGGGACAGTGTGACCCAGGACAGTGAGATCCAGGACAGTGTGAGTGACCCGGGACAGTGTGACCCAGGACAGTGTGAGTGACCCGGAACAGTGTGACCCAGGACAGTGTGAGTGACCTGGGGCAGTGTGAGTGACCCGGGGCAGTGTGAGTGACCCGGGGCAGAGTGTCCCAAGACAGTGTGAACCAGGACAGTGTGACCCAGGACAGTGTGAGTGACCCAGGACAGTGTGAGTGACCCGGGACTGTGTGGTTGACCTGGGACAGTGTGACCCAGGACAGTGTGTGACCCAGGACAGTGCGTGTGTCCCAGGACAGTGTGACCCGGGAAAGTGTGAGTTACCCAGGACAGTGTGAGTGACCTGGGACAGTGTGACCCAGGACAGTGTGACCCAGGACAGTGAGATCCAGGACAGTGTGACCCGGGACAGTGTGACCTGTGACAGAGTGAGCCGGGACAGTGTGACCCAGGACAGTGTGAGTGACCCATGACAGAGTGTCCCAGGACAGTGTGAGTGACCCAGGACAGTGTGACCCAGGACAGTGTGGGTGACCTGGGACAGTGTGACCCTGGACAGTGTGGGAGACCTGCGACAGTGTGACCCAGGACAGTGTGACCCAGGACAGTGTGAGTGACCCAGGACAGTGTGGCCCAGGACAGTGTGAGTGACCCAGGACAGTGTGACCCAGGACAGTGTGAGTGACCCAGGACAGTTTGACCTGGGACAGTGTGAGTGACCCGGGACAGAGTGACCCAGGACAGTGTGACCCAGGATAGTGTGAGTGACCCAGGACAGTGTGAGTGACCTGGGACAGTGTGACCCAGGACAGTGTGAGTGACCCGGGACTGTGTGGTTGACCTGGGACAGTGTGACCCAGGACAGTGTGTGACCCAGGACAGTGCGTGTGACCCAGGACAGTGTGACCCGGGAAAGTGTGAGTGACCCGGGACAGTGTGACCCAGGACAGTGAGATCCAGGACAGTGTGAGTGACCCGGGACAGTGTGACCCAGGACAGTGTGAGTGACCCAGGACAGTGTGACCCGGGACAGTGTGAGTGACCCGGGACAGAGTGACCCAGGACAGTGTGACCCAGAACAGTGTGAGTGACCCAGGACAGTGTGACCCAGGACAGTGTGAGTGACCCAGGACAGTGCGTGTGACCCAGGACAGTGTGACCCGGGAAAGTGTGAGTGACCCGGGACAGTGTGACCCAGGACAGTGTGAGTGACCCGCGACAGAGTGACCCAGGACAGTGTGACCCAGGACAGTGTGAGTGACCCGGGACAGTGTGAGTGACCCGGGACAGTGTGAGTGACCCGCGACAGAGTGACACGGGACAGTGTGAGTGGCCTGGGACAGTGTGAGTGACCCAGGACAGTGTGAGTGACCCGGGACAGTGTGAGTGACCCGCGACAGAGTGACACGGGACAGTGTGAGTGACCCGGGACAGTGTGAGTGACACGGGACAGTGTGAGTGACCTGGGACAGTGTGAATGACCCGGGACAGGGTGTGTGACCCAGGACAGTGTGACCCAGGACATTGTGAGTGACCCGGGACAGTGTGAGTGACCCGCGACGGAGTGGCCCGGGACAGTGTGACCCAGGACAGTGTGAGTGACCCAGGACAGTGTGAGTGACCCGGGACAGTGTGACCTAGGACAGTGTGATTGACCCAGGTCAGTGTGAGTGACCCAGGACAGTGTGACCCGGGAAAGTGTGAGTGACCCGGGACAGTGTGACCCAGGACAGTGAGATCCAGGACAGTGTGAGTGACCCGGGACAGTGTGACCGAGGACAGTGTGAGTGACCCAGGACAGTTTGACCTGGGACAGTGTGAGTGACCCGGGACAGAGTGACCCAGGACAGTGTGACCCAGAACAGTGTGAGTGACCCAGGACAGTGTGAGTGACCTGGGACAGTGTGACCCAGGACAGTGTGAGTGACCCAGGACTGTGTGGTTGACCTGGGACAGTGTGACCCAGGACAGTGTGTGACCCAGGACAGTGCGTGTGACCCAGGACAGTGTGACCCGGGAAAGTGTGAGTGACCCGGGACAGTGTGACCCAGGACTGTGTGAGTGACCCGCGACAGAGTGACCCGGGACAGTGTGATCCAGGACAGTGTGAGTGACCCGGGACAGTGTGAGTGACTCAGGACAGTGTGTGTGACCCAGGACAGTGTGAACCAGGACAGTGTGAGTGACCTGCGACAGAGTGACCCGGGACAGTGTGACCCAGGACAGTGTGAGTGACCAGGGACAGTGTGAGTGACTCAGGACAGTGTGTGTGACCCAGGACAGTTTGACCCAGGACAGTGTGAATTACCTGGGACAGTGTGGCCGAGGACAGTGTGAGTGACCCACGACAGTGTGTGTGACCCGGGACAGTGTGACCCGGGACAGTGCGAGTGACCCAGGACAGTGTGACCCGTGACAGAGTGTCCCTGGACAGTGTGAGTGACCCAGGACAGTGTGACCCGGGACAGTGTGAGTGGTCCAGGACAGTGTGACCCGTGACAGAGTTAGCCGGGACAGTGTGACCCAGGACTGTGTGAGTGACCTGGGACAGTGTGATCCGGGACAGTGTGAGTGACCCGGGACAGTGTGACCCAGGACAGTGTGACCCGGGACAGTGTGACCCAGGACAGTGTGACCCAGGACAGTGTGAGTGACCCAGTACAGTGTGACCCGTGACAGAGTGACCCGGGACAGTGTGACCCAGGACAGTGTGAGTGACCCAGGACAGTGTGACCCGTGACAGAGTGACCCGGGACAGTGTGACCCAGGACAGTGTGAGTGAACTGGGACAGTGTGACCCAGGACAGTTTGACCCAAGACAGTGTGAATGACCTGGGACAGTGTGGCCGGGGACAGTGTGAGTGACCCAGGACAGTGTGTGTGATCCGGGACAGTGTGACCCGGGACAGTGCGAGTGACCCAGGACAGTGTGACCTGTGACAGAGTGACCCAGGACAGTGTGACCCGGGACAGTGTGACCCGTGACAGAGTGACCCGGGACAGTGTGACCCAGGACAGTGTGAGTGACCCAGGACAGTGTGACCCGTGACAGAGTGACCCGGGACAGTGTGACCCAGGACAGTGTGAGTGAACTGGGACAGTGTGACCCAGGACAGTTTGACCCAAGACAGTGTGAATGACCTGGGACAGTGTGGCCGGGGACAGTGTGAGTGACCCAGGACAGTGTGTGTGACCCGGGACAGTGTGACCCAGGACAGTGAGATCCAGGACAGTGTGAGTGACCCGGGACAGTGTGACCCAGGACAGTGTGAGTGACCCAGGACAGTGTGACCCGTGACAGAGTGACCCGGGACAGTGTGACCCAGGACAGTGTGAGTGAACTGGGACAGTGTGACCCAGGACAGTTTGACCCAGGATAGTGTGAATGATCTGGGACAGTGTGGCCGAGGACAGTGTGAGTGACCCACGACAGTGTGAGTGACCCGGGACAGTGTGACCCGGGACAGTGCGAGTGACCCAGGACAGTGTGACCCGTGACAGAGTGACCCTGGACAGTGTGAGTGACCTGGGACAGTGTGACCCAGGACAGTGTGAGTGACCCGGGACTGTGTGGTTGACCTGGGACACTGTGACCCAGGACAGTGTGTGACCCAGGACAGTGCGTGTGACCCAGGACAGTGTGACCCGGGAAAGTGTGAGTGACCCGGGACAGTGTGACCCAGGACAGTGTGAGTGACCCGCGACAGAGTGACCCAGGACAGTGTGACCCAGGACAGTGTGAGTGACCCGGGACAGTGTGAGTGACTCGGGACAGTGTGAGTGACTCAGGACAGTGTGTGTGACCCAGGACAGTGTGACCTAGGACATTGTGAGTAACCCGGGACAGTGTGAGTGACCCGCGACAGAGTGACCCGGGACAGTGTGACCCAGGACAGTGTGAGTGACCCGGGACAGTGTGACCCAGGACAGTGTGACACAGGACAGTGTGAGTGACCCAGGACAGTGTGAGTGACCTGGGACAGAGTGACCCAGGACAGTGTGACCCAGAACAGTGTGAGTGACCCAGGACAGTGTGAGTGACCTGGGACAGTGTGACCCAGGACAGTGTGTGACCCAGGACAGTGCGTGTGACCCAGGACAGTGTGACCCGGGAAAGTGTGAGTGACCCGGGACAGTGTGACCCAGGACAGTGTGAGTGACCCGCGACAGAGTGACCCGGGACAGTGTGACCCAGGACAGTGTGAGTGACCCGGGACAGTGTGAGTGACTCAGGACAGTGTGTGTGACCCAGGACAGTGTGAACCAGGACAGTGTGAGTGACCTGCGACAGAGTGACCCGGGACAGTGTGACCCAGGACAGTGTGAGTGACCAGGGACAGTGTGAGTGACTCAGGACAGTGTGTGTGACCCAGGACAGTGTGACCCAGGACATTGTGAGTGAACTGGGACAGTGTGACCCAGGACAGTTTGACCCAGGACAGTGTGAATTACCTGGGACAGTGTGGCCGAGGACAGTGTGAGTGACCCACGACAGTGTGTGTGACCCGGGACAGTGTGACCTGGGACAGTGCGAGTGACCCAGGACAGTGTGACCCGTGACAGAGTGTCCCTGGACAGTGTGAGTGACCCAGGACAGTGTGACCCGGGACAGTGTGAGTGGTCCAGGACAGTGTGACTCGTGACAGAGTTAGCCGGGACAGTGTGACCCAGGACTGTGTGAGTGACCTGGGACAGTGTGATCCGGGACAGTGTGAGTGACCCGGGACAGTGTGACCCAGGACAGTGTGACCCGGGACAGTGTGACCCAGGACAGTGTGACCCAGGACAGTGTGAGTGACCCAGTACAGTGTGACCCGTGACAGAGTGACCCGGGACAGTGTGACCCAGGACAGTGTGAGTGACCCAGGACAGTGTGACCCGTGACAGAGTGACCCGGGACAGTGTGACCCAGGACAGTGTGAGTGAACTGGGACAGTGTGACCCAGGACAGTTTGACCCAGGATAGTGTGAATGATCTGGTACAGTGTGGCCGAGGACAGTGTGAGTGACCCACGACAGTGTGAGTGACCCGGGACAGTGTGACCCGGGACAGTGCGAGTGACCCAGGACAGTGTGACCCGTGACAGAGTGACCCTGGACAGTGTGAGTGACCTGGGACAGTGTGACCCAGGACAGTGTGAGTGACCCGGGACTGTGTGGTTGACCTGGGACACTGTGACCCAGGACAGTGTGTGACCCAGGACAGTGCGTGTGACCCAGGACAGTGTGACCCGGGAAAGTGTGAGTGACCCGGGACAGTGTGACCCAGGACAGTGTGAGTGACCCGCGACAGAGTGACCCGGGACAGTGTGACCCAGGACAGTGTGAGTGACCCGGGACAGTGTGAGTGACTCGGGACAGTGTGAGTGACTCAGGACAGTGTGTGTGACCCAGGACAGTGTGACCCATAACATTGTGAGTAACCCGGGACAGTGTGAGTGACCCGCGACAGAGTGACCCGGGACAGTGTGACCCAGGACAGTGTGAGTGACCCGGGACAGTGTGACCCAGGACAGTGTGACACAGGACAGTGTGAGTGACCCGAGACAGTGTGACCCAGGACAGTGTGAGTGACCTGAGACAATGTGAGTCACCCGGGACAGTGTGACACGGGACAGTGTGAGTGACCTGGGACAGTGTGAGTGACCCGGGACAGTGTGTGTGACCCAGGACAGTGTGACCCAGGACATTGTGAGTAACCCGGGACAGTGTGAGTGACCCGCGACAGAGTGACCCGGGACAGTGTGACCCAGGACAGTGTGAGTGACCCAGGACAGTGTGAGTGACCTGGGACAGAGTGACCCAGGACAGTGTGAGTGACCCAGGACAGTGTGAGTGACCCGGAACAGTGTGACCCAGGACATTGTGAGTGAACTGGGACAGTGTGACCCAGGACAGTTTGACCCAGGACAGTGTGAATTACCTGGGACAGTGTGGCCGAGGACAGTGTGAGTGACCCACGACAGTGTGTGTGACCCGGGACAGTGTGACCCGGGACAGTGCGAGTGACCCAGGACAGTGTGACCCGTGACAGAGTGTCCCTGGACAGTGTGAGTGACCCAGGACAGTGTGACCCGGGACAGTGTGAGTGGTCCAGGACAGTGTGACTCGTGACAGAGTTAGCCGGGACAGTGTGACCCAGGACTGTGTGAGTGACCTGGGACAGTGTGATCCGGGACAGTGTGAGTGACCCGGGACAGTGTGACCCAGGACAGTGTGACCCGGGACAGTGTGACCCAGGACAGTGTGACCCAGGACAGTGTGAGTGACCCAGTACAGTGTGACCCGTGACAGAGTGACCCGGGACAGTGTGACCCAGGACAGTGTGAGTGACCCAGGACAGTGTGACCCGTGACAGAGTGACCCGGGACAGTGTGACCCAGGACAGTGTGAGTGAACTGGGACAGTGTGACCCAGGACAGTTTGACCCAGGATAGTGTGAATGATCTGGTACAGTGTGGCCGAGGACAGTGTGAGTGACCCACGACAGTGTGAGTGACCCGGGACAGTGTGACCCGGGACAGTGCGAGTGACCCAGGACAGTGTGACCCGTGACAGAGTGACCCTGGACAGTGTGAGTGACCTGGGACAGTGTGACCCAGGACAGTGTGAGTGACCCGGGACTGTGTGGTTGACCTGGGACACTGTGACCCAGGACAGTGTGTGACCCAGGACAGTGCGTGTGACCCAGGACAGTGTGACCCGGGAAAGTGTGAGTGACCCGGGACAGTGTGACCCAGGACAGTGTGAGTGACCCGCGACAGAGTGACCCGGGACAGTGTGACCCAGGACAGTGTGAGTGACCCGGGACAGTGTGAGTGACTCGGGACAGTGTGAGTGACCCGGGACAGTGTGTGTGACCCAGGACAGTGTGACCCATAACATTGTGAGTAACCCGGGACAGTGTGAGTGACCCGCGACAGAGTGACCCGGGACAGTGTGACCCAGGACAGTGTGAGTGACCCAGGACAGTGTGAGTGACCTGGGACAGAGTGACCCAGGACAGTGTGAGTGACCCAGGACAGTGTGAGTGACCCGGAACAGTGTGACCCAGGACAGTGTGAGTGACCTGGGACAGTGTGATCCGGGACAGTGTGACCCAGGACAGTGTGACCCAGGACAGTGTGAGTGACCCAGGACAGTGTGAGTGACCCAGGACAGTGTGACCTAGGACAGTGTGAGTGACCCAGGACAGTGCGTGTGACCCAGGACAGTGTGAGTGACCCAGTACAGTGTGACCCGTGACAGAGTGACCCGGGACAGTGTGACCCAGGACAGTGTGAGTGACCCAGGACAGTGTGACCCGTGACAGAGTGACCCGGGACAGTGTGACCCAGGACAGTGTGAGTGAACTGGGACAGTGTGACCCAGGACATTTGACCCAGGACAGTGTGAGTGACCGGGACAGTGTGGCCGAGGACAGTGTGAGTGACCCGGGACAGTGTGACCCGTGACAGTGTGAGTGACCCGGGACAGTGTGACCCGTGACAGAGTGACCCAGGACAGTGTGAGTGACCTGGGACAGTGTGATCCGGGACAGTGTGAGTGACCCAGGACAGTGTGACCCGGGACAGTGTGAGTGGTCTAGGACAGTGTGACCCGTGACAGAGTGAGCCGGGACAGTGTGACCCAGGACAGTGTGAGTGACCCAGGACAGTGTGACCCGGGACAGTGTGACCCAGGTCAGTGTGACCCAGGACAGTGTGAGTGACCCAGTACAGTGTGACCCGTGACAGAGTGACCCGGGACAGTGTGACCCAGGACAGTGTGAGTGACCCAGGACAGTGTGACCCGTGACAGAGTGACCCGGGACAGTGTGACCCAGGACAGTGTGAGTGAACTGGGACAGTGTGACCCAGGACAGTTTGACCCAGGACAGTGTGAATGACCTGGGACAGTGTGGCCGAGGACAGTGTGAGTGACCCACGACAGTGTGACCCGGGACAGTGTGACCCGGGACAGTGCGAGTGACCTGGGACAGTGTGACCCGTGACAGAGTGACCCTGGACAGTGTGAGTGACCCAGGACAGTGTGACCCGGGACAGTGTGAGTGGTCCGGGACAGTGTGATCCGGGACAGTGTGAGTGACCCGGGACAGTGTGACCCAGGACAGTGTGACCCGGGACAGTGTGACCCAGGACAGTGTGAGTGACCTGGGACAGTGTGATCCGGGACAGTGAGAGTGACCCGGGACAGTGTGACCCAGGACAGTGTGACCCAGGACAGTGTGAGTGACCCAGGACAGTGTGAGTGACCCGGGACAGTGTGACCTAGGACAGTGTGACCCAGGACAGTGAGAGTGACCCAGGAAAGTGTGTGTGACCCGGGTCAGTGTGACCCAGGAGAGTGTCAGTGACCCAGGACAGTGCGTGTGACCCAGGACAGTGTGAGTGACCCAGGACAGTGTGACCCGCGACAGAGTGACCCGGGACAGTGTGACCCAGGACAGTGTGAGTGAACTGGGACAGTGTGACCCAGGACAGTTTGACCCAGGACTGTGTGAATGACCTGCGACAGTGTGACCCAGGACAGTTTGACCCAGGACAGTGTGAGTGACCCACGACAGTGTGATCCGTGACAGAGTGACCCGGGACAGTTTGACCCAGGACAGTGTGAGTGACCCAGGACAGTGTGACCCGGGACAGTGTGAGTGGCCCAGGACAGTTTGACCCGTGACAGAGTGACCCGGGACAGTGTGGCCCAGGACAGTGTGAGTTAACTGGGACAGTGTGACCCAGGACAGTTTGACCCAGGACAGTGTGAATGACCCGGGACAGTGTGGCCGAGGACAGTGTGAGTGACCCACGACAGTGTGTGTGACCCGGGACAGTGTGACCCGGGACAGTGTGAGTGACCCGGGACAGTGTGAGTGACCCGGGACAGTGTGCCCCGGGACAGTGTGACCCAGGACAGTGTGAGTGACCCGGGACAGTGTGACCCAGGACATTGTGAGTGACCCAGGACAGTGTGACCCGTGACAGAGTGACCCGGTACAGTGTGACCCAGGACAGTGTGAGTTACCCAGGACAGTGTGACCCAGGACAGTGTGACCCAGGACAGTGTGAGTGACCCGGGACAGTGTGGCCCAGCACAGTGTGAGTGACCCGGGACAGTGTGACCCACGACAGTGTGTGTGATCTGGGACAGTGTGAGTGACCCGGGACAGTGTGACCCAGGACAGTGTGACCCAGGACAGTGTGAGTGACCCAGGACAGTGTGAGTGACCCGGGACAGTGTGACCTAGGACAGTGTGACCCAGGACAGTGAGAGTGACCCAGGACACTGTGAGTGACCCGGGTCAGTGTGACCCAGGACAGTGTGAGTGACCCGGGACAGTGTGACCCGGGACAGTGTGAGTGACCCAGGACAGTTTGACCCGGGACAGTGTGACCCAGGACAGTGTGACCCAGGACAGTGTGAGTGACCCAGTACAGTGTGACCCGTGACAGAGTGAACCGGGACAGTGTGACCCAGGACTGTGTGAGTGACCCAGGACAGTGTGACCCAGGACAGTGTGAGTGACCCAGGACAGTGTGACCCGTGACAGAGTGAACCGGGACAGTGTGACCCAGGACAGTGTGAATGACCTGGGACAGTGTGGCCGAGGACAGTGTGAGTGACCCACGACAGTGGGTGTGACCCGGGACAGTGTGACCCGGGACAGTGCGAGTGACCCGGGACAGTGTGACCCGTGACAGAGTGACCCTGGACAGTGGGAGTGACCCAGGACAGTGTGACCCGGGACAGTGTGAGTGGTCCAGGACAGTGTGAACCGTGACAGAGTGAGCTGGGACAGTGTGATCCGGGACAGTGTGACCCAGGACAGTGTGACCCGGGACAGTGTGACCCAGGACAGTGTGACCCGGGACAGTGTGACCCAGGACAGTGTGACCCAGGACTGTGTGAGTGACCTGGGACAGTGTGATCCGGGACAGTGAGAGTGACCCGGGACAGTGTGACCCAGGACAGTGTGACCCAGGACAGTGTGAGTGACCCAGGACAGTGTGAGTGACCCGGGACAGTGTGACCTAGGACAGTGTGACCCAGGACAGTGAGAGTGACCCAGGAAAGTGTGTGTGACCCGGGTCAGTGTGACCCAGGAGAGTGTCAGTGACCCAGGACAGTGCGTGTGACCCAGGACAGTGTGAGTGACCCAGGACAGTGTGACCCATGACAGAGTGACCCGGGACAGTGTGACCCAGGACAGAGTGAGTGAACTGGGACAGTGTGACCCAGGACAGTTTGACCCAGGACTGTGTGAATGACCTGCGACAGTGTGATCCGTGACAGAGTGACCCGGGACAGTGTGACCCGGGACAGTGTGAGTGACCCAGGACAGTGTGACCCGGGACAGTGTGAGTGGCCCAGGACAGTTTGACCCGTGACAGAGTGACCCGGGACAGTGTGGCCCAGGACAGTGTGAGTGAACTGGGACAGTGTGACCCAGGACAGTTTGACCCAGGACAGTGTGAGTGACCCACGACACTGTATTCAACCCGGGACAGTGTGACCCGGGACAGTGTGAGTGACCCGGGACTGTGTGAGTGACCCTGGACAGTGTGAGTGACCCAGGACAGTGTGACCTGGGACAGTGTGAGTGACCCGGGACAGTGTGACCCAGGACAGTGTGAGTGACCTGGGACAGTGTGACCCGGGACAGTGTGAGTGACCCGGGACAGTGTGACCCAGGACAGTGTGAGTGACCCAGGACAGTGTGACCCGTGACAGAGTGACCCGGTACAGTGTGACCCAGGACAGTGTGAGTGACCTGGGACAGTGTGACCCAGGACAGTGTGACCCAGGACAGTGTGAGTGACCCGGGACAGTGTGGCCCAGCACAGTGTGAGTGACCCGGGACAGTGTGACCCAGGACAGTGTGACCCAGGACAGTGTGACCAGGACAGTGTGAGTGACCCAGGACAGTGTGAGTGACCCGGGACAGTGTGACCTAGGACAGTGTGACCCAGGACAGTGAGAGTGACACAGGAATGTATGTGTGACCCGGGACAGAGTGACCCGGGTCAGGGTGACCCAGGACAGTGTGAGTGACCCAGGACACTGTGAGTGACCCGGGTCAGTGTGACCCAGGACAGTGTGAGTGACCCGGGACAGTGTGACCCGGGACAGTGTGAGTGACCCAGGACAATTTGACCCGGGACAGTGTGAGTGACCCGGGACAGAGTGACCCAGGACAGTGTGACCCAGGACAGTGTGACCCAGGACAGTATGAGTGACCCGGGACAGTGTGACCCAGGACCGTGTGAGTGACCCAGGACAGTGTGACCCGGGACAGTGTGAGTGACCCGGGACAGTGTGAGTGACCCACGACAGTGTGACCTGGGACAGTGTGATCCGGGACAGTGTGAGTGGCCCAGGACAGTGTAAGTGTCCCGGGACAGTGAGAGTGACCCAGGACAGAGTGTCCCAGGACAGTGTGACCCAGGACAGTGTGACCCAGGACAGTGTGAGTGGCCCGGGACAGTGTGACCCAGGACAGTGTGAGTGACCCAGGACAGTGTGAACCGGGACAGTGTGAGTGACCCGGGACAGTGTGAGTGTCCCACGACAGTGTGACCTGGGACAGTGTGACCCATGACAGTGTGAGTGACCCGGGACAGTGTGAGTGACCCCGGACAGTGTGACCCAGGACAGTGTGAGTGACCCCGGACAGTGTGACCAAGGACAGTGTGAGTGACCCGGGACAGTGTGACCCATGACAGTGTGAGTGACCCGGGACAGTGTGAGTAACCCAGGACAGTGTGATCCGGGATAGTGTGAATGACCCGGGACAGTGTGACCCAGGACTGTGTGAGTGACCTGGGACAGTGTGTGTGACCCAGGACAGTGTGAGTGACCCAGGACAGTGTGACCCGTGACAGAGTGACCCGGTACAGTGTGACCCAGGACAGTGTGAGTGACCTGGGACAGTGTGACCCAGGACAGTGTGACCCAGGACAGTGTGAGTGACCCGGGACAGTGTGGTCCAGCACAGTGTGAGTGATCCGGGACAATGTGACCCAGGACAGTGTGTGTGATCTGGGACAGTGTGAGTGACCCGGGACAGTGTGTCCCGGGACAGTGTGAGTGACCCAGGACAGCGTGAGTGACCCAGGAAAGTATGTGTGAACCGGGACAGAGTGACCCGGGTCAGTGTGACCCAGGACAGTGTGAGTGACCCAGGACAGTGTGAGTGACCCGGGACAGTGTGAGTGACCCAGGACAGAGTTTCCCAGGACAGTGTGACCCAGGACAGTGTGACCCAGGACAGTGTGAGTGACCCGGGACAGTGTGACCCAGGACAGTGTGTGTGACCCAGGACAGTGTGACCCAGGACAGTGTGAGTGACCCAGGACAGTGTGACCCAGGACAGTGTGAGTGACCTGGGACAGAGTGACCCAGGACAGTGTGACCCAGGACAGTGTGAGTGACCCAGGACAGTGTGAGTGACCTGGGACAGTGTGACCCAGGACAGTGTGAGTGACCCGGGACTGTGTGGTTGACCTGGGACAGTGTGACCCAGGACAGTGTGTGACCCAGGACAGTGTGACCCGGGAAGGTGTGAGTGACCCGGGTCAGTGTGACCCTGGACAGTGAGTCGCAGGACAGTGTGAGTGACCCGGGACAGTGTGAGTGACTCAGGACAGTGTGTGTGACCCAGGACAGTGTGACCCAGGACATTGTGAGTAACCCGGGACAGTGTGAGTGACCCAGGACAGTGTGAATGACCCGAGACAGTGTGAGTGACCCGCGACAGAGTGACCCGGGACAGTGTGACCCAGGACAGTGTGAGTGACCCGAGACAGTGTGAGTGACCCGCGACAGAGTGACCCGGGACAGTGTGACCCAGGACAGTGTGAGTGACCCGGGACAGTGTGAGTGACCCGCGACAGAGTGACCCGGGACAGTGTGACCCGGGACAGTGTGACCCAGGACAGTGTGAGTGACCCAGGACAGTGTGAGTGACCCGAGACAGTGTGAGTGACCCGGGACAGTGTGCCCCGGGACAGTGTGACCCGGGACAGTGTGAGTGACCCGGGACAGTGTGACCCAGGACATTGTGAGTGACCCAGGACAGTGTGACCCGTGACAGAGTGACCCGGTACAGTGTGACCCAGGACAGTGCGAGTGACCCGGGACAGTGTGACCCGTGACAGAGTGACCCTGGACAGTGGGAGTGACCCAGGACAGTGTGACCCAGGACAGTGTGAGTGGTCCAGGACAGTGTGAACCGTGACAGAGTGAGCTGGGACAGTGTGATCCGGGACAGTGTGACCCAGGACAGTGTGACCCGGGACAGTGTGACCCGGGACAGTGTGACCCGGGAGAGTGTGACCCAGGACAGTGTGACCCAGGACTGTGTGAGTGACCTGGGACAGTGTGATCCGGGACAGTGAGAGTGACCCGGGACAGTGTGACCCAGGACAGTGTGACCCAGGACAGTGTGAGTGACCCAGGACAGTGTGAGTGACCCGGGACAGTGTGACCTAGGACAGTGTGACCCAGGACAGTGAGAGTGACCCAGGAAAGTGTGTGTGACCCGGGTCAGTGTGACCCAGGAGAGTGTCAGTGACCCAGGACAGTGCGTGTGACCCAGGACAGTGTGAGTGACCCAGGACAGTGTGACCCGTGACAGAGTGACCCGGGACAGTGTGACCCAGGACAGAGTGAGTGAACTGGGACAGTGTGACCCAGGACAGTTTGACCCAGGACTGTGTGAATGACCTGCGACAGTGTGATCCGTGACAGAGTGACCTGGGACAGTGTGACCCGGGACAGTGTGAGTGACCCAGGACAGTGTGACCCGGGACAGTGTGAGTGGCCCAGGACAGTTTGACCCGTGACAGAGTGACCCGGGACAGTGTGGCCCAGGACAGTGTGAGTGAACTGGGACAGTGTGACCCAGGACAGTTTGACCCAGGACAGTGTGAGTGACCCACGACACTGTATTCAACCCGGGACAGTGTGACCCGGGACAGTGTGAGTGACCCGGGACTGTGTGAGTGACCCTGGACAGTGTGAGTGACCCAGGACAGTGTGACCTGGGACAGTGTGAGTGACCCGGGACAGTGTGACCCAGGACAGTGTGAGTGACCTGGGACAGTGTGACCCGGGACAGTGTGAGTGACCCGGGACAGTGTGACCCAGGACAGTGTGAGTGACCCAGGACAGTGTGACCCGTGACAGAGTGACCCGGTACAGTGTGACCCAGGACAGTGTGAGTGACCTGGGACAATGTGACCCAGGACAGTGTGACCCAGGACAGTGTGAGTGACCCGGGACAGTGTGGCCCAGCACAGTGTGAGTGACCCGGGACAGTGTGACCCAGGACAGTGTGACCCAGGACAGTGTGACCAGGACAGTGTGAGTGACCCAGGACAGTGTGAGTGACCCGGGACAGTGTGACCTAGGACAGTGTGACCCAGGACAGTGAGAGTGACACAGGAATGTATGTGTGACCCGGGACAGAGTGACCCGGGTCAGGGTGACCCAGGACAGTGTGAGTGACCCAGGACACTGTGAGTGACCCGGGTCAGTGTGACCCAGGACAGTGTGAGTGACCCGGGACAGTGTGACCCGGGACAGTGTGAGTGACCCAGGACAATTTGACCCGGGACAGTGTGAGTGACCCGGGACAGAGTGACCCAGGACAGTGTGACCCAGGACAGTGTGACCCAGGACAGTATGAGTGACCCGGGACAGTGTGACCCAGGACCGTGTGAGTGACCCAGGACAGTGTGACCCGGGACAGTGTGAGTGACCCGGGACAGTGTGAGTGACCCACGACAGTGTGACCTGGGACAGTGTGATCCGGGACAGTGTGAGTGGCCCAGGACAGTGTAAGTGTCCCGGGACAGTGAGAGTGACCCAGGACAGAGTGTCCCAGGACAGTGTGACCCAGGACAGTGTGACCCAGGACAGTGTGAGTGGCCCGGGACAGTGTGACCCAGGACAGTGTGAGTGACCCAGGACAGTGTGAACCGGGACAGTGTGAGTGACCCGGGACAGTGTGAGTGTCCCACGACAGTGTGACCTGGGACAGTGTGACCCATGACAGTGTGAGTGACCCGGGACAGTGTGAGTGACCCCGGACAGTGTGACCCAGGACAGTGTGAGTGACCCCGGACAGTGTGACCAAGGACAGTGTGAGTGACCCGGGACAGTGTGACCCATGACAGTGTGAGTGACCCGGGACAGTGTGAGTAACCCAGGACAGTGTGATCCGGGATAGTGTGAATGACCCGGGACAGTGTGACCCAGGACTGTGTGAGTGACCTGGGACAGTGTGTGTGACCCAGGACAGTGTGAGTGACCCAGGACAGTGTGACCCGTGACAGAGTGACCCGGTACAGTGTGACCCAGGACAGTGTGAGTGACCTGGGACAGTGTGACCCAGGACAGTGTGACCCAGGACAGTGTGAGTGACCCGGGACAGTGTGGTCCAGCACAGTGTGAGTGATCCGGGACAATGTGACCCAGGACAGTGTGTGTGATCTGGGACAGTGTGAGTGACCCGGGACAGTGTGTCCCGGGACAGTGTGAGTGACCCAGGACAGCGTGAGTGACCCAGGAAAGTATGTGTGAACCGGGACAGAGTGACCCGGGTCAGTGTGACCCAGGACAGTGTGAGTGACCCAGGACAGTGTGAGTGACCCGGGACAGTGTGAGTGACCCAGGACAGAGTTTCCCAGGACAGTGTGACCCAGGACAGTGTGACCCAGGACAGTGTGAGTGACCCGGGACAGTGTGACCCAGGACAGTGTGTGTGACCCAGGACAGTGTGACCCAGGACAGTGTGAGTGACCCAGGACAGTGTGACCCAGGACAGTGTGAGTGACCTGGGACAGAGTGACCCAGGACAGTGTGACCCAGGACAGTGTGAGTGACCCAGGACAGTGTGAGTGACCTGGGACAGTGTGACCCAGGACAGTGTGAGTGACCCGGGACTGTGTGGTTGACCTGGGACAGTGTGACCCAGGACAGTGTGTGACCCAGGACAGTGTGACCCGGGAAGGTGTGAGTGACCCGGGTCAGTGTGACCCTGGACAGTGAGTCGCAGGACAGTGTGAGTGACCCGGGACAGTGTGAGTGACTCAGGACAGTGTGTGTGACCCAGGACAGTGTGACCCAGGACATTGTGAGTAACCCGGGACAGTGTGAGTGACCCAGGACAGTGTGAATGACCCGAGACAGTGTGAGTGACCCGCGACAGAGTGACCCGGGACAGTGTGACCCAGGACAGTGTGAGTGACCCGAGACAGTGTGAGTGACCCGCGACAGAGTGACCCGGGACAGTGTGACCCAGGACAGTGTGAGTGACCCGGGACAGTGTGAGTGACCCGCGACAGAGTGACCCGGGACAGTGTGACCCGGGACAGTGTGACCCAGGACAGTGTGAGTGACCCAGGACAGTGTGAGTGACCCGAGACAGTGTGAGTGACCCGGGACAGTGTGCCCCGGGACAGTGTGACCCGGGACAGTGTGAGTGACCCGGGACAGTGTGACCCAGGACATTGTGAGTGACCCAGGACAGTGTGACCCGTGACAGAGTGACCCGGTACAGTGTGACCCAGGACAGTGTGAGTGACCTGGGACAGTGTGACCCAGGACAGTGTGACCCAGGACAGTGTGAGTGACCCGGGACAGTGTGGCCCAGCACAGTGTGAGTGACCCGGGACAGTGTGACCCACGACAGTGTGTGTGATCTGGGACAGTGTGAGTGACCCGGGACAGTGTGACCCAGGACAGTGTGACCCAGGACAGTGTGAGTGACCCAGGACAGTGTGAGTGACCCGGGACAGTGTGACCTAGGACAGTGTGACCCAGGACAGTGAGAGTGACCCAGGACACTGTGAGTGACCCGGGTCAGTGTGACCCAGGACAGTGTGAGTGACCCGGGACAGTGTGACCCGGGACAGTGTGAGTGACCCAGGACAGTTTGACCCGGGACAGTGTGACCCAGGACAGTGTGACCCAGGACAGTGTGAGTGACCCAGTACAGTGTGACCCGTGACAGAGTGAACCGGGACAGTGTGACCCAGGACTGTGTGAGTGACCCAGGACAGTGTGACCCAGGACAGTGTGAGTGACCCGGGACAGTGTGCCCCGGGACAGTGTGACCCGGGACAGTGTGAGTGACCCGGGACAGTGTGACCCAGGACATTGTGAGTGACCCAGGACAGTGTGACCCGTGACAGAGTGACCCGGTACAGTGTGACCCAGGACAGTGCGAGTGACCCGGGACAGTGTGACCCGTGACAGAGTGACCCTGGACAGTGGGAGTGACCCAGGACAGTGTGACCCGGGACAGTGTGAGTGGTCCAGGACAGTGTGAACCGTGACAGAGTGAGCTGGGACAGTGTGATCCGGGACAGTGTGACCCAGGACAGTGTGACCCGGGACAGTGTGACCCGGGACAGTGTGACCCAGGACAGTGTGACCCAGGACTGTGTGAGTGACCTGGGACAGTGTGATCCGGGACAGTGAGAGTGACCCGGGACAGTGTGACCCAGGACAGTGTGACCCAGGACAGTGTGAGTGACCCAGGACAGTGTGAGTGACCCGGGACAGTGTGACCTAGGACAGTGTGACCCAGGACAGTGAGAGTGACCCAGGAAAGTGTGTGTGACCCGGGTCAGTGTGACCCAGGAGAGTGTCAGTGACCCAGGACAGTGCGTGTGACCCAGGACAGTGTGAGTGACCCAGGACAGTGTGACCCGTGACAGAGTGACCCGGGACAGTGTGACCCAGGACAGAGTGAGTGAACTGGGACAGTGTGACCCAGGACAGTTTGACCCAGGACTGTGTGAATGACCTGCGACAGTGTGATCCGTGACAGAGTGACCCGGGACAGTGTGACCCGGGACAGTGTGAGTGACCCAGGACAGTGTGACCCGGGACAGTGTGAGTGGCCCAGGACAGTTTGACCCGTGACAGAGTGACCCGGGACAGTGTGGCCCAGGACAGTGTGAGTGAACTGGGACAGTGTGACCCAGGACAGTTTGACCCAGGACAGTGTGAGTGACCCACGACACTGTATTCAACCCGGGACAGTGTGACCCGGGACAGTGTGAGTGACCCGGGACTGTGTGAGTGACCCTGGACAGTGTGAGTGACCCAGGACAGTGTGACCTGGGACAGTGTGAGTGACCCGGGACAGTGTGACCCAGGACAGTGTGAGTGACCTGGGACAGTGTGACCCGGGACAGTGTGAGTGACCCGGGACAGTGTGACCCAGGACAGTGTGAGTGACCCAGGACAGTGTGACCCGTGACAGAGTGACCCGGTACAGTGTGACCCAGGACAGTGTGAGTGACCTGGGACAGTGTGACCCAGGACAGTGTGACCCAGGACAGTGTGAGTGACCCGGGACAGTGTGGCCCAGCACAGTGTGAGTGACCCGGGACAGTGTGACCCAGGACAGTGTGACCCAGGACAGTGTGACCAGGACAGTGTGAGTGACCCAGGACAGTGTGAGTGACCCGGGACAGTGTGACCTAGGACAGTGTGACCCAGGACAGTGAGAGTGACACAGGAATGTATGTGTGACCCGGGACAGAGTGACCCGGGTCAGGGTGACCCAGGACAGTGTGAGTGACCCAGGACACTGTGAGTGACCCGGGTCAGTGTGACCCAGGACAGTGTGAGTGACCCGGGACAGTGTGACCCGGGACAGTGTGAGTGACCCAGGACAATTTGACCCGGGACAGTGTGAGTGACCCGGGACAGAGTGACCCAGGACAGTGTGACCCAGGACAGTGTGACCCAGGACAGTATGAGTGACCCGGGACAGTGTGACCCAGGACCGTGTGAGTGACCCAGGACAGTGTGACCCGGGACAGTGTGAGTGACCCGGGACAGTGTGAGTGACCCACGACAGTGTGACCTGGGACAGTGTGATCCGGGACAGTGTGAGTGGCCCAGGACAGTGTAAGTGTCCCGGGACAGTGAGAGTGACCCAGGACAGAGTGTCCCAGGACAGTGTGACCCAGGACAGTGTGACCCAGGACAGTGTGAGTGGCCCGGGACAGTGTGACCCAGGACAGTGTGAGTGACCCAGGACAGTGTGAACCGGGACAGTGTGAGTGACCCGGGACAGTGTGAGTGTCCCACGACAGTGTGACCTGGGACAGTGTGACCCATGACAGTGTGAGTGACCCGGGACAGTGTGAGTGACCCCGGACAGTGTGACCCAGGACAGTGTGAGTGACCCCGGACAGTGTGACCAAGGACAGTGTGAGTGACCCGGGACAGTGTGACCCATGACAGTGTGAGTGACCCGGGACAGTGTGAGTAACCCAGGACAGTGTGATCCGGGATAGTGTGAATGACCCGGGACAGTGTGACCCAGGACTGTGTGAGTGACCTGGGACAGTGTGTGTGACCCAGGACAGTGTGAGTGACCCAGGACAGTGTGACCCGTGACAGAGTGACCCGGTACAGTGTGACCCAGGACAGTGTGAGTGACCTGGGACAGTGTGACCCAGGACAGTGTGACCCAGGACAGTGTGAGTGACCCGGGACAGTGTGGTCCAGCACAGTGTGAGTGATCCGGGACAATGTGACCCAGGACAGTGTGTGTGATCTGGGACAGTGTGAGTGACCCGGGACAGTGTGTCCCGGGACAGTGTGAGTGACCCAGGACAGCGTGAGTGACCCAGGAAAGTATGTGTGAACCGGGACAGAGTGACCCGGGTCAGTGTGACCCAGGACAGTGTGAGTGACCCAGGACAGTGTGAGTGACCCGGGACAGTGTGAGTGACCCAGGACAGAGTTTCCCAGGACAGTGTGACCCAGGACAGTGTGACCCAGGACAGTGTGAGTGACCCGGGACAGTGTGACCCAGGACAGTGTGTGTGACCCAGGACAGTGTGACCCAGGACAGTGTGAGTGACCCAGGACAGTGTGACCCAGGACAGTGTGAGTGACCTGGGACAGAGTGACCCAGGACAGTGTGACCCAGGACAGTGTGAGTGACCCAGGACAGTGTGAGTGACCTGGGACAGTGTGACCCAGGACAGTGTGAGTGACCCGGGACTGTGTGGTTGACCTGGGACAGTGTGACCCAGGACAGTGTGTGACCCAGGACAGTGTGACCCGGGAAGGTGTGAGTGACCCGGGTCAGTGTGACCCTGGACAGTGAGTCGCAGGACAGTGTGAGTGACCCGGGACAGTGTGAGTGACTCAGGACAGTGTGTGTGACCCAGGACAGTGTGACCCAGGACATTGTGAGTAACCCGGGACAGTGTGAGTGACCCAGGACAGTGTGAATGACCCGAGACAGTGTGAGTGACCCGCGACAGAGTGACCCGGGACAGTGTGACCCAGGACAGTGTGAGTGACCCGAGACAGTGTGAGTGACCCGCGACAGAGTGACCCGGGACAGTGTGACCCAGGACAGTGTGAGTGACCCGGGACAGTGTGAGTGACCCGCGACAGAGTGACCCGGGACAGTGTGACCCGGGACAGTGTGACCCAGGACAGTGTGAGTGACCCAGGACAGTGTGAGTGACCCGAGACAGTGTGAGTGACCCGGGACAGTGTGCCCCGGGACAGTGTGACCCGGGACAGTGTGAGTGACCCGGGACAGTGTGACCCAGGACATTGTGAGTGACCCAGGACAGTGTGACCCGTGACAGAGTGACCCGGTACAGTGTGACCCAGGACAGTGTGAGTGACCTGGGACAGTGTGACCCAGGACAGTGTGACCCAGGACAGTGTGAGTGACCCGGGACAGTGTGGCCCAGCACAGTGTGAGTGACCCGGGACAGTGTGACCCACGACAGTGTGTGTGATCTGGGACAGTGTGAGTGACCCGGGACAGTGTGACCCAGGACAGTGTGACCCAGGACAGTGTGAGTGACCCAGGACAGTGTGAGTGACCCGGGACAGTGTGACCTAGGACAGTGTGACCCAGGACAGTGAGAGTGACCCAGGACACTGTGAGTGACCCGGGTCAGTGTGACCCAGGACAGTGTGAGTGACCCGGGACAGTGTGACCCGGGACAGTGTGAGTGACCCAGGACAGTTTGACCCGGGACAGTGTGACCCAGGACAGTGTGACCCAGGACAGTGTGAGTGACCCAGTACAGTGTGACCCGTGACAGAGTGAACCGGGACAGTGTGACCCAGGACTGTGTGAGTGACCCAGGACAGTGTGACCCAGGACAGTGTGAGTGACCCAGGACAGTGTGACCCGTGACAGAGTGAACCGGGACAGTGTGACCCAGGACAGTGTGACCCGGGACAGTGTGAGTGGTCCAGGACAGTGTGAACCGTGACAGAGTGAGCTGGGACAGTGTGATCCGGGACAGTGTGACCCGGGACAGTGTGACCCAGGACAGTGTGACCCAGGACTGTGTGAGTGACCTGGGACAGTGTGATCCGGGACAGTGAGAGTGACCCGGGACAGTGTGACCCAGGACAGTGTGACCCAGGACAGTGTGAGTGACCCAGGACAGTGTGAGTGACCCGGGACAGTGTGACCTAGGACAGTGTGACCCAGGACAGTGAGAGTGACCCAGGAAAGTGTGTGTGACCCGGGTCAGTGTGACCCAGGAGAGTGTCAGTGACCCAGGACAGTGCGTGTGACCCAGGACAGTGTGAGTGACCCAGGACAGTGTGACCCGCGACAGAGTGACCCGGGACAGTGTGACCCAGGACAGTGTGAGTGAACTGGGACAGTGTGACCCAGGACAGTTTGACCCAGGACTGTGTGAATGACCTGCGACAGTGTGACCCAGGACAGTTTGACCCAGGACAGTGTGAGTGACCCACGACAGTGTGATCCGTGACAGAGTGACCCGGGACAGTTTGACCCAGGACAGTGTGAGTGACCCAGGACAGTGTGGCCGAGGACAGTGTGAGTGGCCCAGGACAGTTTGACCCGTGACAGAGTGACCCGGGACAGTGTGGCCCAGGACAGTGTGAGTTAACTGGGACAGTGTGACCCAGGACAGTTTGACCCAGGACAGTGTGAATGACCCGGGACAGTGTGGCCGAGGACAGTGTGAGTGACCCACGACAGTGTGTGTGACCCGGGACAGTGTGACCCGGGACAGTGTGAGTGACCCGGGACAGTGTGAGTGACCCGGGACAGTGTGCCCCGGGACAGTGTGACCCGGGACAGTGTGAGTGACCTGGGACAGTGTGACCCAGGACATTGTGAGTGACCCAGGACAGTGTGACCCGTGACAGAGTGACCCGGTACAGTGTGACCCAGGAGAGTGTGAGTGACCTGGGACAGTGTGACCCAGGACAGTGTGACCCAGGACAGTGTGAGTGACCCGGGACAGTGTGGCCCAGCACAGTGTGAGTGACCCGGGACAGTGTGACCCACGACAGTGTGTGTGATCTGGGACAGTGTGAGTGACCCGGGACAGTGTGACCCAGGACAGTGTGACCCAGGACAGTGTGAGTGACCCAGGACAGTGTGAGTGACCCGGGACAGTGTGACCTAGGACAGTGTGACCCAGGACAGTGAGAGTGACCCAGGACACTGTGAGTGACCCGGGTCAGTGTGACCCAGGACAGTGTGAGTGACCCGGGACAGTGTGACCCGGGACAGTGTGAGTGACCCAGGACAGTTTGACCCGGGACAGTGTGACCCAGGACAGTGTGACCCAGGACAGTGTGAGTGACCCAGTACAGTGTGACCCGTGACAGAGTGAACCGGGACAGTGTGACCCAGGACTGTGTGAGTGACCCAGGACAGTGTGACCCAGGACAGTGTGAGTGACCCAGGACAGTGTGACCCGTGACAGAGTGAACCGGGACAGTGTGACCCAGGACAGTGTGAGTGAACTGGGACAGTGTGACCCAGGACAGTTTGACCCAGGACAGTGTGAATGACCTGGGACAGTGTGGCCGAGGACAGTGTGAGTGACCCACGACAGTGGGTGTGACCCGGGACAGTGTGACCCGGGACAGTGCGAGTGACCCGGGACAGTGTGACCCGTGACAGAGTGACCCTGGACAGTGTGAGTGACCCAGGACAGTGTGACCCGGGACAGTGTGAGTGGTCCAGGACAGTGTGAACCGTGACAGAGTGAGCTGGGACAGTGTGATCCGGGACAGTGTGACCCAGGACAGTGTGACCCGGGACAGTGTGACCCAGGACAGTGTGACCCAGGACTGTGTGAGTGACCTGGGACAGTGTGATCCGGGACAGTGAGAGTGACCCGGGACAGTGTGACCCAGGACAGTGTGACCCAGGACAGTGTGAGTGACCCAGGACAGTGTGAGTGACCCGGGACAGTGTGACCTAGGACAGTGTGACCCAGGACAGTGAGAGTGAACCAGGAAAGTGTGTGTGACCCGGGTCAGTGTGACCCTGGAGAGTGTCAGTGACCCAGGACAGTGCGTGTGACCCAGGACAGTGTGAGTGACCCAGGACAGTGTGACCCGTGACAGAGTGACCCGGGACAGTGTGACCCAGGACAGAGTGAGTGAACTGGGACAGTGTGACCCGGGACAGTGTGAGTGGCCCAGGACAGTTTGACCCGTGACAGAGTGACCCGGGACAGTGTGGCCCAGGACAGTGTGAGTGAACTGGGACAGTGTGACCCAGGACAGTTTGACCCAGGACAGTGTGAGTGACCCACGACACTGTATTCAACCCGGGACAGTGTGACCCGGGACAGTGTGAGTGACCCGGGACTGTGTGAGTGACCCTGGACAGTGTGAGTGACCCAGGACAGTGTGACCTGGGACAGTGTGAGTGACCCGGGACAGTGTGACCCAGGACAGTGTGAGTGACCTGGGACAGTGTGACCCGGGACAGTGTGAGTGACCCGGGACAGTGTGACCCAGGACAGTGTGAGTGACCCAGGACAGTGTGACCCGTGACAGAGTGACCCGGTACAGTGTGACCCAGGACAGTGTGAGTGACCTGGGAAAGTGTGACCCAGGACAGTGTGACCCAGGACAGTGTGAGTGACCCGGGACAGTGTGGCCCAGCACAGTGTGAGTGACCCGGGACAGTGTGACCCAGGACAGTGTGACCCAGGACAGTGTGACCAGGACAGTGTGAGTGACCCAGGACAGTGTGAGTGACCCGGGACAGTGTGACCTAGGACAGTGTGACCCAGGACAGTGAGAGTGACACAGGAATGTATGTGTGACCCGGGACAGAGTGACCCGGGTCAGGGTGACCCAGGACAGTGTGAGTGACCCAGGACACTGTGAGTGACCCGGGTCAGTGTGACCCAGGACAGTGTGAGTGACCCTGGACAGTGTGACCCGGGACAGTGTGAGTGACCCAGGACAATTTGACCCGGGACAGTGTGAGTGACCCGGGACAGAGTGACCCAGGACAGTGTGACCCAGGACAGTGTGACCCAGGACAGTGTGAGTGACCCGGGACAGTGTGACCCAGGACCGTGTGAGTGACCCAGGACAGTGTGACCCGGGACAGTGTGAGTGACCCGGGACAGTGTGAGTGACCCACGACAGTGTGACCTGGGACAGTGTGATCCGGGACAGTGTGAGTGGCCCAGGACAGTGTAAGTGTCCCGGGACAGTGAGAGTGACCCAGGACAGAGTGTCCCAGGACAGTGTGACCCAGGACAGTGTGACCCAGGACAGTGTGAGTGGCCCGGGACAGTGTGACCCAGGACAGTGTGAGTGACCCAGGACAGTGTGAACCGGGACAGTGTGAGTGACCCGGGACAGTGTGAGTGTCCCACGACAGTGTGACCTGGGACAGTGTGACCCATGACAGTGTGAGTGACCCGGGACAGTGTGAGTGACCCCGGACAGTGTGACCCAGGACAGTGTGAGTGACCCCGGACAGTGTGACCAAGGACAGTGTGAGTGACCCGGGACAGTGTGACCCATGACAGTGTGAGTGACCCGGGACAGTGTGAGTAACCCAGGACAGTGTGATCCGGGATAGTGTGAATGACCCGGGACAGTGTGACCCAGGACTGTGTGAGTGACCTGGGACAGTGTGTGTGACCCAGGACAGTGTGAGTGACCCAGGACAGTGTGACCCGTGACAGAGTGACCCGGTACAGTGTGACCCAGGACAGTGTGAGTGACCTGGGACAGTGTGACCCAGGACAGTGTGACCCAGGACAGTGTGAGTGACCCGGGACAGTGTGGTCCAGCACAGTGTGAGTGATCCAGGACAATGTGACCCAGGACAGTGTGTGTGATCTGGGACAGTGTGAGTGACCCGGGACAGTGTGTCCCGGGACAGTGTGAGTGACCCAGGACAGCGTGAGTGACCCAGGAAAGTATGTGTGAACCGGGACAGAGTGACCCGGGTCAGTGTGACCCAGGACAGTGTGAGTGACCCAGGACAGTGTGAGTGACCCGGGACAGTGTGAGTGACCCAGGACAGAGTTTCCCAGGACAGTGTGACCCAGGACAGTGTGACCCAGGACAGTGTGAGTGACCCGGGACAGTGTGACCCAGGACAGTGTGTGTGACCCAGGACAGTGTGACCCAGGACAGTGTGAGTGACCCAGGACAGTGTGACCCAGGACAGTGTGAGTGACCTGGGACAGAGTGACCCAGGACAGTGTGACCCAGGACAGTGTGAGTGACCCAGGACAGTGTGAGTGACCTGGGACAGTGTGACCCAGGACAGTGTGAGTGACCCGGGACTGTGTGATTCACCTGGGACAGTGTGACCCAGGACAGTGTGTGACCCAGGACAGTGTGACCCGGGAAGGTGTGAGTGACCCGGGTCAGTGTGACCCTGGACAGTGAGTCGCAGGACAGTGTGAGTGACCCGGGACAGTGTGAGTGACTCAGGACAGTGTGTGTGACCCAGGACAGTGTGACCCAGGACATTGTGAGTAACCCGGGACAGTGTGAGTGACCCAGGACAGTGTGAATGACCCGAGACAGTGTGAGTGACCCGCGACAGAGTGACCCGGGACAGTGTGACCCAGGACAGTGTGAGTGACCCAGGACAGTGTGAGTGACCCGAGACAGTGTGAGTGACCCGCGACAGAGTGACCCGGGACAGTGTGACCCAGGACAGTGTGAGTGACCCGGGACAGTGTGAGTGACCCAGGACAGTGTGAATGACCCGGGACAGTGTGAGTGACCCGCGACAGAGTGAATGACCCGGGACAGTGTGAGTGACCCGCGACAGAGTGACCCGGGACAGTGTGACCCAGGACAGTGTGAGTGACCCAGGACAGTGTGAGTGACCCGAGACAGTGTGAGTGACCCGCGACAGAGTGACCCGGGACAGTGTGACCCAGGACAGTGTGAGTGACCCGAGACAGTGTGAGTGACCCGGGACAGTGTGAGTGACCCGGGACAGTGTGACCCAGGACAGTGTGACACAGGACAGTGTGAGTGACCCGAGACAGTGTGACCCAGGACAGTGTGACCCGGGACAGTGTGAGTGACCCAGGACAGTGTGAGTGACCCAGGACAGTGTGATCCGGGATAGTGTGAATGACCCGGGACAGTGTGACCCAGGACTGTGTGAGTGACCTGGGACAGTGTGTGTGACCCAGGACAGTGTGAGTGACCCAGGACAGTGTGACCCGTGACAGAGTGACCCGGTACAGTGTGACCCAGGACAGTGTGAGTGACCTGGGACAGTGTGACCCAGGACAGTGTGACCCAGGACAGTGTGAGTGACCCGGGACAGTGTGGTCCAGCACAGTGTGAGTGATCCGGGACAATGTGACCCAGGACAGTGTGTGTGATCTGGGACAGTGTGAGTGACCCGGGACAGTGTGTCCCGGGACAGTGTGAGTGACCCAGGACAGCGTGAGTGACCCAGGAAAGTATGTGTGAACCGGGACAGAGTGACCCGGGTCAGTGTGACCCAGGACAGTGTGAGTGACCCAGGACAGTGTGAGTGACCCGGGACAGTGTGAGTGACCCAGGACAGAGTTTCCCAGGACAGTGTGACCCAGGACAGTGTGACCCAGGACAGTGTGAGTGACCCGGGACAGTGTGACCCAGGACAGTGTGTGTGACCCAGGACAGTGTGACCCAGGACAGTGTGAGTGACCCAGGACAGTGTGACCCAGGACAGTGTGAGTGACCTGGGACAGAGTGACCCAGGACAGTGTGACCCAGGACAGTGTGAGTGACCCAGGACAGTGTGAGTGACCTGGGACAGTGTGACCCAGGACAGTGTGAGTGACCCGGGACTGTGTGGTTGACCTGGGACAGTGTGACCCAGGACAGTGTGTGACCCAGGACAGTGTGACCCGGGAAGGTGTGAGTGACCCGGGTCAGTGTGACCCTGGACAGTGAGTCGCAGGACAGTGTGAGTGACCCGGGACAGTGTGAGTGACTCAGGACAGTGTGTGTGACCCAGGACAGTGTGACCCAGGACATTGTGAGTAACCCGGGACAGTGTGAGTGACCCAGGACAGTGTGAATGACCCGAGACAGTGTGAGTGACCCGCGACAGAGTGACCCGGGAAAGTGTGACCCAGGACAGTGCGAGTGACCCAGGACAGTGTGAGTGACCCGAGACAGTGTGAGTGACCCGCGACAGAGTGACCCGGGACAGTGTGACCCAGGACAGTGTGAGTGACCCGGGACAGTGTGAGTGACCCGCGACAGAGTGACCCGGGACAGTGTGACCCAGGACAGTGTGAGTGACCCAGGACAGTGTGAGTGACCCGAGACAGTGTGAGTGACCCGCGACAGAGTGACCCGGGACAGTGTGACCCAGGACAGTGTGAGTGACCCGAGACAGTGTGAGTGACCCGGGACAGTGTGAGTGACCCGGGACAGTGTGACCCAGGACAGTGTGACACAGGACAGTGTGAGTGACCCGAGACAGTGTGACCCAGGACAGTGTGACCCGGGACAGTGTGAGTGACCCAGGACAGTGTGAGTGACCCAGGACAGTGTGACCCAGGACAGTGTGACCCGGGACAGCGTGAGTGACCCAGGACAGAGTGAGTGACCTGGGACAGTGTGAGTGACCCAGGACAGTGTGTGTGACCCAGGACAGTCTGTGTGACCCGGGAAAGTGTGACCCAGGACAGTCTGACCCAGGACAGTGTGAGTGACCCAGGACAGTGTGACCCAGGACAGTGTGAGTGACCTCGGACAGTGTGACCCGGGACATTGTGAGTGACCCGGGACATTGTGGCCCAGGACAGTGTGAGTGACCCACGACAGTGTGACCAAGGACAGTGTTCGTGACCCGGGACAGTGTGGCCCAGGACAGTGTGAGTGACCCGGGACAGTGTGACCCAGGACAGTGTGAGTGACCCGGGACAGTGTGACCTAGGACAGTGTGACCCAGGACAGTGTGAGTGACCCGGGACAGTGTGAGTGACCCGGGACAGTGTGACCCAGGACAGTATGAGTGACCCGAGACAGTGTGACCCAGGACAGTGTGACCCAGGACAGTGTGAGTGACCCGGGACAGTGTGAGTGACCCAGGACAGTGTGAGTGACCCAGGACAGTGTGACCCGTGACAGAGTGACCCGGGACAGTGTGACCCAGGACAGAGTGAGTGAACTGGGACAGTGTGACCCGGGACAGTGTGAGTGGCCCAGGACAGTTTGACCCGTGACAGAGTGACCCGGGACAGTGTGGCCCAGGACAGTGTGAGTGAACTGGGACAGTGTGACCCAGGACAGTTTGACCCAGGACAGTGTGAGTGACCCACGACACTGTATTCAACCCGGGACAGTGTGACCCGGGACAGTGTGAGTGACCCGGGACTGTGTGAGTGACCCTGGACAGTGTGAGTGACCCAGGACAGTGTGACCTGGGACAGTGTGAGTGACCCGGGACAGTGTGACCCAGGACAGTGTGAGTGACCTGGGACAGTGTGACCCGGGACAGTGTGAGTGACCCGGGACAGTGTGACCCAGGACAGTGTGAGTGACCCAGGACAGTGTGACCCGTGACAGAGTGACCCGGTACAGTGTGACCCAGGACAGTGTGAGTGACCTGGGAAAGTGTGACCCAGGACAGTGTGACCCAGGACAGTGTGAGTGACCCGGGACAGTGTGGCCCAGCACAGTGTGAGTGACCCGGGACAGTGTGACCCAGGACAGTGTGACCCAGGACAGTGTGACCAGGACAGTGTGAGTGACCCAGGACAGTGTGAGTGACCCGGGACAGTGTGACCTAGGACAGTGTGACCCAGGACAGTGAGAGTGACACAGGAATGTATGTGTGACCCGGGACAGAGTGACCCGGGTCAGGGTGACCCAGGACAGTGTGAGTGACCCAGGACACTGTGAGTGACCCGGGTCAGTGTGACCCAGGACAGTGTGAGTGACCCGGGACAGTGTGACCCGGGACAGTGTGAGTGACCCAGGACAATTTGACCCGGGACAGTGTGAGTGACCCGGGACAGAGTGACCCAGGACAGTGTGACCCAGGACAGTGTGACCCAGGACAGTGTGAGTGACCCGGGACAGTGTGACCCAGGACCGTGTGAGTGACCCAGGACAGTGTGACCCGGGACAGTGTGAGTGACCCACGACAGTGTGACCTGGGACAGTGTGATCCGGGACAGTGTGAGTGGCCCAGGACAGTGTAAGTGTCCCGGGACAGTGAGAGTGACCCAGGACAGAGTGTCCCAGGACAGTGTGACCCAGGACAGTGTGACCCAGGACAGTGGGAGTGGCCCGGGACAGTGTGACCCAGGACAGTGTGAGTGACCCAGGACAGTGTGAACCGGGACAGTGTGAGTGACCCGGGACAGTGTGAGTGTCCCACGACAGTGTGACCTGGGACAGTGTGACCCATGACAGTGTGAGTGACCCGGGACAGTGTGACCCAGGACAGTGTGAGTGACCCCGGACAGTGTGACCAAGGACAGTGTGAGTGACCCGGGACAGTGTGACCCATGACAGTGTGAGTGACCCGGGACAGTGTGAGTAACCCAGGACAGTGTGATCCGGGATAGTGTGAATGACCCGGGACAGTGTGACCCAGGACTGTGTGAGTGACCTGGGACAGTGTGTGTGACCCAGGACAGTGTGAGTGACCCAGGACAGTGTGACCCGTGACAGAGTGACCCGGTACAGTGTGACCCAGGACAGTGTGAGTGACCTGGGACAGTGTGACCCAGGACAGTGTGACCCAGGACAGTGTGAGTGACCCGGGACAGTGTGGTCCAGCACAGTGTGAGTGATCCGGGACAATGTGACCCAGGACAGTGTGTGTGATCTGGGACAGTGTGAGTGACCCGGGACAGTGTGTCCCGGGACAGTGTGAGTGACCCAGGACAGCGTGAGTGACCCAGGAAAGTATGTGTGAACCGGGACAGAGTGACCCGGGTCAGTGTGACCCAGGACAGTGTGAGTGACCCAGGACAGTGTGAGTGACCCGGGACAGTGTGAGTGACCCAGGACAGAGTTTCCCAGGACAGTGTGACCCAGGACAGTGTGACCCAGGACAGTGTGAGTGACCCGGGACAGTGTGACCCAGGACAGTGTGTGTGACCCAGGACAGTGTGACCCAGGACAGTGTGAGTGACCTGGGACAGAGTGACCCAGGACAGTGTGACCCAGGACAGTGTGAGTGACCCAGGACAGTGTGAGTGACCTGGGACAGTGTGACCCAGGACAGTGTGAGTGACCCGGGACTGTGTGATTCACCTGGGACAGTGTGACCCAGGACAGTGTGTGACCCAGGACAGTGTGACCCGGGAAGGTGTGAGTGACCCGGGTCAGTGTGACCCTGGACAGTGAGTCGCAGGACAGTGTGAGTGACCCGGGACAGTGTGAGTGACTCAGGACAGTGTGTGTGACCCAGGACAGTGTGACCCAGGACATTGTGAGTAACCCGGGACAGTGTGAGTGACCCAGGACAGTGTGAATGACCCGAGACAGTGTGAGTGACCCGCGACAGAGTGACCCGGGACAGTGTGACCCAGGACAGTGTGAGTGACCCAGGACAGTGTGAGTGACCCGAGACAGTGTGAGTGACCCGCGACAGAGTGACCCGGGACAGTGTGACCCAGGACAGTGTGAGTGACCCGGGACAGTGTGAGTGACCCAGGACAGTGTGAATGACCCGGGACAGTGTGAGTGACCCGCGACAGAGTGAATGACCCGGGACAGTGTGAGTGACCCGCGACAGAGTGACCCGGGACAGTGTGACCCAGGACAGTGTGAGTGACCCAGGACAGTGTGAGTGACCCGAGACAGTGTGAGTGACCCGCGACAGAGTGACCCGGGACAGTGTGACCCAGGACAGTGTGAGTGACCCGAGACAGTGTGAGTGACCCGGGACAGTGTGAGTGACCCGGGACAGTGTGACCCAGGACAGTGTGACACAGGACAGTGTGAGTGACCCGAGACAGTGTGACCCAGGACAGTGTGACCCGGGACAGTGTGAGTGACCCAGGACAGTGTGAGTGACCCAGGACAGTGTGATCCGGGATAGTGTGAATGACCCGGGACAGTGTGACCCAGGACTGTGTGAGTGACCTGGGACAGTGTGTGTGACCCAGGACAGTGTGAGTGACCCAGGACAGTGTGACCCGTGACAGAGTGACCCGGTACAGTGTGACCCAGGACAGTGTGAGTGACCTGGGACAGTGTGACCCAGGACAGTGTGACCCAGGACAGTGTGAGTGACCCGGGACAGTGTGGTCCAGCACAGTGTGAGTGATCCGGGACAATGTGACCCAGGACAGTGTGTGTGATCTGGGACAGTGTGAGTGACCCGGGACAGTGTGTCCCGGGACAGTGTGAGTGACCCAGGACAGCGTGAGTGACCCAGGAAAGTATGTGTGAACCGGGACAGAGTGACCCGGGTCAGTGTGACCCAGGACAGTGTGAGTGACCCAGGACAGTGTGAGTGACCCGGGACAGTGTGAGTGACCCAGGACAGAGTTTCCCAGGACAGTGTGACCCAGGACAGTGTGACCCAGGACAGTGTGAGTGACCCGGGACAGTGTGACCCAGGACAGTGTGTGTGACCCAGGACAGTGTGACCCAGGACAGTGTGAGTGACCCAGGACAGTGTGACCCAGGACAGTGTGAGTGACCTGGGACAGAGTGACCCAGGACAGTGTGAGCCAGGACAGTGTGAGTGACCCAGGACAGTGTGAGTGACCTGGGACAGTGTGACCCAGGACAGTGTGAGTGACCCGGGACTGTGTGGTTGACCTGGGACAGTGTGACCCAGGACAGTGTGTGACCCAGGACAGTGTGACCCGGGAAGGTGTGAGTGACCCGGGTCAGTGTGACCCTGGACAGTGAGTCGCAGGACAGTGTGAGTGACCCGGGACAGTGTGAGTGACTCAGGACAGTGTGTGTGACCCAGGACAGTGTGACCCAGGACATTGTGAGTAACCCGGGACAGTGTGAGTGACCCAGGACAGTGTGAATGACCCGAGACAGTGTGAGTGACCCGCGACAGAGTGACCCGGGAAAGTGTGACCCAGGACAGTGCGAGTGACCCAGGACAGTGTGAGTGACCCGAGACAGTGTGAGTGACCCGCGACAGAGTGACCCGGGACAGTGTGACCCAGGACAGTGTGAGTGACCCGGGACAGTGTGAGTGACCCGCGACAGAGTGACCCGGGACAGTGTGACCCAGGACAGTGTGAGTGACCCAGGACAGTGTGAGTGACCCGAGACAGTGTGAGTGACCCGCGACAGAGTGACCCGGGACAGTATGACCCAGGACAGTGTGAGTGACCCGAGACAGTGTGAGTGACCCGGGACAGTGTGAGTGACCCGGGACAGTGTGACCCAGGACAGTGTGACACAGGACAGTGTGAGTGACCCGAGACAGTGTGACCCAGGACAGTGTGACCCGGGACAGTGTGAGTGACCCAGGACAGTGTGAGTGACCCAGGACAGTGTGACCCAGGACAGTGTGACCCGGGACAGCGTGAGTGACCCAGGACAGAGTGAGTGACCTGGGACAGTGTGAGTGACCCAGGACAGTGTGTGTGACCCAGGACAGTCTGTGTGACCCGGGAAAGTGTGACCCAGGACAGTCTGACCCAGGACAGTGTGAGTGACCCAGGACAGTGTGACCCAGGACAGTGTGAGTGACCTCGGACAGTGTGACCCGGGACATTGTGAGTGACCCGGGACATTGTGGCCCAGGACAGTGTGAGTGACCCACGACAGTGTGACCAAGGACAGTGTTCGTGACCCGGGACAGTGTGGCCCAGGACAGTGTGAGTGACCCGGGACAGTGTGACCCAGGACAGTGTGAGTGACCCGGGACAGTGTGACCTAGGACAGTGTGACCCAGGACAGTGTGAGTGACCCGGGACAGTGTGAGTGACCCGGGACAGTGTGACCCAGGACAGTATGAGTGACCCGAGACAGTGTGACCTAGGACAGTGTGACCCAGGACAGTGTGAGTGACCCGGGACAGTGTGAGTGACCTGGGACAGTGGGACCCAGGACAGTGTGAGTGACCCGAGACAGTGTGACCTAGGACAGTGTGAGTGACCCGGGACAGTGTGAGTGACCCGGGACAGTGTGAGTGACCTGGGACAGTGTGACCCAGGACAGTGTGAGTGACCCAGGACAGTGTGACCCGGGATAGTGTGAATGACCCGGGACAGTGTGAGTGACCCACGACAGTGTGACCTGGGACAGTGTGAGTGACCCAGGACAGTGTGACCCGGGATAGTGTGAATGACCCGGGACAGTGAGAGTGACCCACGACAGTGTGAGTGGCCCGGGACAATGTGACCCCGGACAGTGTGACCCAGGACAGTGTGAGTGACCCGGGACAGTGTGACCCATGACAGTGTGAGTGACCCGGGACAGTGTGTGTGACCCAGGACATTGTAAGTGACCCGGGACAGTGTGAGTGACCCAGGACACTGTGACCCCGGACAGTGTGACCCAGGACAGTGTGAGTGACCCAGGACAGTGTGACCCGGGACAGTGTGAGTGACCCGGGACAGTGTGGCCCAGGACAGTGTGAGTGACCCGGGACAGTGTGACCCGGGACAGTGTGAGTGACCCAGGACAGTGTGTGTGACCCGGGACAGTGTGACCCAGGACAGTGTGACCCAGGACAGTGTGAGTGACCCAGGACAGTGTGACCCGGGACATTGTGAGTGACCCGGAACAGTGTGGCCCAGGACAGTGTGAGTGACCCGGGACAGTGTGACCCAGGACAGTGTGAGTGACCTGAGACAGTGTGACCCAGGACAGTGTGAGTGACCCGGGACAGTGGCAGTGACCCAGGACAGTGTGAGTTACCCGGGACAGTGTGAGTGACCCGGGACAGTGTGAGTGACCCGGGACAGTGTGACCCAGGACAGTGTGAATGACCCGGGACAGTGTGAGTGACCCGGTACAGTGTGAGCGACCCAGGACAGTGTGACCCAGGACAATGTGACCCCGGACAGTGTGTGTCACCCCGGACAGTGTGACCCGGGACAGTGTTAGTGACCCGGGACAGTGTGACCCATGACAGTGTGAGTGACCCGGGACAGTGTGTGTGACCCAGGACATTGTAAGTGACCCGGGACAGTGTGAGTGACCCAGGACACTGTGACCCCGGACAGTGTGACCCAGGACAGTGTGAGTGACCCAGGACAGTGTGACCCAGGACAGTGTGAGTGACCCGGGACAGTGTGACCCCGGACAGTGTGACCCAGGACAGTGTGAGTGACCCAGGACAGTGTGACCCAGGACAGTGTGAGTGACCCAGGACACTGTGACCCCGGACAGTGTGACCCAGGACAGTGTGAGTGACCCCGGACAGTGTGAGTTACCCAGGACAGTGTGAGTGACCTGGGACAGTGTGACCCGGGATAGTGTGAGTGATCTGGGACAGTGTGAGTGACCCGGGATAGTGTGACCCGGGACAGTGTGAGTGACCTAGGACAGTGTGACCCAGGACAGTGTGGGTGACCTGGAACAGTGTGACCCAGGACAGTGTGATTAACCCAGGACAGTGTGATTAACCCAGGACAGTGTGATCCGGGATAGTGTGACCCAGGACAGTGTGACCCGGGACAGTGTGACCTGGGACAGTGTGACCCGGGACAGTGTGACCCGGGACAGTGTGACCCAGGACAGTGAGTGTACCGCAATGGTGTTTTTAATTTGAATTCATTTTTGGGATGTGGGTGCCGCTGCCTGGGCCCAGTATTTATTACCCTGTCCCTAGTTACCCCCTTGAGAAGGTGGGGGTGAGCTCCCTTCTTGAACCACTGCAGTCCATGTGCTGTGGGTAGATCCACAATGTCCCTTAGGGAGGGAATTCCAGGATTCTGACCCAGTGACAGTGAAGGAAAGGTGATATATTTCCAAGTCAGGATGGCGAGGGGCTCGGAGGGGAACCTTCGGGGGGTGGTGTTCCCATGTACCTACTGCCCTTGTCCTTCTAGATGGAAGTGTTTGGAAGGTGCTGTCTGAGAATCTTTAGTGAGTTTCTGTATTGCATCTTGTAGCTGGTACACACTGCTGTTACTGAGTGTGGGTGGGGAGGGAGGGGGTGTTTATGGATATTAATCAAATGGCTGCTTTGTCCTGGATGGTGTTGAGCTTCTTGAGTGTTGTTGGGGCTGTCCCCATCCAGACAAATGGGGAGTATTCCCTCACCCTCCTGACTGTACCTTGTAGGTGGTGGACAGGCTTTGGGGTGTCAGGGGGTGAGTTACTCGCTGCAGGATTCCCAGCCTCTGACCTGCTCTTGTAGTGTACAGGAACGTGAGGACACTGTGAGACTACTCAGTCAGTTAGTGTTACTTTAGTGATGGGTAAATTGTTCGAATCAATCCTGAGAGATTGGGTAAATGGTCAGTTGGAACTTGACGGGATAGTCAGGGATAGTCAGGGATAGTCAGGGATAGTCAGGGATAGTCAGGGATAGTCAGCTTGACTTTGTTCAGGGAAGGTCGTGCGTTACACATTTGATCAAATTCTTTGGGCAGTGACAAGGAGTTTCACTGCAGGTAGTGGAGCAGATGTTGCTTGTATGGGTTTTAGTCGGGCATCTGACAAGGTCCCACATGGCAGACTGGTCAATAAAGGAAAAGCCCATGGCATACAGGGTAATATGTCTAATTGGATCCAATGTTAGCTTAGTAACAGAAAATGAAGGGTAATATTCGATGCCTTGCGAATAGAAAGCTATTTGAAGATCCACTGGGATCAGTGTTGGGAACTTCTTTTATATTAAAAAGATTGGACTTGAACATGGTTGGGGGGTGGGGGGGGGGGGGGGGGTGGAGGAGATGGTACAAAAGTGACTAATGTAGAGAATGGCTTTAAGCTCCAAAATAATGTAGATGGACTGATGGAGGGGGCAAGCAAGTGGCAAATGGAGTTCAACTCTTGATCAGTTTGAGGTAATGCTTTTAGGGAGGTCAAACGGAAGACACAATCAACAGAACCATACTGAGAGAGAGCTTGCAATGCAAGTGCAAATGTCCCTAAAGCTAGGAGTACAGGTAGACCAGTGAGGCAGATAGCATGCTCTCCATCATTGGGGGAAGTATAGAATACAGAAGGAGGAATATAATGATGAAACTGTACAAGACACTGGTGAGGTCACAACTGGAGGTAGTGTACAGTTCTGGTCACTACATTACAGGAAGGATGTAATTCTGGAGAGAGTACACAGAGGATTGACTGAAGTTTTCCTGAGCTGGAGAATTGTAGTCACAAGGTGAGATTGGAGAGGTTGGAGTTGTTTTCCTTGGGATAGAGAAGGCTGAGAGCCAACATGATTAGGGTAGACAATATTGTGAGGGGTAGAGATAGAATAGACTGGAGGAACCTGTTTCCCTTGGTGGAGAGATCAAAAGCCAGGGGTCATAGATTCAAGCTCAATGGCAGAAGGATCAGAGGGGCCAGGAGGAAAAAACACTTTTACACAGAGGGTGGTGGGTGTCTGGAATTCACTGTCCGAGTAGATGGAGGGAGAGACCCCAAACTCTTTTGGAGAGGTACCTGAAATTGACCGTAATGCTACAAGCTACACAGTGATGATTCATGTGCAGTAAGATACAACGAGAAAGGGCATCTGGATGTCTCTGGGTCAGCATGAGCAAGATGGTCTGAATGGCCTCCTTCTGTGCTGGATCATTTCAATGGTTTGATAGTAGAGCAAAGTGAGAGAACAGAACTGTGGGAGTATACCCACGTTATGTGGACAGCTACTGGCATCCTGTCCACACCGGGACAGTGTGTACACACAGAGAGGAGACAGGTTAACAGGGCTGGGATGGTGTGGCTTCGTGTGATGTGGGCAATGATGGTTGGTCAGGGTCAGTGACTCTCTCTGACTGTGGCTCTCTCCCTCCCAGGCTCCCGGTGAAGATACCAACAAGACAGCTGCAGTGATTGTGAAAGCGAAAGAGAATGCAGACAGTCATCACCTTCTCCAGGAGCAGTACCGCGCCGAATATGAGAAAGCTCAACCTGTCATCAAACAAACAGTGATGGACACAGAGGGCCCAGAAATAAAGGAGACATATCGAGAACAAATCCGACACTGGTTCATCGAGTGCTAGTAAGGCACAGCACTCTGCATCGTCAACAACTTCACAAACACCAAACTCCATTCCCCATCACTCAGCTCAGGGAAACGATTCAAACATTTATAACCAGGCACTTCAACAAAAACCCAACAAAACCACAACACCGAGATCCCCACTCCCTCAGCACTCACCCTCCGACAGTGCGGCACTCCCTCAGCACTCACCCTCCGACAGTGCGGCACTCCCTCAGCACTCACCCTCCGACAGTGCCCACTCCCTCAGCACTGACCCTCCGACTGTGTCCACTCCCTCAGCACTGACCCTCCGACAGTGCGGCACTCCCTCAGCACTCACCCTCCGACAGTGCGGAACTCCCTCAGCACTCACCCTCCGACAGTGCCCACTCCCTCAGCGCTGACCCTCCGACAGTGCAGCACTCCCTCAGCACTGACCCTCCGACAGTGCGGCACTCCCTCAGCACTGACCCTCCAACAGTGCCCACTCCCTCAGCACTGACCCTCCAACAGTGCCCACTCCCTCAGCACTGACCCTCAGACAGTGCCCGCTCCCTCAGCACTGACCCTCCGACAGTGCGACACTCCCTCAGCACTCACCCTCCGACAGTGCGGAACTCCCTCAGCACTCACCCTCCGACAGTGCCCACTCCCTCAGCGCTGACCCTCCGACAGTGCAGCACTCCCTCAGCACTGACCCTCCGACAGTGCGGCACTCCCTCAGCACTGACCCTCCAACAGTGCCCACTCCCTCAGCACTGACCCTCCGACAGTGCCCACTCCCTCAGCACTGACCCTCAGACAGTGCCCACTCCCTCAGCACTGACCCTCAGACAGTGCCCACTCCCTCAGCACTGACCCTCCCACAGTGCGGCAATCCCCCAGCACTGACCCTCCGACAGTGCCCACTCCCTCGGCACTGACCCTCCGACAGTGCCCACTCCCTCGGCACTGACCCTCCGACAGTGCCCACTCCCTCAGCACTGACCCTCTGGTGCTGTGATTGGTGGACAATGCTCAGTTCCTGACCTATCCGAGGTGCCTGCAGAAGCCCCTCCCTCTGTCTCTGACTCTGTTTGCATTGTGCCCACAGTAACACTTCCGGAAAGTTCCCGGACTATCCCACCGTGGAACAGGGAGGCTCAGACATTATCTTTGCTGAGAAAACCCCTGAGCAGGTAAGACCACCTTTTCAGTGGGAAGTTTCTAGGAAATGTCATTGTGATATTTTTACCCATCGATGAAGGTAGTGACCGATGGAGATCACTGAGTCAACCTGCTGGGAGTCTCTGCCTCACAACATTGTGGGTCAAACTACAGTACATAGTCTGCTCGAGCGCAACTCAGCCCCACCTACTCAAGGGGCAAGTAGCGACGGGCAATAAATGCTGGCCCCCACCAGTGATGTCCAAATCCTCTTTCGAATATCATGAGAATCTAAAATATGAAGGGTCTGTCAGTTCGTTTGATCTTCAAGTCGGATAAGGGGTCGGCACAACATTGAGGGCCGAAGGGTCTGCACTGTCCTCTGCTCCATGTTCCAAGAACTCCATGTAGACCATTCAGCCCCTCTAGCCTGGTGTGCCCTTTAATCTGAAGGAAGGGCTCATGCCCGAAACGTCGATTCTCCTGCTCCTTGGATGCTGCCTGACCTGCTGCGCTTTTCCAGCAACACATTTTCAGCTCTGCCCTTTAATCTGGTCAGGGCTGATCTCAGCTTAGCTTCGACTCCCCTTTTCCAGTCTGCTCCCCATAACCCTTCAACCCCGTGACTGATTAAAACTCTCCAAGAGTCTCCTCCTTAAATTTACTCAATGACCCAGCACCCACCACACCCTGGGGAGTGAGTTCCACACTCACGACCCTTGGAGAGAAGATTTTCCTTCCCAGCTCTGTCTTAAATCTGTCAATCCTTATCTCCCAAACTATGACCTCTTGTTCTCACTTGCCCCACATGAAGAAATTGTCTCTCTGTGTTTACTTTTTGAATCCCCTTCAGCCTCTTCTTTACCTCAATTAGATCTCAATATTTGTCTTAATTCCCAAACTCCACTGAGGATCAGCCTAAACTGCTCAATCTCTTTTCAGATGGTAAACCTCTCATCTCCACTCAACCGAGTGAATCTCCTCAGAACCTCGCTGCGTCCCAATGGAGGGAGATTGAACCTGTACTCTGAACTCCAGGGGCCTGGACACCAAAGGCCTGGACAACACTTTCCTACTGTTCTACTCTATTCCTTTTGCAGTAAATGGCAGAATTGCATTTGCCTTCCTTTTGACCTGCTGTTCCTGCAGACTGGTGAAATAACTCCCCAGAGGCCATCACAATGTTCCCCTTCATTAACACGGAGAGAGTCCCTGCTCCCTCAGAGCCAGCTCTCCGAGTGAACAGAACCCCTGACACTCCTGTTTCTGTCAGTCAGCCAGGGCTCCCTGATTGAACTGAATTGAATTTAATTTATTGTCACGTGTTCCAAGGCACAGTGAAAAGCTTTGGGTTAGTGTGGTGCTGGAAAAGCACAGCAGGTCAGGCAGCATCCGAGGAGCAGGAGAGTCGATGTTTCAGGCAAAAGCTCATCATCAGGAATGATGAAGGACTTTTGCCCAAAGCATTGATTTTCCTGCTCCTTGGATATTGTCTGACCTGCTGTGCTTTTCCAGCACCACACTCTCATCTAGACTCTGATCTCCAGCCGCATCTGCAAGTGCCCACTTTCGTCACAGCGAAAAACTTTGTCTTATGAGCAATCCAGGCAGATCACAGAGTTAAGTAACATCGATAATAAATACTAGGGAAACATCATCAAAAACAAAAACACAGGGACAGGCGAATGTTTGGAGTTTGAGAGTCCATTCAGTATCCTAACAACAGTAGGGTAGAAACTGTTACGAAACTTGCTTGTGTGTGTGTGTTCAAGCTTCTGTACCTTCTCCCCGGTGGAGGTTGTAAAAAAACATTGCCATGGTGTGATGGATCTTTGAGAATGCTGGTGGCCTTTCTTTGACAGCGGGCCTGGTAGATAGATTCTATAGTTGAGAGGTTGGCCTTTGTCATCGTCTGGGTCGAGTTCACCACTCTCTGTAACCATCTCCGATCTTGAATGGTACAGTTGCCATACCAGGTAGTGATACATCCAGACAGAATGCTATCGATGACGCACCTATAAAAGTTGGTAAAGGTATTTGCTGTCATGCCAAATTTCTTCAGCTGCCTGAGGAAGAAGAGACGTTGGGCCTTTGTAACCAGTGCGTCCACATGAAGAGTCCAAGAAAGTTTGTTGTGGATGACCACTCCCAGGAGCTTGATGATCTCCACTAGTTCCACCTCTGTGCTGTTAATGTGTAGGGGGGCATGAGTAACATCCCAGCAAAAGTCAGTAATGAGTTCCTTAGTTTTGCTGGCATCGAGAGCTAGGTTGTTCTCAGTGCACCATTTTTCCAGGTCTTCCACCTCCCGTCTGTAGTCTGTTTCGCCGCCACTTGAGATTCCACTGACTATGGTGGTGTCATCAGCAAACTTGTAAATGGCATTAGTCTGGTATTTGGTGACACAGTCATGGGTATATACAGTGAGTACACACCCCTGGGGGGGGGGCTCCAGTGTTGAGTGTTAGTGAGGATGAAATATTGTCCTCAATCTTCACTGATTGTGGCGTGTGGGTCAGGAAACTGAGGATCCAGTTGCAGAGAGAGTGGACCATATTAACATCCCCAAACTCTCAGATACGATGAACCATCTTCATTACAATCTCTACCATGAGGTTTCTGCTACTCCTGCACCCAGACACCCAGATGTAGGGGGTAGTGTAATTTTTAAACGGTTAGCTGCCTTTTAGTCTTTTCTACCTCATAGTAAACACAAGCAGACACTCGAAACTGTTGCCGGACCTCCCCCACGTTTATATGAATGAAACAGTTGTAACAGCTTTCCTCGATAGTTGAGAGACCGCCCTTAACCACAGTTGTACAACATCATCCATATAAGGGAAGAACGGGAAGCTCAAACACTGATTGGCCAAGTGAATGATAAAAGAATCGCAGGCACCAGAACCCAAATAAGGAAAACAGTGGGGAATCCGAGCACTCGCTGGTCAAGGCAGCAGTAGTAAACCCAGCCCACATATACATGTATATAATGCGTGGAGATTACTATGCTTGTGTGTGTGTACCTTTGGGAACAGCACCCGACTTTGCAAAGTTGAATGAAAAAGTTTTGGACTGACTCCTCCGTGTCTTTGTTCCTGGGAAGGGAAATAAAAAGTGCCGTAGATGGGGCTGGACAGCCACTTATCTCGCACACAGACACCCAGACACCCAGACACCCAGACACCCAGACACCGAGATACCCAGACACCCAGACACCCAGACACCCAGACACCGAGATACCCAGACACCGAGATACCCAGACACCGAGATACCCAGACACCCAGACACCGAGACACCCAGACACCCAGACACCCAGACACCGAGATACCCAGACACCCAGACACCGAGACACCCAGACACCCAGACACCCAGACACCGAGATACCCAGACACCCAGACACCCAGACACCCAGACACCGAGATACCCAGACACCCAGACACCGAGACACCCAGACACCGAGACACCCAGACACCCAGACACCAGGACACCGAGACACCCAGACACCGAGATACCCAGACACCCAGACACCCAGACACCCAGACACCGAGATACCCAGACACCGAGATACCCAGACACCCAGACACCGAGACACCCAGACACCCAGACACCCAGACACCGAGATACCCAGACACCGAGATACCCAGACACCCAGACACCGAGACACCCAGACACCGAGACACCCAGACACCCAGACACCCAGACACCCGGACACCAGGACACCCAGACACCAGGACACCCAGACACCCAGACACCGAGACACCCAGACATCGAGACACCCAGACACCCAGACACCCAGACACCGAGATACCCAGACACCCAGACACCGAGACACCCAGACACCGAGATACCCAGACACCCAGACACCGAGACACCCAGACATCGAGACACCCAGACACCCAGACACCAGGACACCCAGACACCCAGACACCGAGATACCCAGACACCCAGACACCGAGACACCCAGACACCGAGATACCCAGACACCCAGACACCGAGACACCCAGACATCGAGACACCCAGACACCCGGACACCAGGACACCCAGACACCCAATCACCCAATCACCCAATCACCCAGACACCCAATCACCCAATCACCCAGACACGCAGACACCCAGACACCCAGACACTGAGACACCCAGTCTCCCAGACACCCAGACAGTAAGACACGCAGATACCGAGACACCCAGACATCGAGACCCCCAGACCCCCAGACACGCAGACACCCAGACACCCAGACACCAGGACACACAGACACCGAGTTACCCAGACACCAGGACACACAGACACCCAGACACCGAGACACCCAGACACCGAGACACCCAGACACCCAGACACAGAGACACCCAGACACCCAGACACTCAGACACCAAGACACCCAGGTCCCTCTGAACTGAACCACCCTGAGGTTTCTCTCCATTTAGATATTCAGTTGGGTTCTGTGTTTCTAACCAAACTGAAAAACCTCACGACCCCCACGTCCCTCACATCCCTCACATCCCTCACATCCCTCACCTCCCTCAACCTCCCTCAACCTCACATCCCTCACATCCCTCACATTCCTCACCTCCCTCACATCCCTCACATCCCTCACAACACTCACATCCCTCACAACCCTCACATCCCTCACCTCCCTCAACCTCCCTCAACCTCACATCCCTCACATCCCTCACATTCCTCACCTCCCTCACATCCCTCACATCCCTCACATCCCTCACATCCCTCACAACCCTCACATCCCTCACCTCCCTCAACCTCCCTCAACCTCACATCCCTCACATCCCTCACATTCCTCACCTCCCTCACATCCCTCACATCCCTCACATCCCTCACATCCCTCACATTCTCACATCCCTCACCTCCCTCACATCCCTCACATTCTCACACCCCTCACCTCCCTCACATCCCTCACATCCCTCACCTCCCTCACATCCCTCACATCCCTCACAACCCTCACATCCCTCACCTCCCTCAACCTCCCTCAACCTCACATCCCTCACATCCCTCACATCCCTCACCTCCCTCACATCCCTCACATCCCTCACATCCCTCACCTCCCTCACCTCCCTCACATCCCTCACACCCCTCACACCCCTCACACCCCTCACATCCCTCACAACACTCACACCCCTCACCTCCCTCACCTCCCTCACCTCCCTCACACCCCTCACACCCCTCACCTCCCTCACCTCCCTCACCTCCCTCACCTCCCTCACATCCCTCACCTCCCTCACATCCCTCACACCCCTCACATCCCTCACCTCCCTCACATCCCTCACCTCCCTCACCTCCCTCACCTCCCTCACCTCCCTCACACCCCTCACACCCCTCACACCCCTCACACCCCTCACACCCCTCACACCCCCCACATCCCTCACCTTTCCATCTCCATTTATACATTTCTCCTGTCTTCATTGTACCTCCCTTTCCCCTGGTTTCTGTCTCCTCTGCTGATTTGGTGACAGTGCCTTCTGTCTCTGATGTTCTTGTCCCTGATGTCTCACTGACCCAAAGGAGACCCGTTCATCCTGACTCTCTGTGTTCAGGTAGTTGGTCAGTGCTGTATCTTCGCAAACAAATTACCCCAACCCCAGGTGATCTAACCCGAACTGGAGTGAAATTCTATCATGTGGCCTGTTCCTGTTTCTAGCTCTATCATCCTCCTCCCCTTGAACCCTTCACTCCCCGTTCCTCGGTGTTGAACCGCCCCAGAATGTTTGTTCTCACTCTCCCCTATTCCTCTCTTCTCACCATCCTCTCCAAAGAGGGTTTCTCACATTCCTGTCTTTACCCCAAACCCAGCTCTTGGCGGAGATTCTTGCCGAAGAGGAAGAGAAAGAAAATCAGAAAGGGAAAAAGGGCAACGTGAAGGAGACCAAGAAAGAAAAAAAAAAGAAAACTAAAGCAGAGGTGAGTCCAGTTTCCAGGAGACGACAGAACACGGGGCCATACCCCACTGTACCGAGAGTGTACACCACGGGGCCATATCACACTGTACCGAGAGTGTACACCACGGGGCCATACCCCACTGTACCGAGAGTGTACACCACGGGGCCATATCACACTGTACCGAGAGTGTACACCACGGGGCCATATCCCACTGTACCGAGAGTGTACACCACGGGGCCATATCACACTGTACCGAGAGTGTACACCACGGGGCCATATCACACTGTACCGAGAGTGTACACCACGGGGCCATATCACACTGTACCGAGAGTGTACACCACGGGGCCATACCCCACTGTACCGAGAGTGTACACCACGGGGCCATATCACACTGTACCGAGTGTGTACACCACGGGGCCATATCCCACTGTACCGAGAGTGTACACCACGGGGCCATATCACACTGTACCGAGAGTGTACACCACGGGGCCATATCACACTGTACCGAGAGTGTACACCACGGGGCCATATCACACTGTACCGAGTGTGTACACCACGGGGCCATATCACACTGTACCGAGTGTGTACACCACGGGGCCATATCACACTGTACCGAGAGTGTACACCACGGGGCCATACCCCACTGTACCGAGTGTGTACACCACGGGGCCATATCACACTGTACCGAGAGTGTACACCACGGGGCCATATCCCACTGTACTGAGTGTGTACACCACGGGGCCATACCCCACTGTACCGAGTGTGTACACCACGGGGCCATATCCCACTGTACCGAGAGTGTACACCATGGGTCCATATCCCACTGTACCGAGAGTGTACACCATGGGGCCATATCCCACTGTACCGAGAGTGTACACCACGGGGCCATACCCCACTGTACCGAGAGTGTACACCACGGGGTCATACCCCACTGTACCGAGAGTGTACACCATGGGGCCATACCCCACTGTACCGAGAGTGTACACCACGGGGCCATATCCCACTGTACCGAGAGTGTACACCACGGGGCCATACCCCACTGTACCGAGAGTGTACACCATGGGGCCATACCCCACTGTACCGAGAGTGTACACCATGGGGCCATATCTCACTGTACCGAGAGTGTACACAACGGGGCCATACCCCACTGTACCGAGAGTGTACACAACGGGGCCATACCCCACTGTACCGAGAGTGTACACCACGGGGCCATATCACACTGTACCGAGAGTGTACACCACGGGGCCATATCCCACTGTACCGAGAGTGTACACCACGGGGCCATACCACACTGTACCGAGAGTGTACACCCCAGGGCCATACCCCACTGCACCGAGAGTGTACACCACGGGGCCATATCACACTGTACCGAGAGTGTACACCCCGGGGCCATATCACACTGTACCGAGAGTGTACAACACGGGGCCATATCCCACTGTACCGAGTGTGTACACCACGGGGCCATATCCCACTGTACCGAGAGTGTACACCCCGGGGCCATATCCCACTGCACCGAGAGTGTACACCACGGGGCCATATCCCACTGTACCGAGAGTGTACACCCCGGGGCCATATCCCACTGTACCGAGAGTGTACACCCCGGGGCCATATCACACTGTACCGAGAGTGTACACCACGGGGCCATATCACACTGTACCGAGAGTGTACACCACGGGGCCATACCCCACTGCACCGAGAGTGTACACCACGGGGCCATATCACACTGTACCGAGAGTGTACACCACGGGGCCATATCCCACTGTACCGAGTGTGTACACCACGGGGCCATACCCCACTGTACCGAGAGTGTACACCACGGGGCCATACCCCACTGTACCGAGAGTGTACACCATGGGTTCATATCCCACTGTACCGAGAGTGTACACCACGGGGCCATATCCCACTGTACCGAGTGTGTACACCACGGGGCCATATCCCACTGTACCGAGTGTGTACACCACGGGGCCATATCCCACTGTACCGAGTGTGTACACCACGGGGCCATATCCCACTGTACCGAGAGTGTACACCACGGGGCTATATCACACTGTACCGAGTGTGTACACCATGGGGCCATATCCCACTGTACTGAGTGTGTACACCATGGGGCCATATCCCAATACACTGTACACCACAGGACAGTACACTGTACACCACAGGACAATACACTGTACACCACAGGACAGTACACTGTACTTTATCGACTGAACCCAAACATCTTCAGCTGCTTCGTCAATGACCTTCCCTCCATCTTAAGGTCGAAAGTGGGGATAGTCGCCAATGATGGCACAATGTTGAGCACCATTCGCAACTCCTCAGACACTGAAGCAGTCCATACCTAAATGCAACAACATCTGGACAATATTCAGGCTTGGGTCGACAAGTGACATGTAACATTCACCACACAATGCCAGGAAATAACCAACACCAATAAGGGACAATCTAACCACCGCCCCATGACAGTCAATGGGGTTACCATCACTGAATCCCCCACTATCAACATCCTGGAGGTAACCATTGACCAGAATCTCAATGGACACACCACATAAACACAGTGGCTACAAGAGCAGGTCAGAGACTAGGAATACTAACTCCCCTCCTGACTCCCCAAAGCCTGCCCACCATCGACAAGGCCCAAGTCAGGAGGGTGAGGGATTACTCCCCACTGGCCTGGATGGGGGCAGCTCCAACAACACTCAAGAAGCTCAACACCATCCAGGACGCAGCAGCTCCTGCTTCTTAATGATCTGTCCTTGTACACTGTCTTTAAATCACTTTAAACAATTAATTTCATTGTATCGTACAGAATTTGAACAGTCCCAAAAATAAACAAAAAGTCAATGTTTTTGTCTTTAACTCACCTGGACAGTCATTGCGAGAAACCAAATTGGGAACATTAGTTGTTGGAGCATGAGGAAAGGTTGCAGTGTGGTTGGTGGGAGAGTACACCAGGGATTGGGTTTACCACAGTAACGATGTCTCACATACAGGACAGCACGCAGTATATGACAGGCATCAATACACCGCACTGCACCTGTAAGACTCAGCACACCATACTCCAGGGTGAGCACAGAGTGTAATATGGACAAGTGCACATTGGCCTGCATGGACTGGACAAGTGAGGAATTGAGATTGTGGAAATGTTAATGTTTATTGTTCTCTTCCTGTCTCTGACTCCAGCCGAAACCTGAGGGATTTTCCTACTTCTTACCGGAAATCATCGAGGGCAACAAGATCTACACAGGCAAGGAACTCAGAGTGAGACTGTGTCTGTGTGTGTGGGTGGGTGTGTGTCTGTGTGTATGTGTGTGTGGGTGTTATGTCTGTGTGGGTCTGTGTGTGGGTGTGGGTATGTGTCTGTGTGTGTGTGTATGTGTGTGTGTGTGTGTGAGTCTGTGTGTGTGGGTATGTCTGTGTGTGTCTGTGGGTATGTGTCTGTGTGTGTGTGTGTGTATGTGTGTGTGGGTGTGGGTATGTGTCTGTGTGTGTGTGTCTGTGTGAGTCTGTGTGTGTGGGTGTGTCTGTATGATGTGTGTGAGTCTGTATGTGTGGGTGTGTCTGTGTGTGTGTGGGTGTGTCTGTGTGTGTGTGTCTGTATGTGTGTGTGGGTGTGTGTCTGTGTGTGAGTGTGTGTGTGTTTGTGTGAGTGTGTGTGAGTGTGTGTGGGTGTGTCTGTGTGTGGGTGTGTCTGTGTGCCTGTGTGATGTGTGTGAGTCTGTGTGTGTGGGTGTGTCTGTGTGTGTGGGTGGGTGTGTGTGTGTGGGTGGGTGTGTCTGTGTGTGTGGGTGTGTCTGTGTGTGTGGGTGGGTGTGTGTGTGTGGGTGGGTGTGTCTGTGTGTGGGTGTGGGTGTGTGTCTCTGTGTGAGTGTGTCCGTGTCTGTGGGTGTGTGTCTGTGTGTGTGTGTGGGTGTGTCTGTGTGTGTGTGGGTGGGTGTGTGTGCCTGTGTGAGTGTGTGTTTGTGTGAGTGTGTCGTGAGAGTGTGTGTGAGTGTAGTGAGATGGCCAGTGTGTCTGTAGTGAGTCTGTCAGTGTGCTCACACTGAGTACTGATGCCAGTGATGTCCTGTTTTATTGGTTGTTGGGGTGTAGGGAGTATGTTGTCAGAGTCAGGGGGAGAGTGGAATCTTTTGTCAGAACCTTGGAGTCAGTGTGACCTGAGAGGGGAGTGAAGGGTTACTTTATGTGATGTGTCAGTGACAGTGGTGGGCTGTTGGTGCAGTTGAAGTTGTGTGTTTTTCTGACAGACGTGTGGAGGGAACGTGATGAATCCACCAACCACCGTCAGAAACATGATGTGGAACTGGAGAAGGAGGAGAAGAGGAAGGAGGTGGAGAAAGAGATTCGACTTCAGGTGAGACTCTGTCAAACAGCACTGTCCGGGCACAGGCCTCACTGTGGGGGCACAGGCCTCACTGTGGGGACACAGGCCTCACTGTGGGGGCACAGGCCTCACTCTGGGGACACAGGCCTCACTGTCCGGGCACAGGCCTCACTGTGGGGGCACAGGCCTCACTGTGGGGACACAGGCCTCACTGTGGGGGCACAGGCCTCACTCTGGGGACACAGGCCTCACTGTCCGGGCACAGGCCTCACTGTGGGGGCACAGGCCTCACTGTGGGGACACAGGCCTCACTGTGGGGGCACAGGCCTCACTGTCCAGGCACAGGCCTCACTGTGGGGACACAGGCCTCACTGTGGGGGCACAGGCCTCACTGTCCGGGCACAGGCCTCACTGTGGGGACACAGGCCTCACTGTGGGGGCACAGGCCTCACTGTGGGGGCACAGGCCTCACTGTGGGGACACAGGCCTCACTGTGGGGACACAGGCCTCACTGTCCGGGCACAGGCCTCACTGTGGGGACACAGGCCTCACTGTGGGGGCACAGGCCTCACTGTGGGGACACAGGCCTCACTGTGGGGACACAGGCCTCACTGTCCAGGCACAGGCCTCACTGTGGGGGCACAGGCCTCACTGTGGGGACACAGGCCTCACTGTGGGGGCACAGGCCTCACTGTGGGGACACAGGCCTCACTGTGGGGGCACAGGCCTCACTGTGGGGGCACAGGCCTCACTGTCCAGGCACAGGCCTCACTGTGGGGACACAGGCCTCACTGTGGGGGCACAGGCCTCACTGTGGGGACACAGGCCTCACTGTGGGGACACAGGCCTCACTGTGGGGGCACAGGCCTCACTGTCCGGGCACAGGCCTGACTGTGGGGACACAGGCCTCACTGTCCGGGCACAGGCCTCACTGTGGGGGCACAGGCCTCACTGTGGGGGCACAGGCCTGACTGTGGGGACACAGGCCTCACTGTGGGGGCACAGGCCTCACTGTCCGGGCACAGGCCTGACTGTGGGGACACAGGCCTCACTGTCCGGGCACAGGCCTCACTGTCCGGGCACAGGCCTCACTGTCCAGGCACAGGCCTCACTGTGGGGACACAGGCCTCACTGTGGGGGCACAGGCCTCACTGTGGAGACACAGGCCTCACTGTGGGGACACAGGCCTCACTCTGGGGACACAGGCCTCACTGTCCGGGCACAGGCCTCACTGTGGGGACACAGGCCTCACTGTGGGGACACAGGCCTCACTGTGGGGGCACAGGCCTCACTGTCCGGGCACAGGCCTCACTGTCTGGACACAGGCCTCACTGTCCAGGCACAGGCCTTACTGTGGGGACACAGGCCTCACTGTGGGGGCACAGGCCTCACTGTGGAGACACAGGCCTCACTGTGGGGACACAGGCCTCACTCTGGGGACACAGGCCTCACTGTCCGGGCACAGGCCTCACTGTGGGGGCACAGGCCTCACTGTGGGGACACAGGCCTCACTGTGGGGGCACAGGCCTCACTGTCTGGGCACAGGCCTCACTGTGGGGGCACAGGCCTCACTGTCCAGGCACAGGCCTCACTGTCCGAACACAGGCCCAACTGTGGGGGCACAGGCCTCACTGTGGAGACACATACCTCACTGTGGGGGCACAGGCCTCACTGTGGGGGCACAGGCCTCACTGTCGGGGAACAGGCCTCACTGTCGGGGAACAGGCCTCACTGTGGGGGCACAGGCCTCACTGTCCGGGCACAGGCCTCACTGTGGGGGCACAGGCCTCACTGTCCGGGCACAGGCCTCACTGTGGGGACACAGGCCTCACTGTGGGGGCACAGGCCTCACTGTCGGGGCACAGGCCTCACTGTGGGGACACAGGCCTCACTCTGGGGACACAGGCCTCACTGTCCGGGCACAGGCCTCACTGTGGGGGCACAGGCCTCACTGTCCAGGCACAGGCCTCACTGTGGGGACACAGGCCTCACTGTGGGGGCACAGGCCTCACTGTGGGGACACAGGCCTCACTGTGGGGGCACAGGCCTCACTGTCGGGGAACAGGCCTCACTGTCGGGGAACAGGCCTCACTGTGGGGGCACAGGCCTCACTGTCCGGGCACAGGCCTCACTGTGGGGGCACAGGCCTCACTGTCCGGGCACAGGCCTCACTGTGGGGACACAGGCCTCACTGTGGGGGCACAGGCCTCACTGTCGGGGCACAGGCCTCACTGTCGGGGCACAGGCCTCACTGTGGGGACACAGGCCTCACTCTGGGGACACAGGCCTCACTGTCCGGGCACAGGCCTCACTGTGGGGGCACAGGCCTCACTGTCCAGGCACAGGCCTCACTGTGGGGGCACAGGCCTCACTGTGGGGACACAGGCCTCACTGTGGGGACACAGGCCTCACTGTGGGGGCACAGGCCTCACTGTGGAGACACAGGCCTCACTGTGGGGACACAGGCCTCACTCTGGGGACACAGGCCTCACTGTCCGGGCACAGGCCTCACTGTGGGGGCACAGGCCTCACTGTGGGGACACAGGCCTCACTGTGGGGGCACAGGCCTCACTGTCTGGGCACAGGCCTCACTGTGGGGGCACAGGCCTCACTGTCCAGGCACAGGCCTCACTGTCCGAACACAGGCCCAACTGTGGGGGCACAGGCCTCACTGTGGAGACACATACCTCACTGTGGGGGCACAGGCCTCACTGTGGGGGCACAGGCCTCACTGTCGGGGAACAGGCCTCACTGTCGGGGAACAGGCCTCACTGTGGGGGCACAGGCCTCACTGTCCGGGCACAGGCCTCACTGTGGGGGCACAGGCCTCACTGTCCGGGCACAGGCCTCACTGTGGGGACACAGGCCTCACTGTGGGGGCACAGCCCTCACTGTCGGGGCACAGGCCTCACTGTCGGGGCACAGGCCTCACTGTGGGGACACAGGCCTCACTGTGGGGGCACAGGCCTCACTGTCCGGGCACAGGCCTCACTGTGGGGGCACAGGCCTCACTGTCCAGGCACAGGCCTCACTGTGGGGACACAGGCCTCACTGTGGGGACACAGGCCTCACTGTGGGGGCACAGGCCTCACTGTCCGGGCACAGGCCTCACTGTGGGGGCACAGGCCTCACTGTCCAGGAACAGGCCTCACTGTCCGAACACAGGCCCAACTGTGGGGTCACAGGCCTCACTGTGGAGACACATACCTCACTGTGGGGGCACAGGCCTCACTGTGGGGGCACAGGCCTCACTGTCGGGGAACAGGCCTCACTGTGGGGGCACAGGCCTCACTGTGGGGGAACAGGCCTCACTGTGGGGGCACAGGCCTCACTGTCCGGGCACAGGCCTCACTGTCCGGGCACAGGCCTCACTGTCCGAGCACAGGCCTCACTGTGGGGACACAGGCCTCACTGTCCGGACACAGGCCTCACTGTCGGGGCACAGGCCTCACTGTGGGGTCACATGCCTCACTGTGGGGGCACAGGCCTCACTGTCCGGGCACAGGCCTCACTGTGGGGGCACAGGCCTCACTGTGGAGACACAGGCCTCACTGTGGGGGCACAGGCCTCACTGTCCGGGCACAGGCCTCACTGTCCGGGCACAGGCCTCACTGTCGGGGCACAGGCCTCACTGTGGGGACACAGGCCTCACTGTGGGGGCACAGGCCTCACTGTGGGGGCACAGGCCTCACTATCCGGGCACAGGCCTCACTGTGGGAGCACAGGCCTCACTGTGGGGACACAGGCCTCACTGTGGAGGCACAGGCCTCACTGTCCGGGCACAGGCCTCACTGTGGGGGCACAGGCCTCACTGTGGGGACACAGGCCTCACTGTGGGGGCACAGGCCTCACTGTCCGGGCACAGGCCTCACTGTCGGGGCACAGGCCTCACTGTCGGGACACAGGCCTCACTGTGGGGGCACAGGCCTCACTGTGGGGGCACAGGCCTCAATATCCGGGCACAGGCCTCACTGTGGGTGCACAGGCCTCACTGTCCGGGCACAGGCCTCACTGTGGGGGCACAGGCCTCACTGTCCGGGCACAGGCCTCACTGTGGGGGCACAGGCCTCACTGTCCGGACACAGGCCTCACTGTCCGGGCACAGGCCTCACTGTGGGGACACAGGCCTCACTGTGGGGGCACAGGCCTCACTGTGGGGGCACAGGCCTCACTGTCCAAACACATGCCTCACTGTCCGAGCACAGGCCTCACTGTCCAAACACATGCCTCACTGTCCGAGCACAGGCCTCACTGTGGGGGCACAGGCCTCACTGTCCGGGCACAGGCCTCACTGTGGGGGCACAGGCCTCACTGTGGGGACACAGGCCTCACTGTGGGGGCACATACCTCACTGTCCGGGCACAGGCCTCACTGTGGGGGCACAGGCCTCACTGTCCGGGCACAGGCCTCACTGTGGGGGCACAGGCCTCACTGTGGGGGCACAGGCCTCACTGTCCGGGCACAGGCCTCACTGTCCGGGCACAGGCCTCACTGTGGGGACACAGGCCTCACTGTGGGGGCACAGGCCTCACTGTCCGGGCACAGGCCTCACTGTGGGGGCACAGGCCTCACTGTCCGGGCACAGGCCTCACTGTGGGGGCACAGGCCTCACTGTGGGGACACAGGCCTCACTGTGGGGGCACAGGCCTCACTGTCCGGGCACAGGCCTCACTGTGGGGGCACAGGCCTCACTATCCGGGCACAGGCCTCACTGTGGGGGCACAGGCCTCACTGTGGGGGCACAGGCCTCACTATCCGGGCACAGGCCTCACTGTGGGGGCACAGGCCTCACTGTCCGGGCACAGGCCTCACTGTGGGGGCTCAGGCCTCACTGTCCAGGCACAGGCCTCACTGTGGGGGCACAGGCCTCACTGTCTGGGCACAGGCCTCACTGTGGGGGCACAGGCCTCACTGTGGAGACACAGGCCTCACTGTGGGGGCACAGGCCTCACTGTCCAAACACATGCCTCACTGTCCGAGCACAGGCCTCTCTATCCGGGCACAGGCCTCACTGTGGGCGCACAGGCCTCACTGTCCGGGCACAGGCCTCACTGTGGGGACACAGGCCTCACTGCCCGAGCACAGGCCTCACTGTCCTGTCACCGGCCTCAATGTTCGGGCACAGCCCTCACTGCCCGAGCACAGGCCTCACTGTCCAAGCACAGGCCTCACTGTCTGGACACAGGCCTCACTGTGGGGGCACAGGCCTCACTGTGGGGGCACAGGCCTCACTGTCTGGACACAGGCCTCACTGCCCGAGCACAGGCCTCACTCTCCGAGCACAGGCCTCACTGTCTGGACACAGGCCTCACTGTCTGGGCACAGGCCTCACTGTCTGGACACAGGCCTCACTGTCTGGACACAGGCCTCACTGTGGGGGCACAGGCCTCACTGTCTGAGTTAAGGTTCCCCCTTTCCCTCTGATCCATCTCTGCAGAGCAAATTGAAATGGGGGTTCACCTTCCCTTGGCTCAACGCTGCAACGTTGCTGCCTTTGATATTTATATATTCCTGCAGTGTGTGAGTTTGTTTTGTTTTCATTGGGGCTGGTGGAGGAGTTACCAAGGCAACCAAATAAATATCACATTGCCATCAGGTTTCAAATAAAAGAATCTATTGACCAGGTTTTGAAATAAAATTGATTTCCTTACACCGACACCTTTCCAACACATTTATGTGACAAAACTGATTCCCCTTCCACGATCAGCAATATTTCTCGGAACTATCACTTTATTTACTCTCCTCACTGTATGGTCCACTCATCCTGACTTTCAGAGGCTCACTCTGACCAAGGTTACAATACTGACCCTTCATCTCGCAGTCTGATCACTCTCACTGCTGGATGTCTATCTGCCCAGACTGTCATTGTCACCTGTCAGCTGGTTTTAACACTCTCCTGCTATTTCATGTGCTGCTGTGAATCTCTCTAAAAACATAGACCCTTTGTCCCAATTGTTTGATTATTCCTGACAATCAGCTGTAACCAGTGTTTTGAGAGTGTGTTGGGATCTGTCTGAAGTGATTACATGCACCTAAATGTCTTTAGTTTTGTACCCAAGGTGCAGATTATAACCTGGAAACCATCAACACTGTACACTTCCGGAGCTAACGTCAATGCATCCAGTACAGCTTTACAGATGGTCCTATCATAGTTATAACTGGGGTGGGAGGGGTCTCTGATGGTGATGATGATGATGGGCAGCGAGAAATCTAGATGCAGTTAAATGATGGAAGGATGGTTTGTGTGATGGACTGGGTTGTGTTCACAACTTCTCTCCACCCTGGAGGCTCCCTGCCTCTATTCCTGATGAAGGGCTTTTGCCTGAAATGTCGATTTTCCTGCTCCTCGGATGCTGCCTGACCTGCTGGACTTTTCCAGCACCACTCTAATCTGGACTCTGTACACAACCTTCTTTAGTTTCTTGTGGGCGGCACGGTGGCACAGTGGTTAGCCTCACAGCGCCTGAGACCCGGGTTCAATTCCCGCCTCAGGTGACTCTCTGTGTGGAGTTTGCACATTCTCCCCGTGTCTGCGTGGGTTTCCTCCGGGTGCTCCGGTTTCCTCCCACAGTCCAAAGATGTGCAGGTCAGGTGAATTGGCCACAATGTTTGGTGTAGGGGAATGGGTCTGGGTGGGTTGGGCGTCGGTGTTTCCACACTGTAAGTAATCTCCATCTAATCTTATGGTCCTGGGCAGAGCAGTTGCTGAACCAAGCAGTGATGAACCCAGATAGAATGCTTTCTACAGTCCATCTGTAAAGGTTGGTGAGGACATGCCGAATTTCCTAAGGCTCCTGAGGAAGTAGAGGTGATGTTGTTGTGCCTTCTTGACCATCACATCCACGTAGGAGGACCAGGACAGATTATCGGTTATCATCACTCCGAGGAACTTGATGATCTCGGCCCAGTCCACCTCAGCTCCATTCTTGGAGATAGGGGCATGAGCTCCCCCTTTCTTCCTGAGGTCAATGATCACTTCTTTAGTTTTTGCTGACGTTTAGGGAGAGATTGTTACCATTACACCACAACACCTAGCATTCTATCTCCTTCTTGTATTCTGACTCATCATTGTCTGATATCCAGCCTACAACGGTGGGGTCATCAGCAAACCAGGAGATGGCATTCGGATGAAATTTGGCCACAGTGGTGCAGTCACAGGGAGTACAGTAGGGGGCTGTGTACACATCCCTGTGGGTGTTGAGGGTTATCGTGGAGGAGGTGCTGTTGTCCTACTTCACTGATTACGGTCAGTGGGTCAGGAAGCTGAGGATTCAGTTGCAGAGCTGGGAGCTAGGTCTCAGAGTTTGGAATCACCTTTGGTTGGGATTAGCGTTGAAGGTGGATCTGTCATTGATGAGCAGTGGTTTGATGCAGATGTCCTTGTTGACCAGATGTGCCAGGGATGGCTGCAGGCCTCGGGAAATGGCGTCTGCAGAGGATGTTTTGTGACGGTAGTAAATTGTGGGGGATCGAGGCAGGCTGGAGGACTGGGGTTGATGTGGGCCATGACTAGCACTTTCTGATTACACAGGACAGAGCCATTGGGCGGCAGTCATTAAGGCACATTACGTAGGTACCAGGATGACAGTGGTCTCATAGCAAGGAGATGTTAAAGATGTCGGCAAATATTCCTACCAGCTGGTCTACACAGGCCAGTCACGTTCCTCTGGTTTACTCTCGAAAAGATCAATCTGACACCTGTAGCAGTGACTGTGGGGACAGGTGTGTCTGGGTCTCTCTGGAAACGTGACACTGTTTCACTAACCTCTGTTCACACTGAGTGTAACAGGCTTCACATCAGGGAGGGGTGCGGTTTTATCTGATTCACTTTGTAACCTATTGTGTCACGTAGGCCTTGCTACAGACTCACTATTTTCTCAAATCACACAAAGGATGCCTTTATATCCTTTCCCTCCAATTCTGATAGGGCCTGTGTTTCCTGACTGGACTTTAGAATATGGATGCAGGTTTGCTCACTAAGCTGGAAGATTCGTTATCAGACGTTTCGTCACCATACTAGATAATATCATCAGTGAGCCTCCAAATAAAGCACTGGTAGTATGGCCTGCTTTTTTACTTATGTGTTTAGGGTTCCTTGGGCTGGTGATGGCATTTCCTGTGGTGACGTTATTTCCTGTGGTGAAGTCACTTCCTGATCCTTTTCTCAGGGAGTGGTAGATGGGGTCTAACTCAATATGGTTGTTGATAGAGTTCCGGTTAGAATGCCATGCTTCCAGGAATTCTCATATGTGTCTTTGTTTGGCTTGTCCTAGGATGGATGTGTTGTCCCAGTCGAAGTGGTGTCCTTCCTCACCCGTATGTGAGGATACTAGTGAGAAAGGGTCATGTCTTTTTGTGACTAGTTGGTGTTCATGTATCCTGGTGGCTACTTTTCTGCCTGTTGTCCAATATAGTGTTTGTTAAAGTCCTTGCACGGTATTTTATAAATGACATTAGTTTTGCTTGTGGTCTGTATAGGGTCTTTTAAGTTCATTAGCTGCTGTTTTTGTGTGTTGGTAGGTGCGTGGCCAAGGGATCCGAATAGTCGGGCAGTCATTTCAGAGATGTCTTTGATATAGGGGAGAGTGGCTCGGGTTTCCGAACATGTTTTGTCTGCTTGTTTAGGTTTGTTGCTGAGAAATCGGCAGACTGTGTTCAATGGATACCCATTCTTTTTGAATACACCATATAGGTGAATTTCCTCTGCTCTGCGTAGTCCTGCAGTGTGTAGTGGCTCGTTGAAATAATGTCCTGATGCTTCTCCATTTGTAGATATGATTTGGAGATGCCGGTGTTGGACTGGGATGTACAAAGCTAAAAATCACACAGCACCAGGTTATAGTCCAACAGGTTTAATTGGAAGCACTAGCTTTCAGAGTGACGCTCCTTCATCAGGGGGTTGTAGGGGAACAATTGTAAGACACAGAATTTATAGCAAAAGTTTACAATGTGATGTAACTGAAATTATACATTGAAAAAGACCTGGATTGTCTGTTGAGTCTCTCATCTGTTCGAATACCAGGATCGTTTCACTTCTTTCATGTGTAAATCACAAAACCTTTTTAAAAAAGTTACATTTTCAGGTTAACTGTAACAATTGGTGATAGCTGGACAATATGTTGAAGGTGGAGAAAGTGAGGAGAAGAGATGCTGGAGATCAGAGCTTAAAAATGTGTTGCTGGAAAAGCGCAGCAGGTCAGGCAGCATCCAAGGAGCAGGAGAATCAATGTTTTGGGCATAAACCTGAAGAAGGGCTTATGCCCGAAACATCGATTCTCCTTCTCCTTGGATGCTGCCTGACCTGCTGCGCTTTTCCAGCAACACATTTTTAAAATATGTTGAAGGTGTTAGCCCCCTGTGTGCTGCTGTCTGTGCTATAATGGTTAGACTGATTCTAATCGAAAAAGTGAGTTCACAGTCTTACTTAGATTCATGCAATTTAACTCCGCAAGTAACAAACATATACGTGTGTGTGTGTGTGTGTGTGTGTGTGTGTGTGTGTGTAGGAGTATCTGTGTATGTGTGTGTGTGTGTGTGTGTGTAGGAGTGTCTGTGTGTGTGTGTGTGTGTGTAGGAGTGTCCGTGTGTGTGTGTGTGTGTGTGTGTGTGTGTGTAGGAGTGTCTGTGTGTGTGTGTGTGTCTGTGTGTGTAGGAGTGTCTGTCTGTGTGTGTGTGTGTGTGTAGGAGTGTCCGTGTGTGTGTGTGTGTGTGTGTAGGAGTGTCTGTGTATGTGTGTGTGTGTGTGTGTGTAGGAGTGTCTGTGCGTGTGTGTGTAGGAGTGTCCGTGTGTGTGTGTGTGTGTGTGTCTGTGTGTGTAGGAGTGTCTGTCTGTGTGTGTGTGTGTGTGTAGGAGTGTCCGTGTGTGTGTGTGTGTGTGTAGGAGTGTCTGTGTATGTGTGTGTGTGTGTGTGTAGGAGTGTCTGTGTGTGTGTGTGTGTGTGTGTGTAGGAGTGTCTGTGTGTGTGTGTGTGTCTGTGTGTGTAGGAGTGTCTGTCTGTGTGTGTGTGTGTGTAGGGGTGTCCGTGTGTGTGTGTGTGTGTGTAGGAGTGTCTGTGTATGTGTGTGTGTGTGTAGGAGTGTCTGTGTGTGTGTGTGTGTGTAGGAGTGTCTGTGTGTGTGTGTGTAGGAGTGTCCGTGTGTGTGTGTGTGTGTGTGTGTGTAGGAGTGTCTGTGTGTAGGAGTGTCCGTGTGTGTCCGTGTGTGTGTGTGTGTGTGTAGGAGTGTCCGTGTGTGGTGTGTGTGTGTGTGTAGGAGTGTCTGTGTGTGTGTGTGTGTGTGTAGGAGTGTCCGTGTGTGTGTGTGTGTGTGTGTGTAGGAGTGTCTGTGTGTGTGTGTGTGTGTGTAGGAGTGTCTGTGTGTGTGTGTGTGTGTAGGAGTGTCTGTGTGTGTGTGTGTGTGTGTGTGTGTGTGTGTGTGTGTAGGAGTGTCCGTGTGTGTGTGTGTGTGTGTGTGTGTAGGAGTGTCTGCGTGTGTATGTGTGTGTGTGTGTGTGTGTGTGTGTGTGTAGGAGTGTCCGTGTGTGTGTGTGTGTGTGTGTAGGAGTGTCTGTGTGTGTGTGTGTGTGTGTGTGTGTGTGTGTGTAGGAGTGTCTCTGTGTGTGTGTGTGTGTGTGTGTGTAGGAGTGTCTGTGTGTGTGTGTGTGTGTGTGTAGGAGTGTCTGTGTATGTGTGTATGTGTGTGTGTAGGAGTGTCCGTGTGTGTGTGTGTGTGTGTTTGTGTGTGTGTGTCTGGGTGGGAGTTGTGAGTGTCTGTGAGAGAGTGTGTATGTGTGTGTGTGTGAGAAGAGAGTGTAAAGGGTTCTAAGTCTGTGAGAGGGTGTATGTGAGTGTGGGAGTGTGTAAGTCTGTAAGGAGTGTGTGTCAATAGGAGTGTCTGTGTGTGTGTATATGAGAGTGCATGTGTATGTGTGTGTGTGTAGGAGTGTGTGTGTGTGTGTGTGTCTGTGTGTGTAGGAGTGTCTGTGTGTGTGTGTGTGTGTGTAGGAATGTCTGTGTGTGTGTAGTGCAATGGTGGTCACCTGTAATGTGACATGAACCCAAGGTCCTGGTTGAGGCCCTCCCTATGGGTACCAAACTTAGCTATCAGCCTCTGCTCTAAAACTTTCCTCTGCTGCCTGTCCCGAAGTCCACCTTGGAGGATGGTCACCCGAAGGTCCAAGGTCGAATGTCCTGGACCACTGAAGTGTTCCCCAACTGGGAGGGAACCCTCCTGTCTGTTGATTGTTGTGCGGTGCCCATTCATCCGTTGTCGTAGCCTTTGCTTGGTTTCCCCAATGTTCCATGCTTCAGGGCATCCCTGCCTGCAACGTATAAGATAGACAACGTTGGCTGAGTCACATAAGTACCTGCCACATACAAGGTGGGAGGTGTCCCCACGCGTAATGGTGGTATCTGTGTCCACACTCTGACACATCTTGCAGCGCCTATCGTGACAGGGTTGTATGGAGTTGTCCTGAGAGCTGGGCAGCTTGCTATGAACAATGATCTGTTTGAGGTTTGGCGGTTGTTTAAAGGCAAGTAGTTGAGGTGTGGGGAAGGTCTTGGTGAGGTGCTCATCCTCATTGATAATGTGTTGCAGGTCACAAAGAACACGGCGCAGTTTTTCAGCTCCTGGGAAATACTGAACAACAAAGGGTACCCTGTCGGTTGCAGCTCGTGTCTGTCTCCTGAGGAGGTCATTACAGTTCCTTGCTGTGGCACGTTGGAACTGGCGGCCGATGAGTTGGGCATCGTACCCCGTTCATGTGAGGGCATCCCTGAGTATTTCCGGGTGCCCATCACGTTCCTCCTCATCTGAGCAGATCCAGTCCATGTGTAGGGCTTGTAGATATTGGGATGATTGCTTCTGTAGTTCAGTATTTGGTTCGTGTGTGTTGTTTTCCTGTAGATGCTGGTTCGAAGTTCCCCATTGACTGTTCGCTCTCCTGTGCTATGTCAGAGTGTCAGTTTGTTGTTGTTTTCCCCCTCTTTGGTGAATGTTATGTCAGTCAGGGGATTGTTGGTGATCTTCAGGGTTTCCTTTCATTTGTTTCATTTAGACATGACAAAGGTGTCATCCACATGGCAGACCCGGAGTTTGGGTTGGATGGTTGGCAGAGCTGTTTGTTCATGTCTCTGCTAAGAACCCTGATATCGGAGACCCCAATGGGGGTTCCATTGGTTTGTCTGAAGGTTTTGTTGTTGAAGGTGAAGTGGGTGGTAAGGCCCACTAGCTTGACGGTACTGGCCTTGCTGGTGAAGTTGGTGGTGTTTGGTGTTTGTGTCTTTGGGTCTTCTAATAGTATAGTCAGGGTTTCCTTGGCCAGATTGATGTTGATGGATGTGAACAGGAATGTTACGTCCACGGAGACAATTATTTTATCCTCTTCTATCTTGGTGTCTTTGATGGTCTTGAGGAATTCTTGCAGGGAGTGGATGGAGTGGTGTGAGTCTTTGACTAAGTGTTTTAGTCATTGGTGTAACTCCTTGGCCAGTCTGTAAGTTGGTGTTCCAGGTAGCGAGACTATGGGTCTGAGAGGGGCTCCTGGTTTGTGAATTCTGGGTAATCCGTAGAAGCGTGGTGTGTCGGATCCACATGGTTTCATTTTTTGGAAGTCAGTCCTATTTATTTCTCCAGATTTCTGAAGTGTTTTGAGTCGGGCTGTGATGTAGTTCTCCAGTTGTGGAGTTAGGAGATGGTAAGTGTAGGTATCCACAAACAGTGTGTTCACTTTCTCACTGTAGTCTATTTGGTTTAAAATGACTGTCAAGCGTCCTTTGTCTGTAGGTAGGAGAACAATGTTTTTATCTTCTCTGAGAAAAAGAACAGGAAATGACATCACCAAAGGAAATGACATCATCAACCCAAGGAAACTCAAACATATAACTTGAAAGTGAGCTATAAGACCATAAGACATAGGAGTGGAAGTAAGGCCATTCGGCCCATCGAGTCCACTCCGCCATTCAATCATGGCTGATGCGCATTTCAGCTCCACTTACCAGCGTTCTCCCCGTAGCCCTTAATTCCTCTAGACAACAAGAACCTATCAATCTCGGCCTTGAAGACATTTAGTGTCCCGGCTTCCACTGCACTCCGTGGCAATGAATTCCACAGGCCCACCACTCTCTGGCTGAAGAAATGTCTCCGCATTTCTGTTCTGAATTTACCCCCTCTAATTCTAAGGTTGTGTCCACGGGTCCTAGTCTCCTCGTCTAATGGAAACAATTTCCTAGCATCCACCCTCTCCAAGCCACGTACCACCAGCTACACCACCAGCGCTTCATCTGGAGGCTCACTAAAGATGTTACCTAGTGTATGGTGACGAAACATCTCAAAATGAACCTTCTAGCTCAATGAGCAAACTCATATCCAGAACCTCAACCCGAGCTACAAATCTCAAACCTCACTAACTTTAGAATATATCTTGAACTTTCTACAGTTGAGCTCTGTTACATTTCTGAACTTCTCTAACTGCAGCATTCCAAACTTTCACCCTATTCTCTTTTCCTTTACAATTCAACTACTGTCTTTTTAAAACTCTCTTTCTTCATATTTCTCTCCCATTTCTACCATCCTTATTCTTCCCTCATGATCAGCCTGTTTTATCTCTACCTCAATAGGAACTGATTTCGATATCTCACTTGCTCATCTTTCCTGAATATCTATTTAACCCAAATGCTGTGTTAGTCTTTCAGGATTTTATCATCTTACCTGGCAAGTACCACATCTCCCAGCGTACTTCCCAATCCATCACCCCAGTTACTAGGATCTCTCCTTACTTTGCACGGAGGAAGGGTTTAGCAGTTCCTGATGTCCCTTTATTTTTGACAGTACAATAATTGGTGTTTTCCTTTTTCCTGTTGTCACTAACTCCACACCCAATTGTACATTTTCTTTGTTTGAAAACTGTGCAGCCATGGCCCTCAAACTTAGTCACAACCCATTGGGGTACTGTGTTGGAAATCAAACCCCACTGGACTAGAGTTGTCACAAATGTGAAAAATATTTAATGAAACTATCCAAACTTGGAGCAGATACGATGAGCTATTTGACCCACTTTACTCCAATGTTTTATGTCCAAAGTCCCCGGTATTCTTGACTGATGATTCAGATTAAAAGAAAATGGTCAATCGGTTTTGGTGGGAGAAAGTGAGGACGGCAGATGCTGGAGATCAGAGCTGAAAATGTGTTGCTGGAAAAGCGCAGCAGGTCAGGCAGCATCCAAGGAGCGGGAGAATCGACATTTCGGGCATCAGCCCTTCATCAGAAATAAGTTTTGATACTTAACAAGAAAGTTCTTAACAAATTTACCTTCATCCAATGGCAGTCAGGAAATATGAATTTTTGAGGAATAGCTCTCTATTCTTAAAAATCTACCCCTCGCCAATTCCCTCTTCACAAATAGACATATTAAGGCTAGAAAAAGCCAAAAATGCAGGAAAACCGTTCCATCGCACCGTTCTGGAGCAGAGGAGCTGATACGCTGTTTTCTTTGGTTTCTTCAAATCCCTTTGAGTCCTTTGACAATGTTTCGCACACCAATGGGCTCATCCATTCACTGGTTGGGAATTCACCTTTTCACTGTCTTTGAAAGAGTTTTATTCCTTCTTCGGTTTTATTCCTTCTTCAGTTGGGAATTTTCAGAAAAAGTGGGAGACAGCTAACTCGTGACATGTTGGTTGGGAGGTAGGTGTTGGCTGAATGTTTCCCTGTTGCACTGGGCCCACATGAGCCATGGTCACCTGACCAGGGGCCAATCAAACTTAGTTGTTGAGCAGTTGTCCCTTAGTTTCGAACCCATTGATTCTGTGGGGTCTGTTTCTGTTCTGACTGTTCCAGGAAAATCCAACATTTTATACATTTCACTGTGTGCTCCAGGAGCATCTTTTTGCACTTGGTTTAAAACAGTAATTTCTCTGTTGAGTCCACTGTCTGAAAATAAAAGCAATCAGCTGGTGTGGTTATTTTGGTAACTGACACTAACCTCCTGCCCTCTCCCCCCGACAGGTGGATGAGCTCATGAGAGAAGAGTTGAGGAATTTGAGAATGGCAGTTGAGCGGGACTTCAGTGAGCCTCCAAAAGCCAAGGTCAAACCCAAAAAGGTACAGTCTGAGCAGTGTCCAGATCTTTGTCAGTTACCCCAGTCAGCTCTGATTCTGACCCAGAGACACTGAAGGAACAGCGATATATTTCCAAGTCAGGATGGGGAGTGTCCAGGTGAGGAACTTGCAGGGGGTGGTGTTCCCATGTATCTGCTGCCCTTGTCCTTCTCGATGGAAGTGGTCATGGGTTTGGAAGGTGCTGTCTGAGGATCTTTGGTGAATTCCTGCAGTGTATCTTGTAGCTGGTACACACTGCTGTTACTGAGTGTCAGTGGGGGAGGGAGGGGGGAGGGGGTGTTTGTGGATCTGGTGCCAATCAAGTGGCTGCTTTGTCCTGGATGGTGTTGAGCTTCTTGAGTGTAGTTGGAGCTGCCCCCACCCAGGGGTAAGGGGGGAGTATTCCATCACACTCCGGACTTGTGGATGATGGACAGACTTTGGGAGTCAGGAGCTGAGTTGCTGACTGCAGTATTCCTACCTTCTAACCTTCTGCCACTGTTTAGATCACATGGAATGAATTGAATTGGTGGGTGGGGTGCAGTGGGGTGTGGGGAGTGGTGGGGTGGGGTGGGGTGGGGTGGGGTGAGGAGAGGTTGGGTGTGGTGTGGTGGGGTGGGGTGGGGTGTGGTGGGGGGGTGGGGTGGGGTGTGGTGTGGGGTGGGGGGTGGGGTGAGGTGAGGTGGGGTAGGGTGGGATAGGGTGGGGTGTTGTGGGGTGGGGTGGGTGTGGTGGGGTGTGGTGGGGTGGGGTGTGGGGAGTGGTGGGGTGTGGGGAGTGGTGGGGTGGGGTGGGGTGGGGTGTGGGGTGGGGTGGGGTGTGGGGTGGGGTGGGGTGGGTGTGGTGGGGTGGGGTGTGGGGAGTGGTGGGGTGTGGGGAGTGGTGGGGTGGGGTGGGGTGGGTGTGGTGGGGTGGGGTGGGGTGGGGTGTGGGGAGTGGTGGGGTGTGGGGAGTGGTGGGGTGGGTGGGGTGTGGTGGGGTGGGTGTGGTGGGGTGTGGGGTGGGGTGGGGTGGGGGGAGTGGTGGGGTGTGGGGTGGGGTGGGGTGGGGTGGGGTGTGGCGTGTGGTGGGGTGGGGTGGGGGGAGTGGTGGGGTGTGGGGTGGGGTGTGGTGTGGGGAGTGGTGGGGTGTGGGGTGGGGTGGGGTGGGGGGAGTGGTGGGGTGTGGGGTGGGGTGGGGTGGGGTGGGGGGAGTGGTGGGGTGTGGGGTGGGGTGGGGTGGGGTGGGGGGAGTGGTGGGGTGTGGGGTGGGGTGGGGTGGGGTGTGGGGAGTGGTGGGGTGTGGGGTGGGGTGTGGGGTGGGGTGGGGTGTGTGGTGGGGTGGGGTGGGGGGAGTGGTGGGGTGGGGTGGGGTATGGGGAGTGGTGGGGTGTGGGGTGGGGTGTGGGGTGGGGTGGGGTGTGTGGTGGGGTGGGGTGGGGGGAGTGGTGGGGTGGGGTGGGGGGAGTGGTGGGGTGGGGTGGGGTATGGGGAGTGGTGGGGTGTGGGGTGGGGTGTGGGGTGGGGTGGGGTGTGTGGTGGGGTGGGGTGGGGGGAGTGGTGGGGTGGGGTGGGGGGAGTGGTGGGGTGGGGTGGGGTATGGGGAGTGGTGGGGTGTGGGGTGGGGTGTGGGGTGGGGTGGGGTGTGGGGTGGGGTGGGGTGGGGGGAGTGGTGGGGTGTGGGGTGGGGTGGGGTGTGGGGTGGGGTGGGGTGTGGGGAGTGGTGGGGTGTGGGGTGGGGTATGGGGTGTGGGGTGGGGTGGGGTGTGTGGTGGGGTGGGGTGGGGGGAGTGGTGGGGTGGGGTGGGGTGGGGTATGGGGTGTGGGGTGGGGTGGGGTGTGTGGTGGGGTGGGGTGGGGGGAGTGGTGGGGTGGGGTGGGGTGGGGTATGGGGTGTGGGGTGGGGTGGGGTGTGTGGTGGGGTGGGGTGGGGTGTGGGGTGTGGGGTGGGGTGTGGGGTGGGGTGGGGTGGGGTGTGGGGTGGGGTGGGGTGTGGGGTGTGGGGTGGGTTGGGGTGTGTGGTGGGGTGGGGTGGGGGGAGTGGTGGGGTGGGGTGGGGTGTGGGGTGGGGTGGGGTGTGGTGGGGTGGGGTGTGGGGTGGGGTGTGGGGTGGGGGGAGTGGTGGGGTGTGGGGTGGGGTGGGGTGGGGTGTGGGGTGTGGGGTGGGGTGGGGTGTGGTGGGGTGGGGTGGGGTGGGGTGGGGTATGGGGTGTGGGGTGGGGTGGGGTGTGTGGTGGGGTGGGGTGGGGGGAGTGGTGGGGTGGGGTATGGGGTGTGGGGTGGGGTGGGGTGTGTGGTGGGGTGGGGTGGGGTGTGGGGTGTGGGGTGGGTTGGGGTGTGTGGTGGGTTGGGGTATGGGGTGGGGTGGGGTGGGGTATGGGGTGTGGGGTGGGGTGGGGTGTGGGGTGTGGGGTTGGATGGGGTGGGGTGTGGGGTGGGGTGGGGTGTGGGGTGGGTTGGGGTGTGTGGTGGGGTGGGGTGGGGGGAGTGGTGGGGTGGGGTGGGGTGGGGTGGGGTGTGGGGTGTGGGGTGGGGTGGGGTGTGGTGGGGTGGGGTGTGGGGTGGGGTGTGGGGTGGGGGGAGTGGTGGGGTGTGGGGTGGGGTGGGGTGGGGTGTGGGGTGTGGGGTGGGGTGGGGTGTGGTGGGGTGGGGTGTGGGGTGGGGTGTGGGGTGGGGGGAGTGGTGGGGTGTGGGGTGGGGTGTGGTGGGGTGGGGTGTGGGGTGGGGTGGGGTGGGGTGTGGGGTGGGGTGGGGTGTGGTGGGGTGGGGTGTGGGGTGGGGTGTGGGGTGGGGTGTGGGGTGGGGTGGGGTGTGGGGAGTGGTGGGGTGGGGTGGGGTGTGGGGTGGGGTGTGGGGTGGGGTGGGGTGTGGGGTGGGGTGGGGGTGGGGTGGGGTGTGGGGTGGGGTGTGGTGGGGTGGGGTGTGGGGTGGGGTGGGGTGTGGGGTGGGGTGGGGTGTGGTGGGGTGGGGTGTGGGGTGGGGTGTGGGGTGGGGTGGGGTGTGGGGAGTGGTGGGGTGGGGGTGGGGTGTGGGGTGGGGACTGTACCATAGAGCAGATCTCTGCTCCCACGTCACACTCTCCAACCCCACCCAGCCCCAAACCCCCAGGACCAGCCAAGGGGAGGTTGGTTTGTTCCCAGTCACCATGAGCACCTACCTCTGTGTTGTCAGGCCCAGGTTCCTGATACAGTCAGAGTGAACACTGACACGGGGCTGTGTTGTTTCTGACACGGGGCTGTGTTGTTTCTGACACGGGGCTGTGTTGTTTCTGACACGGGGCTGTGTTGTTTCTGACACGGGGCTGTGTTGTTTCTGACACGGGGCTGTGTTGTTTCTGACACGGGGCTGTGTTGTTTCTGACACGGGGCTGTGTTGTTTCTCTTTAGGCCAAAGGTAAAGAAAAAGGATCAAAGAAGAAGGAGAAAGATTTTACAGCCAACAGGTAACAAAACTTCAAAGGCCATCCCACCATCTGCAGCAGTTCACTCTGATCCTGGCGTTTTAGTGTGATTGCTCTCTCCCGACTCCATTCCCAAGAGGAACACGGTTCACAGTCACAGACCCCGACTCCCCTGGCATCAGGACCTCAGGACTGACACTCCATGCTGTGGGTCTGGAGTCACATGTAGACCCAGATTGGGGAGGGATAGGAGGAGATGAGTGAACCAATTGGCAGTAGTTTCCTGGTCACCATCCACTCCAGATTTTGTTTGAAATCAAATGTGTCCATCTGCCTCTGTGGGATTTGAATCTGTGCTGCAGAACATTAATCTGGGGATGGGGATGGGGATGGGAGGGGGAGGGAATGGGGGGACAGTCAGGATTCCTCATCCAGTGACAGGACCGTTCCCCCCGTCCTCTCCCCTGACTATCTTCACCAGTCAGCATCCGGGTCTAGCACCCTCTGGGGAAATGGGGACATCACTGAACTACACGAGATGCCTCAGGACCTGGGGTTAAATCCTATCCCTACAACTGCTGGAGCTTCAATTCAAATGATCATTAATCTGGACGTGCGTATTGTTGAAAAAAAAGACACAGTTTGTTAAATCATTTCATCTCACTCTCATCAGGACAATTCACAAGAATACCACTTCAAGGAGAAAACCAATATTTATATTGCATGGGGGGAGAGGGTAGCATTGTGCCTTAGTGGTTAGCACTGCTGCCGCACGGCGCCAGGCACCCAGGTTCAATTCCATCCTCAGGCGTCTGTCTGTGTGGAGTTTGCACATTCTCCCCGTGTCTGTGTGGGTTTCCTCCGGGTTCTCTGGGTTCCTAAAATGTGCAGGTTAGGGGGATTAGCTGTTGGAAATATGGGATTACAAGGTTAGGGGGAGGGTCAATTGGCCGTGGGGAATAGGGGATTACAGGGTCAGGGGGAGGGTCAGAGTGGCCGTGGGGGATGGGGGATTGCAGGGTCAGGGGGAGGGTCGATGCAGAGTTGATGGGCCAAGCGTTTTTAAATTTTATTTATTTATTTTGTGGGACCTGGGGGTCACTGGCTGGGCCCAGTATTTCCTGCCCCGTCCCTAGTTGCCCCTTGAGAAGGTGGGGGTGAGCTGCCTTCTTGAACCGCTGCAGTCCATGTGCTGTAGGGTGACCCACAATGTCCTTATGGAGGGAATTCCAGGACCCAGTGACAGTGAAGGCAGAGCAATTATATTTCCAAGTCGGGATAGTGAGGGGCTCGGAGGGGAACCTGCAGGGGGTGGTGTTCCCATGGATCTACTGTCCTTGTCCTTCTCAATGGAAGTGGCCGTGGGTTTGGAAGGTGCTGTCTGAGGATCTTTGGTGAATTCCTGCAGTGTATCTTGTAGATAGTACACACTGCTGTTACTGAGCATCGGTGATGGAGGGAGGGGGTGTTTGTGGATGTGGGGCCAATCAAGTGGCTGCTTTGTCCTGGATGGTGTTGAGCTTCTTGAGTGTCGTTGGAGCTGCCCCCATCCAGGGGCAAGGGGGGGAGTATTCCATCACCCTCCTGACTGTGCCTTGTAGAGGGTGGACAGGCTTTGGGGAGTCAGGAGGGGAGTTACTCGCTGCAGGATTCCCAGCCTCTGACCTGCTCTTGTAGCCTCTGTGTTTATGCAATGAGTCCAAGTGCGTTTCTGGTCAACAGTAACCCCCAGGATGTTGATAGTGGGGGATTCAGTGATACTAACACCATTCAATGTGAAGGGGTGATAGTTAGATTGTCTCTTATTGGTGATGGCCATTGTCTGGCAGTTGTGTGCGGTGACTGTTACTTGTCACTCATCATCCCAAGCCTGGAGATTGTCCAGAACCTGCTGCATTTGATCACTAACTGCTCCAGTGTCTGAGGAGTTGTGAATGGTGCTGAACCATCAGCGAACATTCCCACTTCTGACCTTATGACAGAGGGAAGGTGATTGATGAAGCAGCTGAAGATGGTTGGGCTTGGGACACTCCCCTGAGGGACTCCTGCAGAGATGTCCTGGAGCTGAGATGACTGACCCTCCAACAACCACAACCATCTTCCTGTGTGTCAGGTCTGACTCTAACCAGTGGAGAGTTTGACCCCCATACCCATTGATTCCAGTTTTGCTCGGGGGTCCTTGATGTCACACTCGGCCGAATGCAGCCTTGATATCAAGGACTGTCCCTCTCCCCTCCCCTCTGGAACTCAGCTCCTTTGTCCATGTTTGACCCAAGGCTGGAATGAGGTCAGGAGCTGGGTGACCCTGGGGGAACCCAAACTGGGTGTCACTGAGCAGGTTGTTGCTGAGTGGGTGCTGCTTGATAGCTCTGTTACTGACCCCTTCCATCACGTTACTGAGGATCGAGAGGAGATTGATGGGGCAGGAATTGGCCAGGTTGGATTTGTCCTGCTTTTTGTGTACAGGACATACCTGGGCAATTCCCCACATTGTCGGGTAGTTGCCAGTGTTGTAACTGGACTGAAACAGCTTGACGAGGGGAGCAGCAAGTTCTGAAGCACACGTCTTCAGTACTATTGCGGGAACGTTATCAGGGCCTTTTGCTTTTGCAGTATCCAGTGCCTCCAGCCATTCCTTGATATCACGTGGAGTAAATCGAATTGTTTGGAGACTGTATCTGTGATGCGGGGGATCACTGGAGGAGCCCGAGATGGATCATCCACTTGGCATTTCTGACTGAAGGTTACTGCAAATATTTCAGCCTTATCTTTTGCACTGATGTGCTGGGCTCCTCCATCATTGAGGATGGGGATATTTGTAGAGTCTTCTCCTCCATTGAGTTGTTGAATTATCCACCACCATTCATGACTGGATGTGGAAGGACTGTAGAGCTTAGATCTGATCCTTTGGTTGTGGGATCGTTTAGCTCTATCACTTGCTGTTTATGCCATTTGGCAAGTAGTCCTATTTGGTGTCTTCACCAGGTTGACACCTCATTTTTAGATCTGCCTGGTGCTGCTCTTGGCATGCCCTTCTGCACTCTCCATTGAACCAGGGTTGATCCCCTGACTTGATGGTAGTGGTTGAGTGGGGGATATGCTGGGCCATGAGGTTACAGATTGTGCTGGAGTCCTGTTCTGCTTCTGTTGATGAACTAGATGGCTGTTTCTGACAATCGACAAACTTTTCACAATCATCAGTTAATTCCAGATGTTTTTTATTGAATTCAAATTCCACTATTTATTGTGGCAGGATTCAAACCCAGATCCCCAGAACATTCCCTGGATCTATCGACTAATAGTCCAGCAATGATACATACCATTGGGCCATTGTCCTGTTCTGCACTGCAGGGATGCGAAACATCACTTGACAAGTGGACTTTGTTTGGCCGATGTGTTGCCATGGAGAATGCACCAGTTAATAATGAGTAACAGTTAACTAACAACCTTTGATTTAATTTTACGGCAGATTGATTCTGATTGGTCAAATCATAGCTCTAAGAACTGACCCAGAGAATTACTCTCAGCGATGTTGGTGAGTTGTGACAGAGCAATGCAGATGCACATTCTTTCTATCTGCATGGAACAGACCCTGTCAGTTAGTATCTGTCACCACTCTGTGAGCCAGACTGACAATGTCAGCATCAGTCTTTACACCTTCAAGATTATTCAGTAAATGCTGTCCAATGACAGGATCCTATCGAACACTGTGACACTGTTGTGTGCTTTGTAAACACGAGCAGGTTGGGTAAAGAGAGGAGTGACATAGATTTGATGTGATCAGCCAGTCTTTGGGATCAGTACCTGAGGGATTGACATCACGCTGGATCGGAAGCTCATTGTACACATGACTTGTTTGTGTCCATGCCTGGCAGCAGCCTGCTGTTACTGGGAACATTACAATTACACAGTCGTGTGACAGAATAACTCACTTCACCTGCTGCTTAAACCTTTCAGAGATCTGACCCTGTCTGGGAGTATGCTGGGGAAAACAGCACACAGTTTACAGTAAAAAGTGAACTCACTTCACCTTTCTGTGAATGTTTACAAAATATCGTGGTAATGATCAGAACAGACGTGTCATTGTCTCCCAGGGTGACTATCACACACCATAATCAGAATCAGGTTTGTACAGTGCCCTTCATAACGGAGGGTCAGTGCTGAGGGAGTGGGCACTGTCGGAGGGTCAGTGCTGAGGGAGTGGGCACTGACGGAGGGTCAGCGCTGAGGGAGTGGGCACTGACGGAGGGTCAGTGCTGAGGGAGTGGGCACTGACGGAGGGTCAGTGCTGAGGGAGTGCTGCACTGTCGGAGGGTCAGTGCTGAGGGAGTGGGCACTGTCGGAGGGTCAGTGCTGAGGGAGTGGGCACTGTCGGAGGGTCAGTGCTGAGGGAGTGGGCACTGTCGGAGGGTCAGTGCTGAGGGAGTGCTGCACTGTCGGAGGGTCAGTGCTGAGGGAGTGGGCACTGTCGGAGGGTCAGTGCTGAGGGAGTGGGCACTGTTGGAGGGTCAGTGCTGAGGGAGTGGGCACTGTCGGAGGGTCAGTGCTGAGGGAGTGGGCACTGTCTGAGGGTCAGTGCTGAGGGAGTGGGCACTGTCTGAGGGTCAGTGCTGAGGGAGTGGGCACTGTCGGAGGGTCAGTGCTGAGGGAGTGGGCACTGTCGGAGGGTCAGTGCTGAGGGAGTGCCGCACTGTCTGAGGGTCAGTGCTGAGGGAGCGGGCACTGTCGGAGGGTCAGTGCTGAGGGAGTGGGCACTGTCTGAGGGTCAGTGCTGAGGGAGTGGGCACTGTCTGAGGGTCAGTGCTGAGGGAGTGGGCACTGTCGGAGGGTCAGTGCTGAGGGAGTGGGCACTGTCGGAGGGTCAGTGCTGAGGGAGTGGGCACTGTACATAATGGATGTGATGGTTTTAAAAATCCCAGTGCTGAGATTCTGGAGAGCTCCTTCCCTGCTGTGCTGGAGGATGTGACAATGTTCCCTTTGTGTTTCAGGAGTTTGAACTCTCTGTGCGATGAGTTGATTGAACAGGGATTGTTGAAGGCAGCCCCACAGGTTCCTCTGGCCAGTTATTTAGGTGAGTATCTGACTCTGGGTCCTAGTCATTGACTGACATTCCCTCCTGTCCAACCCCATTGTCCTGCTCAGCTTCAACCTAAACCCTTTCCCTTTCACCCTTGACCTTCAGCCACAAAGATCAAACACTAACTGATATTAGGGGATGTTTGTGTGGATCTGATGCAAAACTGAAGGAATGATGATATATAGCCCAGGCTGGAGGGTTTGATTTATAAGGAGAGGCTGGACAGCTGGGACGTTTTCCCTGGAGCGTCGGAGGCTGAGGGGTGACCTGATAGAGGTTTATAAAATTGCAGGTGGGGGGGGGTGCATGGATAGGGTAAATAGACAAGGTTTTTTTACTCAAAACTGGAGGGAATAGGTTAAAAGTGAGAGGGAAAAGATTTAAAAGGAACCTAAGGGGTAACCTTTTTACCCAGAAGGGTGGTTCATACGTGGAATGAGCTGCCAGACGAGGCTATAGTTACAGATACAGTATCAACATTTAAAAGACATGATCCAAGACCCTAAAGGAGCCTTCCACATCCATCAAAGTTTTACTTGCACATTCACTAATATCATTTATTGTATCCGTTGCTCCCGATGCGGTCTCCTCTACACTGGGGAGACTGGACACCTCCTAGCAGAGCGCTTTAGGGAACATCTCCGGGACACCCGCACCAGTCAACCACACCGCCCTGTGGCCCAACATTTCAACTCCCCCTCCCACTTTGCCGAGGACATGGAGGTCCTGGGCCTCCTTCACCGCCGCTCCCTCACCACCAGACGCCTGGAGGAAGAACGCCTCATCTTCCGCCTCGGAACACTTCAACCCCAGGGCATCAATGTGGACTTCAACAGTTTCCTCATTTCCCCTTCCCCCACCTCACCCTAGTTCTAAACTTCCAGCTCAGTAACTGTCCCCATGACTTGTCTGGACTTGTCCTACCTGCCTATCTTCTTTTCCACCTATCCACTCCACCCTCTCCTCCTTGACCTATCACCTTCATCCCCTCCCCCACTCACCCATTGTACTCTATGCTACTCTCTCCCCATCCCCACCCTCCTCTAGCTTATCTCTCCACGCTTCAGGCTCACTGCCTTTATTCCTGATGAAGGGCTTTTGCCCAAAACATCGATTTCGAAGCTACTTGGATACTGCCTGAACTGCTGTGCTCTTCCAGCACCACTAACCCAGAAGATAAATAGAAAAGGTTTAGAGGGAAATGGGCCAAACACAGGGAAGCCTGGTTAGCATGGGCAGGTTGGACCGAAGGGTCTGTTTCTGTGCTGCATGACCCGAGGATCCGAGACTCTATTTCCACTCAAGAACCTGCAGGAGTTGTTGTATCTGCTGCTCTTGTCCTTCTGGATGGAAGTGGTCGTGGGTTTGGAAGGTGCTGTCTGAGGATCTTTGGTGAATTTCTGCAGTGTATCTTGTAGCTGGTAAACACTGCTGCTACTGAGCATCGGGGGTGGAGGGAGGGGGTGTTTGTGGGTGTGGGGTCAGTCAGGTGGGGGCTGCTTTGTCCTGGATGGTGTTGAGCTTCTTGAGTGTTGTTGGAGCTGCCCCCATCCAGGGAAGGGGGGAGTATTCCCTCACCCTCCTGAGTTGCACCTTGTAGATGGTGGACAGGCTTTGGGGAGTCGGGAGGTGAGTTACTCGCTGCAGGATTCCCAGCCTCTGACCTGCTGTTGTAGCCTCTGTGTTGATATCACGTGGAGTGAATCGAATTAGCTGGAGGCTGGGAGCTGTGACTCTGGGGACAACTGCAGGAGGCTGAGATGGACCTTCCACTTGGCACTTCTGTCTGAAGATTACTGTGAAAGTTTCAGCCTTATCTTTCACACTGATGTGCTGGGGCTCTTCCATTACTCAGGATGGGGATATTTGTGGAGCCTCCATACATACATACATAACTGGGTGGGGTAGGACTGCAGAGCTTAGATCTGATCCATTGGCTGTGGGATCATTTACCAGCCTGTGCTGTTTCACTGAATTGTCCTGCCCTGACTCTTCCTGCAGCCTATTCTCACCCTCTTCTCTGACCACTGCCTGACTTACTGACTGGCTCATGTTTCCACAGGAGATTTCAGTTACTTAGGGAGCACCCTGCTCGGTGCCAACATCAACCCAATGCCATCACTGTACGATATCCGCCAGATCATCACCATGTACGCCATCCTGCCCTTGGGTAAGTGATTGGATTACACCTTTACCCAGCTCACACACTCTGGGCAACTCCAGACCAGAGGGAACAGCTAAAAGGACAGAGATAACCCACTCAGAGTCTCTCTCACACACAACAGCCATGGCCTCCATGTTTCCAAAGTGTGTCTTGGTGTAAACCTGTCACACTGTCCTCACCTCACCCTGGCATCAGCTGTGGGCAACAGGCTATAGAAGGGTCAACCTGAGGTGAGAGGTCAGTGCTGAAGGGTCAGGTCTGGGTGAGAGGGTCAGTACTGGAAGGTCATGCCTGAGGGTTAGTGTTGACCAATTAGCCCTGAGACGTGGGTCAGTGCCGAGGGGTCAGGGTCAGTGCCGAGGGGTTAGAGGTCAGTGCCGAGGGCGTGGGGGGGTCAGTGCCAAGGAGGTCGGGGTCAGTGCCGAGGGGTTAGAGGTCAGTGCCAAAGGGTCGGGGTCAGTGCCAAGGGTTGGGGGGGAGGTCAGTGCCGAGGGGGTGGGGTCAGTGCCAAGGGGTTAGAGGTCAGTGCCAAAGGGTCGGGGTCAGTGCCGAGAGGCTGGGGTCAGTACCAAGGGGATGGGGTCAGTGCTGAGGGTAGATAACAAGGGGACAAGTTCCAAATGCTCAGGACAAGAAAAAACGCTCTTTCCTTCCCTTTGAGATATTGTTGACCATCTTGGATTCTCCCTGCCCTTACCTGCCAACTGAAACCCTGATATAATCACCCTCATGTTGTTTTTACATACCTTCGTGAATTGCCTACAGATCTGTTCCTCCATTGCCCGCTAACTATTCGAGAGACTATCATACATTCCAAGGAATATGGCTGCTCCTTTTTTATTCCTAAATTCTACTCTCAAAGCCTCATTTGAAAGACTCTGCCAAGATATCCTCCCTCCTTACCATAGTAACTGACTCGTGAATTAACAAGACAACAGCACTTCCCCTCTGCCACCCTCCCCTGTCCTGTCTTAAGATGCTATACCCTGGAATATTGAGTTACCAGTCCTGCTCCTTTCGTCCCAATTCCCTGTATCAATCCATACCCTTACCTCATTGGCCTTCCCTCTAATACCCATTGGATTATAGGAGAAGGCCTCCAGGCTTGTGTTAATTCCCTGGGACACTAGTGATACTGAGGCCAAAGGCTACCTCCACCTCCCAGGTGCACATGTCCAGTGTGTGGCCAGAGATCAGGCTCTAGGATCAGGTTCATCACAAACACCACAGATCCCAGGACCAGTGACACGGAATCTCCTGACAGGTTAGTGAGTGATGGTCACCAGCTGCTTTGAGACACAACATTATCAGAACTCTTCACGCAAATATTGTGACAAATTCCTGTCTGTTAGTTAAACACAACTTCCTCTTTAGAAATCCAAGCCGGCTCTTCCTGATTTTCCCACCTTTTTCCATGTGATTATGGACTCTATCCTGAATAATTGTTTCTAGAAGCTTCCCCACCCCTGATGGTAAACTGACTGGCCTGTAATTTTTGGGATTATCCTTCCAGTCTTGCTTAAACAATTCTCCAATTCTCTGGCAGCTCCCCTGAGTCTGGGGAAGACTGAAAGATTGTGACCAGTGTTCCCACAATTTGTATCCTCACTTTCTTCAGACTTCTGGGATGTACCTCACCCAGTCCCAGTGCCTTGTCAACTTTCACATCAGCCAATGATGTTCTAAATTTATGAATTAATGTATCTCGCTCAGTCATTGTATTGTCAACAATGTACTTTCAGAGCACCCACAATGTCACAGAAATAAAATCGAAGAGAACCCCTTCCAGCCAGCTCCACACTCATTGTGATCACTCAATCAAAACCTTTTCTCAAGGCCACCTATTGACTCTTTCTAAGCGAGATGGGGTCCAGTCTGCCAATCCTTTCCTGGTACTTACTTCCACAAATTTCTGATATCATTCTTATGAATCTTCTTTATTTACTGTTTCCAGTTTATAATATGGTGACCAGATTTACACAGAGTACTTCAAAACGTGGTCCAACCAAGGGTGGGTAGAGGTTGAGCAGATCTTATCTACTTTGTGACGCTGTCCCTCTAGAAAGTGACAGATGGAGTTTAATTCAGATAAATGTGAGGTGCTGCATTTTGGAAAGGCAAATCTCAGCAGGACTTATACACTTAATGGTAAGGTCCTGGGGAGTGTTGCTGAACAAAGAGACTTTGGAGTGCAGCTTCATAGCTCCTTGAAAGTGGAGTCACAGGTAGATAGGATAGTGAAGAAGGTGTTTGGTATGCTTTCCTTTATTGGTCAGGAGATGGGAGGTCATATTGTGGCTGTACAAGACATTGGTTAGGCCACAGTTGGAATATTGCGTGCAATTCTGGTCTCCTTCCTATTAGAAAGCTGTTGTGAAACTTGAAAGGGTTCAGAAAAGATTGTCAAGGATGTTGCCAGGGTTAGAGGATTTGAGCTATGGGGAGAGGCTGAACAGGCTGGGGCTGTTTTCCCTGGAGCGTCGGAGGCTGAGGGGTGACCAAATCAAGAGGGACATGGATAGGATAAATAGACAAAGTCTTTTCCCTGGGGTCGGGGAGTCCAGAACTAGAGGGTATAGGTTTAGGGTGAGAGGGGAAAGATATAAAAGGGACCTAAGGGGCAACTTTTTCACGCAGAGGGTGGTACGTGTATGGAATGAGCTGCCAGAGGATGTGGTGGAGTCTGGTACAATTGCAACATTTAAGAGGCATTTGGATGGTTATATGAATAGGAAGGGTTTGGAGGGATATGGGCCGGGTGCTGACAGGTGGGACTAGATTGGGTTGGGATATCTGGTCAGCATGGACGGGTTGGGCTGAAGGGTCTGTTTCTGTGCTGTAAGTCTCTGTGACTCTCTGACTCTAAATGAAACGTAATGCTTGGTTTGCATTTTTAAAAATGGTGGTCTTGGTAACACAGTGTTCAGGATTGGGGTCCATGATCCATTGGTGTGTGAACTCCATCTCAATCGGCACCTCCCAACCAGTAAGTGACCTGTCCACCCGGGCGGGCTCAGTGTGGATGCCAACTTGTACATTTGTGCTTGCAACACATCAGTGTTGGTGAGCAAACTGTGTGAACCCCCTCCCCCACCCCCCACCCCGCCCCAGGATTGGGCTTTGGCAACCACGGGGGTCTCAGCTGGGTCTCTCCCTGACCAATAGAGATCCTCTGCTTTCTCACTCTGCTCTCTGTAGGCTCCCAGCCACTCCATGAGAAAGCTCCCCTGGTGAAGTCCATCCTTCTGGCTGGTCCCCACGGAGTGGGCAAGAAGATGTTGGTGCACAGTATCTGCACCGAGTCCTGTGCCACACTGTTTGATTTGACAGCGAAGAACATCGCCGGGAAATACCCAGGAAAAGCAGGTCTGCAAATGATGCTTCACATGGTCTTAAAGGTAGGGTCACTCACTGGGAGAGGGCCAGGGGCTGGAGGGGGTCTGTGAGGGTTGGGGGTGGAGCTGGGGGTGTTGGGAGGGGGATTTGTGGGGTATCTGGGAACTGGGAGTGTTCAGAGGGGGCTGGGGTGGGGGGTCTGGCAGGGGGAGGGGACTGGGCTCTGTGGGGGCTGAATAAAGTTTGTGATAAGGATTTGAAATGTTCAAGACAATGACACTGGAAAGTGGGATAGTGTTAGTAGATCAGTGTAAACTTGATGGGCCAAATGGCCTCTTCTGTGCTGCATGACTCCCTGAATGTAAGAGGAGGCCATTCAACCCATCTTTGACAGAACTATCCAAAAACACCCAGCTCTATGGCTATTGTTCCTGTTCAGGGTTCAGGGAGAGAGTTTCAGTGTGATGCTAGGAGCTGGGAGATGGGCTGAAGGGACTGAATGAGGATAGAGGTGGGAGGAAGGTCAGGGAGGAATGACAGAGTGTGGGGCCATGGGGGAGGAAGGGGTCACTGTTGAGTCCAGGAATCACAACTACTGGACTGGTCTGGATTGGGCTGGGTTAGGCTGGACTGAATGGGGCCAGACTGGGCTGGGCTGGACTGGGCTGGGCTGGACTGGGCTGGATTGTACTGGACTGGGCTGAGCTGGACTGGGCTGGACTGTACTGGGCTGGGCTGGATTGTACTGGACTGGGCTGGGCTGGGCTGGGCCGGGCTGTACTGGGTCGGGCTGGGCTGAACTGGACTGGGCTGGGCTGGACTGTACTGGGCTGAGCTGGATTGGGCTGGACTGGGCTGGACTGTACTGGGCTGAGCTGGATTGGGCTGGACTGGGCTGGGCTGTACTGGGCTGAGCTGGACTGGGCCGGGCTGTACTGGGCCGGGCTGGGCAGTACTGGGCCGGGCTGGGCAGTACTGGGCCGGGCTGGGCTGGGCCGGGCTGGGCTGGGCTGGGCTGTACTGGGCCGGGCTGGGCCGGGCTGGGCCGGGCTGGGCTGGGCTGGGCTGTACTGGGCCGGGCTGTGCTGGGCCGGGCTGTGCTGGGCCGGGCTGTACTGGGCCGTGCTGGGCCGGGCTGTACTGGGCCGTGCTGGGCCGGGCTGGGCTGGGCTGGGCCGGGCTGGGCTGGGCTGGGCTGGGCCGGGCTGGGCCGGGTACTGTTCTGGAGAAAGACACTAACACTGAATGGTGTAGGAGTCTCTGACTGTATTCTGAAGGACGGTGGTGACATTGTTGAGCGAACGATTGTGTATTTCCGAGGAGAGGGAGCCTTCTGCTCTCCAACCACATGGTGGCTCTCCAGTTCGGTCCGATCCCAGCACTGGCACATTTCCCAGCTCTCCAACTCCATCGTGCTCTCTCTCTCTCTCTCTCCCTCTCTCTCTCTCTCTCTCTTACTCTGTCTCTCTATCTCCTTCTGTCTCTATCTCTCTGTGTGTCTCCGTCTCCTCCTCTCTGTCTCTCTCTTTCTCTCTGCCTGTCTCTCTCTCTCGCTCTGTCGCTCTTTCTCTGTCTCTCTCTGTCCCTCTCCCTCTCTCTCTCTCTCACTCACCTCTCTCTCTCTCTCTGCCTCTCTCTCTCTCTCTGTCTCCCTCTCCCTCTTTCTCTCCCTCTCTACCCCTCTCTCTCTATCTCTCCCTCTCCCTGTCCCTCTCCCTCTCCATCTCTGTCTCTGTCTGTCTGTGTTCTAGCTCCAGACAGTGGTAGGGTCTGGGTACCTGACCATGAGGTGGGGGTATTCTGGCTGTGTGTGGGGAGCTGGGATGCCCGAGTGATCACAGACTGAGGATGGAGGTAGTGGATTTGTTTTTCTGGCACCAGTGAGATCTGGACATTTCCATTTTTCTGGCTGTTTCTGTTTATCAACCTGTCTTTTATACACTGAGATGGAACTGCAGAACAGCAACTTTGTACACCCCCAGACTCGAGTACGTGTGTGAATAAATATCTGAACCTAAATCCTATTTCTCTCTCCCTGGCTCGCTCTCTGACACGTTTTCTGTCTCTCAGCCTCTGTCATTCTCATGCTCTCTCTCTCTCTCTCTCTCTCTCTCACACCAGGTAACTTCCTCTTAGTTCCTCATTTATGTTCTCCACCCCTCTCAGAACCCCCCTCCGCCCCTCTCTGCCCCTTGTATCTGGGAGAATCTCAGGGCTGTGTGTCTCTGGCCATAAGACCATGAGATATATGAGTTGGATGTGGCTGTTTGGCCCATTGAGCCTACTCCACCTTCCAATCATGGCTGATCTGTTTCTGAATCCCATTTTCCTGCCTTCTCCCTATAAGCCTTGTTCCCCTTACTAATCAATAGCCAATCTCTGTCTTAAATATACTCAACGACTTATCCTCCACAATTCTCCTGCAGCACACAGATTCCCCACCCTCTGACTGAAGAAGTCCCTCTACATCTCAGGTCTGAAGGGTTGTCTCTTCACCTGAGACTGTGCCCTCAGATCCTAGTCGCTCCTGCTGGTGGGAACATCTTCACCGTATCCACTCTATCCAGGCCTCTCAGTATTCTCGAAGGTTCAATCAGATCCCCCTCATCTTTCTAAACACCTTTGAGTGCAGACCCAGAGTTCTCAACCATCCCCGGGATCATTGTTGTAGACAGTTCACAGAGGTGTGTTAGTGCAATAATTGGATAATTACTGTATCCTCAGGGATTTCAGCTTTCCCCAAAGTAAATTGGGATAGTCATAGTGAGTTTTGAGATTTTGGATGTAGGTTTGCTCTCTGAGCTGGAAGGGATTGTCAAAGTGTGAAGGGTTTAGAAGGGGAGTATCCAAGGGAGGTTTTTGCAGAAGGCCCAACAGGGGACAGTGTAGTGCTGGATCTGGTCTGTGGAAAGAAGCCAGACAAGTGTTTGATGTGGCAGTTGGCGAGCATTTTAGCAATAGTGACCACAACATAGTGCAGTTCAAATTTATTCTGGACGAGGAAAAAGATGGCCTGCAAAAGACAGCTTTGGAAGGCATAAATTATTAAAATAAAGCAGGATCTGACCACAGTAGACAGGGAATAGCTGCTTATGGGTAATGTTATGGTTGAGCAGGGGGTAAGGTGGTAGTGGTGGTGGGATACATTCAAAAATGAGCTGGGAGAGTGCAGGCCCAGCATGTTTCCTTTTGGGGGAAATGTAAGCAGCAATACGTTCAGAGAATCTTGCATATCCAGGACAATTCATGACTGGATGAGGAAGAGGAGAAGAAATTTTAGCAAGTCCAGATGGAACAATTCAGCTGTGGTCCTTGAGGAATACAAGAAATGTAGGAGGGACCTTGAGAAAGCAATTAGAAGAGCAAAAGGGGGGCATGAGAAAGGACATTGTGAACAGGATTAGGGAGAATCCTAACCTATTTTATAAATATTTTATAAATTACATTAAAGGGAAACAGTTAAGCAGGGAAAGAGTAGGGCCCATTAGGAACCAAGGGGGCAGCCTATGTGTGAAGCCGCAGGATATTGGAAGGATGTTAAATAAATACTTCTCTTCGATCTTCACGCAAAAGGAAGTGAACGTAGGTTCAGAATTCAGGAACAGGGACTGCAAGGAACTTGCAGTTTGACATGGGAAATGGGGATATATAGGAGGCCCTGTTGAGCTTAAAAATGGACAGTTCCCCTGGCCTGGATGAATTATATTCCAGGCTGCTGCAGGAGGTGAGGCAGGGAATTGCAGGGACACTGACACAAATATTTAATTCCTCTCTGACCACAGGGGAATGGAGGGTGACTAATGTGGTTCTACTTTTCAAGAGAGGTAGTAGAAGTGAGGATTTGTGTACAACACCCTCAGTCCTACATTGACCACTCACTTCTCTGTGCCTGAGGTTAGATTCCTGAATCTTTCCATAATCTGTCATGGTCTTGCTCTGGACAATTTAATAACGTCTTTTGAACCCTACCCCCCCTGACCTGTAACTTCTTCCATAATTTTACACACAGCTGAACCCCCACAGATCTCCCTCAGCCCTACACATTGCCCTCGTTCAGTGATTCACCAGGACCCTGAGTTCTGGTCATGAAAGATCACAGAGAATGCTGTTCCTCTTCACTACAGGAGGCTCTTCAACCCTGCTTACACTTTCTTCACTCTTATCAGTACGACACTCTCAATTCCAGTTCTCTTGTAGTGTCTCAAATCTCTCTCTCTCTCCTTCCCTCCATCCCTCACCATCCCTCTCCCACTCTTTCTCTCTGGCACACTCTTGCAGATGACACAGAAATTGTCCGTGTTGCTGACGGTGAGCAGAAAGGTTCTAGGTTTGAGGAGGATATAAACAGATTGGGCAGATCAATGGCAGATGGAATTTAACCCTGATATATGTGAGGGCAAGCACTTTGGGAGAAGGAACAAGACAAGGGAGCACTCAATGAATGGCAGGACACTAGGAAGCTCACTGGAACAGAGCTGACAGTGACCGAGCAGGTTAATAGGATGGTAAGAAGGTGGAGAGACACTTACCTTGATAAGAGCAGGGAGGTGATGTTGGAGCTGTACAGGATTAGTGTTGGAAAGCAGGATTATTGTATTCTTGGTAGTATAGACTTGACAGGCTGAAGGACCACTTCTGTACAATATGATTCTATGATTCACTTTCTATCCCCACACACTCTCTCCCTCTCCTCTTCTCCCCTTTCGGTCTCTCCTTCTCTCCCATTCCCAATCTATGTTAATTAAATTAAGATAAGGGTATAGGTTATTGTTGAATTAAGTATGAATGGAACTAATAAAGAGAGATTTGTCTGTAATTTCTGTGTCCATGAGGTCACTGTTGGTCACAGCTGAACTCGGATTGTGAGGCTGCTGTCTTTCTCACTGTATCTAACGTTGGGCTTTAGCTGGAGTCACAGACTCCTCTAAGGAGCTGTCTGTCTAACTTTAGGGGAACTTGGTTTATGGTTCGAAGAGAGACAGATGCTGGGATGTCCTTAGATACAGAGTATACCGTGTCCGTGGCTTCAAGTCTTTCCCAACTAGTGGGCACCGTCAGAGCTGGGATGTCTCTTGTTCCCCCCGAAAGGACTTCCTGTGACAATGTGACCCACAGACACTGCCCACCCTCTGAGCTTCTCCAGCATTCTGTGTGTTTGTTTCAGATTTCCAGCATCCTTAATTTTGCACTTTTATTTTTACAGAGAGCGAGGGGAGAGACTCAGCGCAGTTCGGGCACTATCACCAATATCACTGTTTTTAACCAGCTTGGGACAACAGATTGTGGTGTCGCATCCTATTCATACTATCTCTCATTCTCTCTCTCATTCTCTCTCTCTCTCTCTCTTTCCCCCGCCACTCCCCCGACCCCCTCTCTCTCCCCCACCCCCTCTCTCTCACCCCTCTCCCCCACTCCCCCCACCCCCTCTCTCTCCCCCACCCCCTCTCTCTCACCCCTCTCCCCCACTCCCCCGACCCCCTCTCTCTCCCCCACCCCCTCTCTCTCACCCCTCTCCCCCACTCCCCCCACCCCCTCTCTCTCCCCCACTCCCCTCTCACCCCTCTCCACCACCACCCCCCCACCCCTACCCCCACCCCCCCCCCCCCCCGCCCCAGGTAGCGAAGCTGCTCCAACCCTCCATTGTCTGGATCGATGAGGCTGAGAAAACCTTCCTGAAGAAAGTGCCGAAAGAGGAAAAAGTGGTCAGTGCACTCCCCAAACCCCCCCTCCCCCCCCCCCCGACACACACACACACACACACACACACACACACACACACACACACACACACACAGACACAGACACACACTCACACAGACACACACACACACACACAGACACACACACACACACAGACACACACACACAGACACACACAGACACACACACACACACACACACACACACAGACACACACACACACAGACACACACACACTGATACACACACACAGACACACACACACATACACACACACACACTCACACAGACACACACACACACACACAGACACACACACACAGATACACACACACAGACACACACACACACAGACACACACAGACACACACACACACAGACACACACACACACACAGATACACACACACACACACACACAGATACACACACACACAGACACACACAGACACACACAGACACACACACACAGACACACACAAACACACAAACACACATACACACAGACACACACACACACACACACACACACACACACACACACACACCTCAACCCCCAAACCCCCACACACTCATCCCCACACTCACACCCCCACACCCAACCCCCACACATGCACCTCAACTCTCAAACCCCCCACACTCACACCCCCACACTCACACCCCCACACCCAAACCCCCACACCCAAATCCCCACACTCACACCCCGACACTCACACCCCCACACCCAAACCCCCACACACTCATCCCCACACTCACACCCCCACACTCACACCCCCACACCCAAACCCCCACTCACACACCTCAACACCCAAACCCCCACACTCACACCCACATACTCACCCACCCACACCCACATACCCACGCATCCAAACCCCCAGACACACACCCAAACCTCCACACCCAAACCCCCACACTCACACCCACACACCCTCACACACACACCCACACACTCACGCTCACACGCTCACACAAACACACAGACACACACACCCTCACATAGACACACACACCCACACCCTCACGCCCACACAGACACACACACTCACACCCACACGCACACACAGACACACACACACCCTCACACAGACACACACACACCCTCACACACACACCCCCCACACACAGACACCCCCACACACCCCACCCCAATCCACAACCTACACCCACAGCCTCACCCACAACCCAACTCACCCACACTGTTACCCACATACCCACAGCCCTATTACAGTCCTATTACAGTCCTATTACAGTGCCAGGTAGCTGAGGGGGTGGGTATGACTGTTCCGTTACGGTGCTGCCCAGTTGCTGAGGGGTGGTGATGAGGAAAGTACTGTCAGGAGGGAGGGAGACAGAGCATCAGGTGAGACCATGCAGTGGTTGGTGTAAAGGTAGATGCATGAAGCAGACAGGCTGTGAGGCAGGTTAGACTAAAATGACCAGAGGATGGGAGTCCAGGCAGAAAGGGAGAATAGGAAGCTATGCAGAGAAAAGTAAAATTGGGTGACAGAATCAGATGGAAAAGACAGGGAGATGGCTAGACTCTAAAGGGCCAATGAGTGTAAGGGCACTTTATCTATATGCCCCATAGTATTCAATACAAAGTCAATTAACTTGTTATGAAAATCAGTACAAAGGGGTATGATTTAGTTTCCATTCCAGACAGCTGCAGGTTGGTGATGACTGGGAATTAAATATCCAAGGGTATCAGGTAATTAGAAAGGGTAGGCAGGAAGCTAAGGGAGGTGGGCTAGCGCTCTTAATTAAGGATGAGATTACAGCGATAGGGTGAAATGATATAGAATCTAAGGAGCAAAATGTTGAATCCGTTTGGGTGGACTTTCAAAGAGATTTTTCACAGTGCTCAAGGAAAGTGTATTCCGGTCAAAAACAAGGGTAAGAGGAGGCAGCCTTGGATACCCAAGGAAATAAAGGAAAGCATCCAATTAAAAGCTCAGGCTTACAAAGTAGCCAAGAGAAGTGGGAAACAGGAAGATTGGGAAAACTTTAAAAAGCAACAAATAAAGCCACAAAGTAAGCAATAAAGAAAAGAAAGATAGATAATGAATGCAAACTAGCACAGAATATAAAAACAGGTAGGAGAAGTTTTTATAAATATATAAAATGGAAAGAGTAGGTAAAGTGGCTGTAGGTCCCTTGCAGGATGAGAATGGGGAATTAATATTGGGTAATGCTGAACCGAACGAGGCCTTGAATGACTATTTTGTGTCAGTCTTCACAGTGGAAGATGTGTCGAAGAATGATGTTAGGGATACGATGGGAGTTGAGGACATCAATTCAATTGTTCTCACTAAAGGGATAGTGCTGAACAAACCTGAGAGTCTGAAGGTGGGTGGGTCCCCTGGTCCTGATGGAATGCATCCCAGGGTGCTGAAAGAAATGGTGGAAGTTATAGTAGATGGGTTCGTGGTAATTTACTAAAATTCCCTGAACTCTGGGCAGGTCCTGGCAGACTGCAAGACAGCGAATAACACATTGCTGTTCAAAAAGGGTGTAGGTAAAAGGCAGGTAACTATAGGCTAGTTCACTTAATGTCTGTAGTCAGGAAAATACTGGAGTTAAAGAAGAAATAGTGAGACATGTGGATGGAAAGAGTTCCATCAGGCAGATGCAGCAGGGAGGGAAAGTCATGTTTGACAAACTGTGTGGAGTTCTTTGAGAATGTAACACGTACAGTGGGTGGAGGGGAACAGGTGGGTGGTTTATACTTGGATTTCGAGAAAGTGCCTCATAAAAGACTCATCTGTAAGATAGGGAAGCATGGAGCTGCGGGGAATGTACTGGCATTATCGAGGGCTGGTTAACCAATAGAAAGCAGAGTTGGGATCAATGGGTGTTACTCTGTTTGGAGATCAGTGGTGAGTGGGGCACCGCAGGAGTCACTGTTCGGCCTGCAACTGTTCCTGATATATATCAATGATTCAGAAGAGGAGACCGAGTGTAACGTCTCCAAGTTTGCTGATGACACTAAACTGAGTGGAAAGGCAAATTGTGCAGGGAATATGGAGGGTCTGCAGAGAAAGTTAAATAGGTTAAGAGAGTGGGCAAGGGTCTGGCAGATGGAGTACAATGTTGGTAAGTGTGAGATTATCCAGTTTGGGATTAAAAATAGTAGGTCAGAGTATTATTTAAATGATGCAAGATTGCAGCATGCTGTTGTGCAGAGGGATTTAGGAGTGCTCGTACATAAATCGCGAAACGTTGTTTTGCAGGTGCAACAGGTAATCAGGAAGGTAAATCGAATATTGGTTTTCATTGCTAAAGGGATTGAAGTTAAGAGCAATGAGGTGCTGCTGCAATTGTACAAGGTGTTGGAGATGCCCCACCTGGAGTATTGTGCACAGTTCTGGCCTCCTAACTTGAAGAAGGATATATTGGCTTTGGATGTGGTGCAGAGGAGGTTCACCAGGTTGATTCAGGAGATGAGGGGGTTACCCTGTGAGGAAAGGTTGAGCTCCCTGGGATTGTACTCGCTAGAATTTAGAAGAATGAGAGGGGATCTTATAGAAACATGTAAAATTATGAAAGGGATTGATAAGAGAGGAGCAAGTTGTTTCTGCTGGTGGGTGAGACCATGACTAGGAGACATGGCCTCAAGGTTAGGGGGAGTAGATTTACAACAGAGATGAGGAGGAACTGCTTTTCCCAGAGATTGGTGAATCTATGGAATTCTCTGCTCAAGGGAGCAGTAGAGGCAGCTTCATTAAATATATTCAAGACCCAGTTGGATGGGTTTTTGCAAGGTAGGGGAATTAAGGGTTAGGAGGATAATGCAAGTAGGAGGGGCTAAGACGATGGATAGGTAAGCCATGATCTTAATGGTGGAGCAGGCTCGATGGGCCAAACGACCTACTCCTGCTTCTATTACTATGAAACTATGAATAATGTTCTTGCCGGTTTGAGCTGTCACTAACACAGCTGCTCTGTGACAGTTGGAACCAAAACGTTTGAAGAAGAATTTGCCAAAGTTGCTGAAACAGATAAAAGCTGAGGACCGCGTCTTGTTGGTGGGAACATCGAGCCGTCCATTTGACGCTGAGCTGAAACCTCTCTTTAAGGTTTATGATCGAATCATCCTGATCCCACGAGCAGACTACGCCTCCCGTTATCGTGAGTTACATTTCCCACTGATCTGTTACAACCTCTTCCCCACTTGGTCCAAGTGAGGGAGGAAGTCATGTGATTGTTACAGAGCCGACAGAAAGTCTGTGAAAGTCAGTGTCTGGGTCAGGGGTCGGTGTCTGGGACGGGGGTCGGTCTCTGGGTCAGGGGTCGGTGTCTGGGACAGGGTCGGTCTCTGGGTCGGGGTCGGTCTCTGGGTCAGGGGTCGGTGTCTGGGACGGGGGTCGGTGTCAGGGTCAGGGGTCAGTTTCTGGGACGGGATCGGTCTCTGGGTCAGGGATCGGTGTCTGGGTCAGGGGTCGGTATCTGGATCGGGGTCGGTCTGTGGGTCAGGGGTCAGTCTGTGGGTCAGTGTCTGGGACAGGGGTCGGTGTCTGGGACGGGATCGGTCTCTGGGTCAGGGATCGGTGTCTGGGTCAGGGGTCGGTCTCTGGGACAGGGGTCGGTCTCTGGGACAGGGGTCGGTGTCAGGGTCAGGGGTCAGTTTCTGGGACGGGATCAGTCTCTGGGTCAGGGATCGGTGTCTGGGTCAGGGGTCGGTGTCTGGATCGGGGTCGGTCTGTGGGTCAGGGGTCGGTCTGTGGGTCAGGGGTCAGTGTCTGGGACAGGAGTCGGTCTCTGGGTCAGGGGTCAGTGTCTGAGTCAGGGGTCAGTGTCTGGGATGGGGTCAGTCTCTGGGTCAGGGGTCGGTCTCTGGGACAGGGGTCGGTGTCTGGGTCAGGGGTCGTTGTCTGGGTCGGGGTTGGTGTCTGGAACAGGGGTCGGTCTCTGGGATAGGGGTCGGTGTCAGGGTCAGGGATCGGTGTCTGGTACATGGGTCAGTATCTGGGTCAGGGTCGGTGTCTGGGGCAGAGGTCGGCCTCTGGGACAGGGGTCGGTGTCTGGGGCAGAGGTCGGCCTCTGGGACAGGGGTCGGTGTCTGGGTAAGGGGTCTGTCTGTGGGTCAGGGGTCGGTCTGTGGGTCAGGGGTCTGTGTCTGATTCAGGAGTCGGTGTCGGTCTCTGGGTCAGGGGTCGTTGTCTGGGTCAGGGGTCAGTGTCTAGGACAGGGGTCGGCGTCTGGGTCAGGTGTCGGCGTCTGGGTCAGGTGTCGGCGTCTGGGACTGGGGTCGGTCTCTGGGACTGGGGTCGGTCTCTGGGACAGGGGTCGGTGTCAGGGTCAGTGGTTGTTGTCTGGGTCAGGGGTCAGTGTCTGGGTCAGGTGTCGTTGTCTGGGTCAGGGGACGTTGTCTGGGTCAGGGGTCAGTGTCTGGGTCGGGTTCGGTGTCTGGGTCAGGGGTCATTGTCGGGGTCAGGGGTCGGTGTCTGGGTCAGGGGTCAGTGTCTGAGACGGGGTCAATGTCTGGGTCAAGGGTCGATGTCTGGGTCAAGGGTCGATGTCTGGGTCAGGGGTCGGTGTCTGGGTCGGGGTCGGCCTCTGGGGCAGGGGTCGGCCTCTGGGACAGGGGTCAGCCTCTGGGTCAGGAGTCGGCCTCTGGGTCAGATGTCGGCATCTGGGTCAGGGGTCGGCCTCTGGGTCAGGGGTCAGGTCTGCGTCAGGGGTCGGTCTCTGGGACAGGGATCGATCTGTGGGTCAGGGGTCAGTGTCTGGGACAGGGGTCGGTGTCTGGGTGAGGGTCTGGGTTGGGGTCGGGGTCAGGGACGGGGTCGGTCTCTGGGGCAGGAGTCGGCCTCTGGGTCAGATGTCGACGTCTGGGACAGGGGTCGGCCTCTGGGACAGGGGTCGGTGTCTGGGACAGGGGTCGGCCTATGGGTCAGGGGTCGGCCTCTGGGTCAGGGGTTGTTGTCTGGGTCAGGGGTCGTTGTCTGGTTCAGGGGTCGTTGTCTGGTTCAGGGGTCGGTGTCTGGGACAGGGGTCGGTCTCTGGGACAGGGGTCAGTGTCAGGGTCAGGGCTCGGTGTCACGGTCAGGGGTCGTTGTCTGGGTCAGGAGTCAGTTTCTGGATCAGGGGTCGTTGTCTGGGTCAGGGGTCGGTCTCTGGGACGGGGGTCAGTGTCTGGGTCAGGGGTCGGTCTCTGGGTCAGGGTTTGGTGTCTGGGAATGGGGTCGGTGTCTGGGACGGGGGTCGGTCTCTGGGACGGGGGTCGGTCTCTGGGACGGGGGTCGGTGTCTGGGACGGGGGTCGGTGTCTGGTTCAGGGGTCGTTGTCTGGTTCAGGGGTCGGTGTCTGGGACAGGGGTCGGTCTCTGGGACAGGGGTCAGTGTCAGGGTCAGGGCTCGGTGTCACGGTCAGGGGTCGTTGTCTGGGTCAGGAGTCAGTTTCTGGATCAGGGGTCGTTGTCTGGGTCAGGGGTCGATGTCTGGGACGAGGGTCGGTGTCTGGGACGAGGGTCGGTCTCTGGGTCAGGGGTCGGTCTCTGGGACAGGGGTCAGTGTCTGGGACGGGGGTCGGTCTCTGGGTCAGGGGTCGGTCTCTGGGACAGGGGTCAGTGTCTGGGACGGGGGTCGGTCTCTGGGACAGGGGTCAGTGTCTGGGACGGGGGTCGGTCTCTGGGACAGGGGTCAGTGTCTGGGACGGGGGTCAGTGTCTGGACGGGGGTCAGTGTCTGGGACTGGGGTCGGTCTCTGGGACTGGGGTCGGTGTCTGGGACGGGGGTCAGTCTCTGGGACGGGGGTCGGTCTCTGGGACGGGGGTCAGTCTCTGGGTCAGGGGTCGGTCTCTGGGACAGGGGTCAGTGTCTGGGACGGGGGGGTCAGTCTCTGGGACAGGGGTCAGTGTCTGGGACGGGGGTCAGTCTCTGGGACGAGGGTCGGTCTCTGGGACGGCGTGTCTCTCTAACACTGACACTGTTTGTACCTATCGGCAGTGATCTGGAAACATTTAATTGAGGAACATGGTGGAGTTATCAGCAGTGCCCTGGACCTGACCTCGTTGGCGAAGATCTCTGATGGGTACACCCCTGGGCATCTCGTCGAGGTGGTGAAGTCTGTACTGACTGAGCACCGGATCGAGCAGCAGGCAAAGGTGCCCCTGACCGCCAACAACTTCATTCGAGCCCTCAGTAAAATCGAACCTGTCTACCAACAGGAAGAGACTGCTTTCATGGTAAGGAAATTGGAGAGGAGAGACAGAGTGAGACAGAGCGGAGGGGGAGAGAAATGGAGAGAGAGAGGGACAGACAAAGTGATGGAAAGAAGACAAGAAAGACAGAGACAGTGACAGACAGAAAGATGGAGAAAAAGACACAGATGGAGAGAGAGAGGGTGAGAGACAGAGAGAATGAGATGAGGGACAGAGAGACACACACACACACACACACATAGACACACACACATAGACACACACACACACACACATAGACACACACACACACAGACACACACACACATACACACAGACACACCCACACACACACACACAGACACACACACAGAGACACACTCACACACACATACACACATACACACAGACACACACATACACACACACACACACACACACACACAGATGGAGAAAGGGAGGTGGTCAGATAGAATCAGACTGACAGGAAGAATGAATGACAGAAAGAGAGAAGCAGAGAGATTGACAGAGATATAATGAATGAGGAAGAGAAAGAAAGGAAGAGAGATGTGGATTGGACAGAGAGAGCTATGAGTGAGGGAGGAATAAGAGTGAATGTAAGGGACTGGAATTCCCCCAACTCTGTCCCTCACTCTCTAAATCAATGTTACAGACCCTGTGTGTGAGAGCATGGAGTGTATTTCCTAATGCAATTCTTGTGACCTGGGTCCAGGAAGGGCAGCACTGGATGCTAAATATTCTTGGCAACAAGTGTTAAGAAGAGATAGGAAATGAAAAAGAGGAGGAAAGGTGCTGTTTTTGATTAAGCAGAGGATTGCAGTACTGGAGAAAGAGAATGTTTGAACAGGTTCAAGAACAGAATCAGTTTGACTGGAGCTAAGGAATGAGAAGAGTACAGTTGAATTGCTCTGTGGATAATACAGACCAACAGTTAGTGGGAAGGATGGAGAGCCATTGGGTTTTTACAGCACGGGAAAGGCCCTTCGGGCCATCCTGACCACAGAACCCCATTTCCCAGCACTTGGCCTGTAGCCTCGTGTGCTCTGATGTTTCAAGTGCACATCTAAATACTTGTTCCATGTGGTGAGGGTTCCTCCAAGTTCCCAGGCAGTGAGTGTCAGGTTCCTATCACCCTCTGAGTGAAATCCCTCGAAACCTCCCACCCCTTCCCTTAAACCTGTGCCTCCTGGATATTGACCCCTGTACTAAAGGGAAACATATTTCCCAATCTACCCTGACAGTGCCTGGATGAGGGTAACGCTGTGGATGTGGTTTATATGGGTTTCAAGAAGGTGTTTGAACAGTGTCACACTGCAGACCTGTGAGGAAGGTTATGGGTCACAGTATAAAAGGGACAGCAGTCACATTGGCAACAATCCTGCCATCTATACTCCCGTACACCCTTCAGAATAGTATCCTTCTCTTTTATCCTGTCTCTCCATACTCTATCAGCCACCAACCTGCCCACTGCACCAACTACACTCTCCCTCTCCCAATTTACAACTTCATCACTTTTTTTGCATCACAGGTTTTTACAAATCTCATCATAAGATCCATAAAGATCAGCAGAAGCAAGGGTCCTGGTGCCATCTCTGGGAAACTCTACCCCTTCCCTTCCTCCGGTCTGAAAACTATCTCTTCACCCTGGTCCCTAGCACTGAGTCAGTGCTGGATCGACACTGCAGCTCTCCCTCTTCATTCATGGTCTTTGCTCACAAGGTTGCTGTGTGTCAGTGTATCAAACAGCTGCTGAAATCCACAGATAGCACATCGACAGTGCAATCTTCACCAATCTTCTCTGAGAGCTCTTCCAAAAATACAAATCTGTCCCCTGGACTAATCTATATTTCTCCAAGTGATTGTTACGTTAGCCCTGAAGTTGTTGTATAAGTGTCATCGTATTCCAGAGAGCACTGTGTGGTGCTGACAAACCTCCCAATCCGAGTGACGATGGATCAGCTGTTTGCTGGAGTTCTGCTCTGTATTGTACTGGAACTGACAGCCTCATGTTAATCCCCCCAGCAGGGATTACATGTGATAAATCAGAGCTGCACTGCCTTTCAGACCACAATGTTGTGCTGAACCTGACACCAAATTAGACTAATCCTTCCTGCCTGCCCTTGCTCCATATCCCTCCATCCCTTGTACATTGATGTGCTTGGGCTTACAAGCCTCGATTCTATCCACCAGCACTCCCCAGCAACACATTCCAGACTCCTCCCACTCTCTGTGTAAAATACTTGCCCCTCACTTTAAAAGCGCACAGCCCTGTATTTGATTTCCATTTGTCTTCTTTCAATATCATTTAAGAGTCTGCTCATTCTTCCAGACTCATTCAGTCCCTCTTTATTCATCACTTTCTCCCCTTGGCTCCTTCTTAAGGCCCTCATGGTTACCACGTTTCCAAACTATTCGTTTCCGTCCTCTCTCCCAGTGCTCAAAGTTTCACACCTGTAACTCCAACCTGACCAGACACATTGTCATTGCCAGACCGAAAGCTGAAGACTTCGGTGGGCATTTCTTGCTAACTTTGGGAAATTTATTTTGGATTTTTGTTTGGATTTCTGCACTGCTTTTGACATTGGATGGGGCAGTGTTACTGAAATAGTTGAATTGTTTGGCCTAATTCAATCTGTTTCCAGTCACTGTCCTGTAATATTATTTTTATTTGACAATATTGTTGTGAAGGATTAATTTGACTGGGGCCATACACACCCCTTCCCTTTGCGACTGTATCAGTTCAGTTTTGCAAGTTAGTGTTTGTTGCTGTGAGTACTGTGTGACTGCTGTTGATGACTCTCTTTGTCTGTCTCTGAGCTTTTACACCATCATCCCATTAATCCCTCAGAGGATGCGCTCACTGTAGAGTAAATGAAGATCTCACCGAAGGATCTCAGCCTTGTCTAATCCTCTCTCTCAATTGCTTTCCAAGTTCATTCTCAGATCTGATCATCACTGTTTGATTCCAATAAGGATTCCTAATCAATCAGAGGCCCTTACCCATTGGCAGTGATCTCTGACAGTGTTTTCACGTGATGGTTGGATTTTTTAAGAATCAGATCTTTTGTTCTAATCAATATCAGGAAGGTAGAAGCTGTTTTGTATTTGAAATGTTTGCTCTGACAAGGGCTTTTAAAGGCAAGATAGCATTTTGTCTTTCCCTAGCTTCCTTAAAACCACAGTGAGAACCTGAAACCTGTGATTTAATTTTCTCTCAAACTCTAACTATTAGAATTCGAGCAGAAACAGCAGGGATCGGCTATTCGGCCCATCGAGTCTGCCCTGCTAGTCGATGAGACCATAGCTGATCTGATCATCTTCAATTCCATCTTCTTGTCTTTTCCCCATGATTCCCCTTTTCTGATTAAAAATCTACTCTCAGCCTTGAACATACTCAACAGCTCAGCCTTCTGTGGGAAAGCATTCCATGGATTCACTCCTGTCAGTGACACGGAATTCCACCTCATCCCTATCCTAACTGTGTGAGCCTTTACTGTGAGATTATGCCTTCTCACAGGGAAGCAACATCTCCTCACCTACCCTTCCAAATCCACCAGGAATCAGGCTGACCAGAGCCTTATACAGCCTCAGCAGGACATCCCTGCTCTTGTCTTATGACCCTCTTGAAACGAATGCTAACATTGCATTTACCTTCCTAACTGCCAACTGAATCTACACGCTGACCTTCAGAGAATCCTGAACCTGAACTCCCAAGTCACATTTTGCTTCAGATCTTTGAAGCCTTTCCCTGTTTAGAAAACAGGATGCAACACTGTTCTTCCAAACAAAGTGCATAACCTGGGTGGCACGGTGGGTGGCACGGTGGGTGGCACGGTGGGTGGCACGGTGGGTGACACGGTGGGTGACACAGTGGGTGACACGGTGGGTGACACGGTGGGTGGCACGGTGGGTGGCACAGTGGCACAGTGGTTAGCACTGCTGCCTCACAGCACCAGAGACCCAGGTTCAATTCCCACCTCAGGCGACTGACTGTGTGGAGTTTGCACGTTCTCCCCGTGTCTGCATAGGTTTCCTCCGGGTGCTCCAGTTTCTCCCACAGTCACAAAGATGTGCAGGTCAGGTGAATTGGCCATGGGAAATTGCCCGTAGTGTTAGGTAAGGGGTAAATGTAGGGGAATGAGTCTGGGTGGGTTGCGCTTCGGTGGGGCGGTGTGGACTTGTTGGGCCGAAGGGCCTGTTTCCCCACTGTAAGTAATCTATCTATCTAACCTCATGGTTTCCCACACTGTATTCCATCTGCTGCTTCTTTGCTCACTCTCCTGGTCTGTCCATGTCCTTCTGCAGCTTCCCCACTTCTACCTGTCCCTCCACCTGTCCCTCCACCTGTCCCTCCACCTGTCCCTCCACCTGTCCCTCCACCTGTCCCTCCACCTGTCCCTCCACCTGTCCCTCCACCTGTCCCTCTACCTGTCCCTCCACCTGTCCCTCCACCTGTCCCTCTACCTGTCCCTCCACCTGTCCCTCCACCTGTCCCTCCACCTGTCCCTCTACCTGTCCCTCCACCTGTCCCTCCACCTGTCCCTCTACCTGTCCCTCCACCTGTCCTGATGTCACCTGCAAACTTAGTAACAATGTTCCTCCGTCCAGGTTGTTCATGTGAATAGTAGTGGCCCCAACACTGACCCCCTGCAGACCTCCATTAGTCATTGGCTGCCATCCTGAAAAACAGCTAACCTATTTGCTGGACTACAAGTCCGGATCCCATCCCCCTGCTAAATTAGTTTAAATCCCCCCCGCCGAAGAGTGCTAGCAAACCTACCCCCCAGGATATTGGTGCCCTTCTGGTTCAGGTGCAACCCGTCCTGTTTATACAGGTCCCACCTTCCCCAGAATGCAGTCCAATTGTCCAAATATCTGAAGCCCTCCCTCCTACACCATCCTTGCAGCCGCGTGTTCAACTGCACTCTCTCCCTATTCTTTGCCTCTCTGTCACGTGGCACCGGCAACAACCCAGAGATGACGACTCTGTCTGTCCTAGCTTTTAGCTTCCAGCCTAACTCCCTGAGCTCCTGAATGACCTCTCCACCCCTCTTCCTACCTATGTCGTTGGTGCCAACGTGTACCACGACTTCTGGCTGCACACCCTCCCCCTTAAGGATTCTGAAGACACGGTCCGAGACGTCTCGGACCCTGGCACCTGGGAGGCAACAAACCATCCGAGAGTCTCGCCCATGTCCACAGACCGCCTGTCTCTCCCTCTAACTAGAGATTCTCCTATAACTAGCGCTCTCCTCCTCTCCCCCTTTCCCTTCTGGGCCTCAGAGCCGGACCTCGTGCCAGAGACCCGGTCACTGCAGCTTACCCCTGCTAGGCCGTCCCCCCCAACAGTATCCAAAGCGGTATACTTATTTTTGAGGGGAACGACCACAGGGGATCCCTGCACTGCCTGCTTCCTCCCCTTCCCACCTCTAACTGTTACCCAGCTCCCTCTGTTCTCTGGCGTAACTATGTCCCTGTAGCTTCTATCTATCCCCCTCTCAGCCTCTCGAATAATCCTCAGTCCATCCAACTCCAGCTCCAGTTCCCTAACGCGGTCTGTGAGGAGCTGGAGCTGACTGCACTTCCTGCAGGTGAAGTCGGCAGGAGCATCGGTGGGCACCGCTACCTCAAACATCCTGCAGGAGGAACATTCCACTGCCTGCGCTGCCATTACTCTACACTTAGTCTCCAAGAATTATAACAGATTTGTCAGGCATGACCTCCCTTGATGAAGCCAGCCTGACTCAGTGGTATTTGCCCGTACACTGCTAAGTACTCCACAATCTCATCCTTAACAGTGGAGTCTAAAATCTTACCAATGACCGAGGTCAGGCTAACTGGCCTATCGTTTCCGAGAGGCGAAACTTCAGTTATGAGGAGAAATTGGAAAGGAGAAGGATAAAAAGAAATAGAATTGAAGTTTTCAAAATCATGAGGATCTGGACAGAATAAATAAGGTGAAAAATATTCCAACTCACGAAAGGATCAAGAACAAGAAGGGACAGCTTTAAAGTAATTAGCAAAAAGGCAACAGTAATCTGAGAAAAGACCTTGTACACAGTGAGTGATTAGGGTGTGGAATGAACTGTCTGACAGTGTGGTTTCCAAAAGGAGGTTAGCTGATCACTTGAAGATGAAGCCTGTACAGGATTACAGTGAGATTATAACAGAATGACACTTTAAGTGAAATATTAATTTTGAGAGTCATCACAACCTGACGGGCTGAACAGTCTCTTTCTCTGCTCTGGCTTCCTCCCTTTTTTGATTGCACTCGGACTATTCACCACTTTGAAGGCTGCCCATTGCTTCCAAACATTGATTCCACTTTATCAGAAACCAATTCTTTCCCACCCTATGGAAGGTTTCCCTCCCCCCTCCCAATAAAATGTTTCCCCTCAATTGTTTCTTGACCTTTACCAGAGCCACATGTGGTACAATGATCACTGTTCCCGAAATGTTCCTCACCTGACGCTTGATCCCAACTCAATCTCCAGAACCAGATCCAGCAATCTCCCAATCCTTATTGGCCCAGACACATAAACTAATCCCCTCTTTGCCTGTTACTGTAGAATTATTCCGAATGGATGGAGATTGTGAAAACCCAGCATGATATGAATTCTCCATTTTTGGAGCCTGACTGTAACCTTCTGCTCCCAGTCTGTGGCTGTAATCCACCCCGTGATTAAAAGCAGAACCATCGTTCCTGAGCTTTAACCCAATAGATTCGGCCCTTGAGCCTCGTGGAATTCCTTGCCTTTCTAGCAATCTAATTAACTCCTTCATCAACACTACTTCCCACCCCCTAACCCCCAAACCTTTCTTTGCTTCCATATTATTCCCAAACACCATGGATCCAGGAATATTTAGCACTGATCCCTGTGCTGTCTTGAGCAGGATCTCTGTCCTTGCTATCCCGCCTGGCTGTCTGAAGCTGCAGTAGCCCAGAACTTTACTGATCACAGTCAGTGGATTCATGGGAATTGTATTTCTCCCAGTTCTCGAGTCTCCAACCAGTAGAAATAGTTGATTTTTACCGACTCTGCCTTTTCCTATTAATATAAAACATAGAATAGTACAGCACAGTCCAGGCCTATCGAACCATCGAACCAACCTAACCTACACACCCCTCAATTTACTGCCGTCCATGGGCTTGCCCAACAGTTGCTTAAATGTCCCTAATGTCTCTGACTCTACTCCCACCACTGGCAGTGCATCCACGCACCCATCACTCTCTGCAGAAGAACCTACCTCTGATATCGCCCCGAAATCTTCCTCCAATCACCTTAAAATTATGGCACCTTGTGACAGCCACTTCTGTTCTGAGGAAAGGTCTCTGGCTATCCACTCATTACCTCATACACTTCTATCAAGTCACCTCTCTTCTTTCTTCTCTCCAGTGTGTACAGCCCGAGCTCACTCAACCTCTCTTCATAAGACAAGCCCTTAATCCAGGGCTCTTGCCCGAAACATTCTGCTTCTCAGATGCTGTCTACCTTGCTGTGCTTTTCCAGCACCACACTCTCTGAAGACCTCCAATCCAGGCAGCATCCTGGTAAATCTCCTCTGAGTGCTCTCTAAAGCATCTACATCTTTCCTATGATGAGGTGACCAGAACTGGACACAATATTCCAAGTGTGGTCTAACCAGGATTTTATGGAGCTGCAGCAAAACCTCGCAGCTCTTAATCTCAATCCCCCTGTTAATGAAAACCAAAACACCATCTGCCTTCTTAACAATCCGATTGCCTTGAGTGGCAACTTTGAGGGATCGATATACATGGACCCCAAGGTCCCACTGTTCTTCCACACTGCCAAGAATCCTGTCTTTAACCCTGTGTTCAGCCTTCAAATTCAACCTTCCAAAATGAATCACTTTGCATTTATCCAGGTTGAACTCCATCTGCCACTTCTCAGCCCAGCTCTACATCTGGTCAATGTCTTGTTGTAGCCTGCAACAACCCTCAACACTGTCTACGACACCACCAACCTTTGTGTCATCGGCAAACTTACTAACCCATCCTTCCACTTCTTCACCCAAGTCATTATAAAAACTACAAAGAGCAGAAGCCCAAGAACAGGTCCCTATGGGACACCACTGGTCACCGACGTCCAGCGGAATACTTTACATCCACTACCACTCGCTGTCTTCTTTCGGCCAGCCAATTCTATATCCAGATAGGCAAATGTCCCTGTATCCCATACCTCCTTACTTTCTGAATGAGCCCACCCTGGGGAATCTTATCAAATGCCTTACTGAAATCCATGTACACCACATCCACAGTTCGACCATCGTTAATTTGTCTAGTCACATCCTCAAAGAACTCAATAAGGCTTGTGAGGCATGACCTGACACTCACAAAGCCATGCTGACTATCTTTAATCAAATTACATTTTTCCTAGTCATAAATCATATCTCTTGGAATCCTTTCCTATACCTTTCTTACCACAAATGGAAGACTGACTGGTCTGCAATTCCCAGGGATTTCCTTATTCCCTTTCTTGAACAGAGGAACAATATTTGCTTCCCTCCAATCAGCTGGTACTACTCTCATGAACAGCGAGGATGCAAAGATCTTCGCCAAGGGCGCAGCAATCTCATTTCTTGATTCCCATAGTAACCGTGGACCTATCTAGTTCAGCCCTGGAGACTTATCTATCTTGATGCTTTCCAGAATTTTCAGCTCATCTACTTTCTTAATATCAATCTGTTCAAGCCTATTAATGTGGTCCACGGTGTTCTCATTATCAACAAAGTCCCTCTCTCTCCTGAATACTGAAGCAAAAAACTAACTTAGGGCCTCCCTTACATCTTCAGACTCCAGGCACAAGTCCCATCCACTATCCTTGATCGGCCCTATGCTCTCTTTGTTATTCTTCATCTAAGTGTAGAACGCCTTTGGTCTTTCCCTAATCTTTCTCTCCAAGGCTTTCTCGTGCACCCTGAGCTCTTCTCAGTCCATTTTTGAGTTCTTTCCCAGCTACCCTGTAATCCTATAAAGCTGTGCCAGACTCTTGCTTCCTCAACCTTAAGTATGCTTCCTTCTTCCTCTTCAGGAGAAACTCCTCTGCTCTTGTTATCCAAGGCTCCTCCACCTTACCATTCCTTGCCTGTCTCAGTGGAACAAAGTTATCCAACGCTCACAAGTGCTCCTTAAATAGTCTCCACATTTCTGTCATGCATTTCCCATCGAACAACTGTTCCCAATTTATACTCCACAGTTCTGTATGTCTAATTACCTTCCCCCAATTAAATACCTTCCTATACAATTTGCTCTGATCCCTCTCCATGGCTATGGTAACGGTGAGGCAGTTGTAGCCACTGTTACCGAAATGCTCTCCCACAGAGAGATCTGACACCTGACCTGGTTCGTTCCCAAGCTCCAAATGCAAAATGGCCTCCCCCTATCCTGACGCCATCACTAGGCTGATGGGGAAAGATGGCCTAGTGGTATTATCATTGCACTGTTAATCCCAACACCCAGGTAATGTTCAGGGGACCTGGATTCGTATCCCACTATGGCAAATGGTGGAATCTGATGGGTTAGGGTTTAGAAACCTGGAAGTCTTGTTACAGCTGCACAGAATGCTGGGGAGGCCACACCTGGAACATTGTGCTCATTTTGGCTCTACTCCTGTCGACAATGATGACATGAAGGTCAAAGCCAAAGGCTCTGCAATCTCCTCCCTGGCTTCCCAGAGAATCTGAGGATAAATCTATTCTGGCCCAGGGGACTTAGCTATTTTCACACTTTACAGAATTGCTAACACCTCCACCTTGTGAACCTCAATCCCCTCTAGTCCAGTTGCCTGTATCTCAATAATCTGCTCGACCACATTGTCTTTTTCTAGAATGAATACTGATGAAAAATATTCATTTAGTGCTCCCTTATCTCCTCTGACTCCATGCACAATTTCCCACTGCTATCCTTTGATTGGCCCTAATCTTTCTCTAGTCATTCTTTTATTCCTGATATCCCTATAGAAAGCTTTAGGGTTTTCCTTGATCCTATCTGCCAAAGACTTCTCATGTCTCCTCCTGGCACTTAGACCTCTCTTTAGGTCTTTCCTGTCTCCCTTATAACTCTCAAGCTCCCTAACGGAGCCTTCACCCCTCATCCTAACATGAGCCTTCTTCTTCCTCTTGACAAGAGCTTCAACTTCTTTAGTAAACCATGGCTCCCTCCCTCGACAATTACCTCCCTGCCTGATAGGTAGATACTTACCAAGGACCCGCGGTAGCTGTTCCTTGTATAAGCTCCACATTTCAAGTGTGTCCATCCTCTGCAGTTCCTTCCCCATCCTATGCATCAAAAATCTTGCCAAATTGCATCATTATTGCCTTTCCCCCAGCTATAACCTTTGCCCTGCGGTATATACCTATCCCTTTCCATCGCTAAAGTAAACATTGCCAAATTGTGGTCACTATCACCAAAGTGCACACCTACCTCCAAATCTGACACCTGGCCAGGTTCACCAGGACCAAATCCAATGTGGCCTCACCTCTTGTTGGCCTGTCTCCATACTGTGTCAGCAAACCATCCTGCACACATTAGACAAAAACTGACCCATTGAAAGTACTTGAACTGTCGTATTCCCAGTCAATATTGGGGAAGTTAAAGTCCCCCATGACAACTACCCTGTCTCCCTCACTCCTGTCCAGAATCACCTTTGCTATCCTTTCCTTTACATCTCTGGAACTATTCAGAGGCCTATGGAAAACTCCCAACAGGGTAACCTCTCCTTTCCTGTTTCTGATCTCAGCCCAAACTACCTCAGTGGATCAGTCCTCAAACATCCTTTCTGCCACCATAATACTGTCCTTGACTAACAATGCCACACCTCCCATTCTTTTACCATCCCCTCTGTTCTTACTGAAACATCTAAACCCCATAACCTGCAACAACCATTCCTGTCTCTGCTCTATCCATGTCTCCGAAATGGCCATAACATCGAAGCCCCAGGTACCAACCCGTGCTGCAACCCACCTTATTCCAGATGGTCCTGGTGCTGAAGTAGACACACTTCAAACCAACTTCCTGATTGCCAGTGAACTCTTGCGACCTTGAACCCTTATTTCTGACCTCACTACTCTCAGCCTCCCGTATACTGGAACCATAATTTGAGTTCCCACCCCCCTGCTGAGTTAGTTTAAACCCTCCTGAAGAGCACTAACAAATGACCCCCCCAGGATATTGGTCCCCCTCTGGTTCAGGTGAAGACCATCCTGTTTGTAGAGGTCCCCCCTACCCCAGAATGAGCCCCAATTATCCAGGAATCTCTCTCTTCCTCTTTCTCTCTCCATATCCCCTGAACTCTCTCCCCCTCTCGCTCTTGTTTTCTGTCATACCCATTCTCTGTCCCTTCCCTACTCTCTCTCTCCCCCCTTACTTTTTCTCTCTCCCTACCCCCAACTCTCTCGCTCTCTCTCTCTCCCTCTTTCTCCCTCCATCCCCTCTCTCTGCCCATCATTAATTCTCTCTCTCTCTGTTGCTGTCTCAGAATTGGACGTCCAAGACACCGCTGGCAAGGAAAGCTCTGAAGGCCAAGAGGGAAAAGGAGGCTCTCGAAGCTGCAGCTCAGGAAGCAGCCAATAAGAAGAAGCGATGATGGGCCCAGGCCTTCGAGACGTTGCTCATCCCTGTGGGAATCTGAGTCTCCCACCAAACACTGGAATGTTCCAGAACAATTCCACTGAAGATTCAGAAATAAAGCATTTGAAGAATATTTCGATCCAGTAGATTTGCCTTCCCAGCTTCATCGCAGTCTCAATTCCACACTGCAGCATCACTCAGACTCTGGTCCCTCAGTCTGTGGGGGAGTTGGGATCCTGGCTGCAGACTGAAGGGTTTGTTCTCAGTTGGAGTCAGTGTCTGACCTAGTTCCAGTTGTTTTGAGTCTAGTCTCTGAGCCTGGGGTTGATCGATAGTGGGACAGTGAGGATGATGGTGGGAACGTTTCTCTCTCGGTCTCAGCCCTTGGGCTGTGGTATTGACAGCGTGTCCTCACTATGGACCCATCATTATCTTCCTGAAGATAGAGGATATTCTCCACATTTTTATCAGAACAGGGTGTTGTCCTGGTAACGAGTGTTCAGAAAAGGGCACGAGTTTACCTACATTCATCAACTAAGGGTGTTTAATCTGGAGACAGAATGGAGTCAGTGGGCTCCCTGAGAAGTTGGCATTACAGTGACAGGGCCTGATCTGAGCAAGAGGCAGAGTGTGGGGGAGGGGGCGGGGGATGGTGGACAGTGAGAGCTTTGAATGAACGAGGAGGAAGTGAGGACAGCAGATGCTGGAGATCAGAGTCGAGAGTGTAGTGCTGGAAAAGCACAGCAGGTCAGGCAGCATCCGAGGAGCAGGAGGATCAAAAACCCCTCATCAGGAATGAGGCTTGTGGGCTGGGGGAGCTGAGCAATTAATGGGAGAGGGGTGGGGCTGGGGGAAAGGGAGATGGGAATGAGATAGGTAGATGAAGGTAGGGGAGAAGGTGATAGGTCGGAGGGGAGGTTGGGCGGATAGAGAGGGAGGAAGACGGACAAGTCAACAGAGCAGTGCTGAGTTGGACACTTGGGACAAGGATAAGATGGGGGGATGGGAAATGAGGAAACTGGTGAAATCCCACATTGATGCCCTGGGGTTGAAGTGTTCCGAGGCGGAAGATGAGGCGTTCTTCCTCCAGGCGTCTGGTGGTGAGGGAGCGGCGGTGAAGGAGGCCCAGGGCCTCCATGTCCTCGGCAAAGTGGGAGGGGGAGTTGAAATGTTGGGCCACAGGGCGGTGTGGTTGATTGGTGCGGGTGTCCCGGAGATGTTCCCTAAAGCACTCTGCTAAGAGGCGCCCAGTCTCCCCAATGTAGAGGAGACCGCATCGGGAGCAACGGATACAATAAATGATATTAGTGGATGTGGATGTGCAGGTAAAACTTTGATGGATGTGGAAGGCTCCTTTAGGGCCTTGGATAGAGGTGAGGGAGGAGGTGTGGGCACAGGTTTTACAGTTCCTGCGGTGGCAGGGGAAAGTGCCAGGATTGGAGGGTGGGTTGTTTGGGGGCGTGGACCTGACCAGGTAGTCACGGAGGGAACGGTCTTTGTGGAAATGGGTGGAGAGGGAAATATATCCCTGGTGGTGGGATCCGTTTGGAGATGACGGAAATGGTGGAGCATGATACGAAGTGAGGACCAGGGGGTTCTGTCCTTGTCGTGATTGGAGGAATAGGGGTTTGAGGGCAGAAGCGCGGGAAGTGGAGGAAATGGACTGTAGGGCATCATCGAGCATGTGGGAGGAGAAATTGTGGTCTTTGAAGAAGGAGATAATTTGGTGTATCCTGTGGTGAAATTGGTCCTCCTGGGAGTAGATGCAGTGGAGGCAGAGGAATTGGGAAGAAGGGATGGTGTTTTTTACAGGAGGTAGGATGGGAGGAGGTGTAATCCAAGTAGCTGTGGGAGTCGGTGGGTTTGTAGAAGATGTCTGTGTTGAGTCAGTCATCGTTGATAGAGATGGAGAGGTCCAGGAAAGGGAGGGAGGTGTCAGAGATGGTCCAGGTGAATTTGAGGTTGGGGTGGAATGTGTTGGTGAAGTTGATGAACTGCTCAACCTCCTTGTGGGAGCACAAAGTAATACCGATACAGTCAGCGATGTAGCGGAGAGCTTTAGAACATAGAACATTCCAGTGCAGTACAGGCCCTTCGGCCCTCGACGTTGTGCCAACCTGTGGAACCAATCCGAAGTCCATCTAACCTACACTATTCCATTCTCATCCATATGTCAATCCAATGACCATTTAAATGCCCTTAAAATTGGCGAGTCTATTACTGTTGCAGGCAGTGCGTTCCACGGCCCGACTACTCTCTGAGTAAAGAAACTCTCTCTGACATCTGTCCTATATCTATCACCCCTCAGTTTAAAGCTGTGTCCCCCCCATGCTAAACATCACCATACTTGGAAAAAGGCTCTCCCTGCCCACCCTGTCTAACCCTCTGATTATCTTATATGTCTCTATAAAGTCACCTCTCAACCTTCTTCTCTCTAACGAAAACAGCCTCAAGTCCCTCAGCCTTTCCTCATAAGACCTTCCTTCCAGACCAGGCAACATCCTGGTAAATCTCCTCTGTGCCCTTTCCAAAGCTTCCACATCCTTCCTATAATGCAGTGACCAGAACTGTACACAATACACCAAATGTAGCCATATCACACTTTTGTACAGCTGCAGCATGATCTCATGGCTCTGAAACTCAATCCCTTTACCAATAAAAGCTAACACACCATCTTCCTAATAATCCTATCAATTTGGGTGGCAACTTTCAGGGAGCTGTGTACCTGGACACTGAGATCTCTCTGCTCATCTACACTACCAAGGATCTTATCATTATTCCTGTTACTCCTTCCAAAGTGAATCACCTCACATGTTTCCGCATTAACTCCATTTGCCACCTCTCAGCCCAGCTCTACAGCTTATCTATGTCTCTCTGTAACCTACAACATCCTTCATCACTATCCACAACTCCACTGACCTTAGTGTCATCCACAAATTTACTTTCCCATCCTTCTACGCCCTCATCTAGATCATGTATAAAAATGACAAACAGCAGTGACCCCAAAACAGATCCCTGTGGTACCCCACTAGTAACTGAACTCCAGGATGAATATTTCCCATCAACCACCACCCTCTGTCTTCTTTCAGCTAGCCAATTTCTGATCCCCTCAATTCCATGCGTCCATATTTTGTGCAATAGCCTACCATGTGGAACCTTATCAAACACCTTACTAAAATCCATATACATCACATCAACTGCTTTACCCTCATCCACCTGTTTGGTCACCTTCTCGAAGAACTCAATAAGATTCGTGAGGCACGACCTACCCTTCACAAAACCGTGCTGACTATCCCTAATCAACTTATTCCTTTCTAGATGATTATAAATCCTCTTTCTTATAACCTTTTCCAACACTTTACCAACAACTGAAGTAAGGCTCACTGGTCTATAATTACCTGGGGTGTCTCTACTCCCCTTCTTGAACAGGGGAACCACATTTGCTATCCTCCGGTCTTCTGGCACAATTCCTGTAGGCAATGACGATTTAAAGATCAATGTCAAAGGCTCGGCAATCTCCTCCCTGCCTTCCCAGAGGATCCTAGGATAAATCCCATCCGGCTCAGGGGACTTATCTATTTTTTACACTTTTCAGAATTACCAACACCACCTCCTTATGCACCTCAATCCCACCCAGTCTAGTAGCCAGTATCTCAGTAATCTCCTTGACCACATTGTCTTTTTCTAGTGTGAATACTGATGAAAAGGATTCATATAGAGATTCCCCTATCTCCTCTGACTGCACACACAACATCCCTCTACTATCCTTGATTGGCCCTAATCTTACTCTCGTCATTCTTTTATTCCTGATATCCCTATAAAAAGCCTTAGGGTTTACCCTGATCCTATCCGCCAACAACTTCTCATGTCCCCTCCTGGCTCGTCTTAGCTCTCTCTTTAGGTCTTTCCTGGTTAACCTGTAACCCTCAAGCGCCCTAACTGAGCCTTCACCCCTCACCCTCACATGTGCCTTCTTCTTCCCCTTGACAAGAGATTCGACTTCTTTAGTAAACCATGGCTCCCTCGCTCGACCACTTCCTCCCTGCCTGACAGGTACATACTTATCAAGGACACACAGTAGCTGTTCCTTGAATAAGCTCCACATTTCAATTGTGCCCATCCCCTGCAGTTTCCTTCCCCATCCTATGCATCCTAAATCTTACCTAATCACATCATAATTGCCTTTCCCCCAGCTATAACCTTTGCCCTGCGGTATATACCTGTCCCTTTCCATCGCTAAAGTAAACATTGCCAAATTGTGGTCACTATCACCAAAGTGCTCACCTACCTCCAAATAGAACATAGAACATAGAACATAGAACAATACAGCACAGAACAGGCCCTTCGGCCCACGATGTTGTGCCGAACTTCTAACCTAGATTAAGCACCCATCCATGTACCTATCCAAATGCCGCTTAAAGGTCGCCAATGATTCTGACTCTACCACTCCCACGGGCAGCGCATTCCATGCCCCCACCACTCTCTGGGTAAAGAACCCACCCCTGACATCTCCCCTATACCTTCCACCCTTCACCTTAAATTTATGCCCCCTTGTAAAACTCTGTTGTACCCGGGGAAAAAGTTTCTGACTGTCTACTCTATCTATTCCCCCGATCATCTTATAAACCTCTATCAAGTCACCCCTCATCCTTCGCCATTCCAATGAGAAAAGGCCGAGAACTCTCAACCTATCCTCGTCCGACCTACTCTCCATTCCAGGCAACATCCTGGTAAATCTTCTCTGCACCCTCTCCAAAGCTTCCACATCTTTCCTAAAGTGAGGCGACCAGAACTGCACACAGTACTCCAACTGTGGCCTAACCAAAGTCCTGGACAGCTGCAACATCACTTCACGACTCTTGAATTCAATCCCTCTGCTAATGAACGATAATACTCCATAGGCCTTCTTACAAACTCTATCCACCTGAGTGGCAACCTTCAAAGATCTATATACATAGACCCCAAGATCCCTCTGTTCCTCCACCTGACTAAGAACCCTACCATTAACCCTGTATTCCGCATTCTTATTTGTCCTTCCAAAATGGACAACCTCACACTTGGCAGGGTTGAACTCCATCTGCCACTCCTCAGCCCAGCTCTGCATCATATCTAAGTCCCTCTGCAGCCGACAACAGCCCTCCTCACTGTCCACAACTCCACCAATCTTCGTATCATCTGCAAATTTACTGACCCACCCTTCGACTCCCTCATCCAAGTCATTAATAAAAATTACAAACAGCAGAGGACCCAGAACTGAACCCTGCGGAACTCCACTTGTAACTGGGCTCCAGGCTGAATATTTACCATCTACCACCACTCTCTGCCTTCGACCGGTTAGCCAGTTTTCTATCCAATTGGCCACATTTCCCTCTATCCCATGCCTCCTGACTTTCCGCATAAGCCTACCATGGGGAATCTTATCAAATGCCTTACTAAAATCCATGTACACTACATCCACTGCTCTACCCTCATCCACATGCTTGGTCACCTCCTCGAAGAATTCAATAAGACTTGTAAGGCAAGACCTACCCTTCACAAATCCGTGCTGGCTGTCCCTAATCAAGCAGTGTCTTTCCAGATACTTATAAATCCTATCCCTCAGTACCCTTTCCATTACTTTGCCTACCACAGAAGTAAGACTAACTGGCCTGTAATTCCCGGGGTTATCCCTATTCCCTTTTTTGAACAGGGGCACAACATTCGCTACTCTCCAGTCCCCTGGTACCACCCCCGTTGACAGTGAAGACGAGAAGATCATTGCCAACGGTACTGCAATTTCCTCTCTTGCTTCCCACATAATCCTAGGATATATCCCGTCAGGCCCGGGGGACTTGTCTATCCTCAAGTTGTTCAAAATGTCCAACACATCTTCCTTCCTAACAAGTATCTCTTCTAGCTTATCAGTCCGTTTCACACTCTCCTCTTCAACAATACGGTCCCTCTCGTTCGTAAATACTGAAGAGAAGTACTTGTTCAAGACCTCTCCTATCTCTTCCGACTCAATACACAGTCTCCCACCACTGTCCTTGATCGGACCTACCCTCGTTCTCGTCATAAATCTGACACCTGGCCGGGTTCATTCCCCAATTTCAAATCTAATGTGGCCTCGCCCCTTGTTGGTCTGTTTACATTCTGTGTCAGCAAACATCCTGCACACGCTGGACAAAAACTGACCCATTTAAAGTACTTGAACTGTCGTATTCCCAGTCAATATTGGGGAAGTTAAACTACCCTGTCTTCCTCACCCCTGTCCAGAATCATCTTTGCTATCCTTCCCTCTACATCTCTGGAACTATTCGGAGGCCTATAGAAAACTCCCAACAGGGTAACCTCTCCTTTCCTGTTTCTAACTTCAGCCCATACTACCTCAGTTAATGAGTCCCCAAACATCCTTTCTGCAACTGTAACACTGTCCTTGACCAACAATGCCACACCTCCCCCTCTTTTACCATCTTCTCTGTTCTTACTGAAACATCTAAATCCTGAAACCTGCAACAACCATTCCTGTCCCTGCTTTAACCATGTCTCTGAAATGGCCACAACATCGAAATCCCAGGTACTAACCCATGCTGCAAGTTCACCCACCTTATTCCGTATGCTCCTGGCGTTGAAGTAGACACACTTCAAACCAACGTCTTGCTTGCTTCTTCCTCCCCCTGAATATACTCGAACTACAATTCAGTTTCCCACCCCCCTAATGAATTAGTTTAAACCCACACAAAGAGCATTAGCAAATTTCCCCCCCAGGATATTGGTACCCCTCTGGTTCAGATGAAGACCATTCTGCTTGTAGAGGTCCCACCTACCCCAGAAAGAGCTCCAATTATCCAAGAATCCAAAACCCTCCCTCCTGCACCATCCCTGTAGCCACGTGTTCAACTCCTCTCTCTCCCTATTCCTCACCTCACTAACACGTGGCACGGGCAACAAACCAGAGACAACAACTCTGTTCATCCTAGCACTAAGCTTCCATCCTAGCTCCCTGCCTTAAATTCCCATCTCTCTTCCAACCTATGTCGTTGGTGCCAATGTGGACCATGACCTGGGGCTGCTCCCCCTTCCCCCGAAGGATCCCAAAAACACGATCAGAGACATCACGAACCCTGGCACCTGGGAGGCAACACACCAACCATGAGTCTCTCTCGTCCCCACAGAACCTCCTCTCTGTCCCCCTAACTGTGGAGTCCCCAATGACTACTGCTCTGCTCCTCTTCCCCCGTCCCTTCTGAGCAGCAGGGACAGACTCTGTACCAGAGCCCTGTGCCCCACTGCTTTCCCCTGGTAAGTCGTCCCCCCAACATTATCCAAAATGGTTTGTTGAGGGGAATGGCCACAGGGGATCCCTGCACTGTCTGCCAGTTCCCTTTCCATCCCCTCACTGTAAACCCTCTGCCTTTCTGTTGTACCTGAAATGTAACTACCTCCCTGTAAAGCCTCTCAATAACCCCCTTCGTCTCCCAAATGATCCGAAGTTCATCCAGTTCCATTTCCCTTACTGCACTTTTCAAGGAGCTGGAGTTGGGTGCACTTGTGGTGACCCTTACCTCCCACATTCTGCAGGAGGAACATTCAACTGCCCTCACCTCCAGTCCCTTTATTCTAAATTCCCAACGAGACTCCTGAAAAACTCAAAAATAAAGAAACCGGTCACCTTGCCAACTGGCACACAGAAGGTTTTTTTTGGTTCGAGGAGGAGGATGGGTGGGAGACACTACCTGAGGAGCTTTGACGCCTGGCTCTCAGTAAGCGAGCTCAGGGCGGTGGGGTTGGGTGGAGGGTAGCACGGTCTGTCCGAGTCACTGATGTTACACTGAGCTATGAGGTGGTGGTGATGGGAACGTGACAACGTCCACAGAAGTGGAGGAACGTTCTGGGTAACACGGAGATCAGGATCTGAAGACCAAAACTGGGGCTGAGGAAAGAGAAACTGAATGAAGATGAAAAGATTCTGGGTAAAGACTTTCAGAAAGTGAGTAGGAATATAATCTGAACCAATTCAATCTCCACACAGCGGTCCTGCCAATCCCAGGAATCAGTTTTGTAAACCTTCTCTGCACTTCCTCCATGGCCAGAGTATCCTTCCTCAGAAAAGGAAACTCAAACTGAACACAACACTCCAGGTGTGGTCTCCCCAAGGCCCGAGATAATTGCAGCCTGACATTCCTACTCCTGTCCTCGAATCCTGGCTCTGTGAAGGCCTTCCCCATTGCCTGCTGACCCCTGCTCACTTACCTTCAGTACAACCACCCAGGTCTTGTTGCACCTCCCTCTTTCCCGATCTTTCACAGTTCAGATAATAATCTGTCTACCTGTTTTGTTCCCAAAAGGATGAGGGAGAGACAGATTTCCATCTTGGTGAAGTGGTGTAGGCAGCAGAAAGAGCAAAGAACAACCCAGCACAGGAACTGGCCCTTCGGCCCTCCAAGCCTGTGCTGACACATTTAGCCCTTCCATCCTAAAGCCGTCTTCACTGACAGGATCCGGATCCCTCTATTCCCTCCCTATTCCTGTATCTGTCCAGGTGTTTCTCGAATGGCAGAGCATTCCAGGCACTCACCACCCTCTGTGTGAAAACCTACCTCACACAGCTCTTTTATACATGCCCCCCCCCCCCCCCTTCACACCTTAAACCTGTAACTGACCCCTCCACCCGGGAAAAAAGCCTCAGACTTTCTACTCGATCCATGCTGTTCACAATCTTATAAACTTCTATCAGGATACAGATCAGTTGGAGGCACAGGCAGAAAAATAGCAGATGGAGTTTAATCTGGACAAATGTGAGGTGATGCATTTTGGAAGGTCAGGTTCAGGTGGAAATTATACAGTGAATGACAGAACCCTCAGGGGAATCGATACACAGAGGGATCTGGGTGTGAAGGTTCACAGATCATTGAAGGGGGCAGTGCAGGTCGATAATGGAGTAAAAAAAGGCCAATGGTATGTTCGCCTTCATTGGAAAGGGCACTGAGTATAAGGATAGACAAGTTATGCTGCAGCATATAAAACTTTAGTGAGACCACACGTGGAATATTGTGTGCAGTTCTGACAATCCTCCTCACTATCTGCAACTCCCCCAATATTTGTATCATCCACAAACTTACTAATTAGACCAGCTACATTTTCCTCCAAATCGTTCATATAGATTAGGAACAGTGGGGGTCCCAGCACTGATCCCTGAGGAATACTGCTCCATTCTGAAAAGCATCCTTCCCTTGCTCCCCTCTGTCTCCTGTGACTAAGAATGTGACGAGAGACGGTTTTCAGGAAGTGAATGGCTGTCATATGCTGCCTGTGAGGAGGGAAAAATACAGGTAAATGATTTCAGAAGGAAATCAGAAAGGGAGATGAAGGAAATGAACCTGCAGGTCTCCAGGGGAGTGAGTCTGACTAGATTTCTCTCCAGAGGGCCGATACTGACTTGATGGGCCGAATAACCTACTTCTGTACCGTAATAATTCTGCTATCCTCAAGCACACTCTCCTCACATTTAATGTCACACTAATACACTGTCCACACACACTCACACTCACACACACACACCCACCCCCCCACACACACACACACATACACACACATACCACCATGTACACACACCCACCCACATCCACACACCTATGTACACACACCCAACCAACACACATAGACACCCACACCCACACACACACCCACGTCCACACACCCACACACACCCACCCCACACACACACACATACCTCCACGCACACACACACACACCCACAAACACACACCCATGTACACACACCCACCCCACACACATGGACACCCACACCCACACACATACACACACACACGTCCACACACGCACACACACCCACCCACAAAGACACACCCATGTTCACACACCCACCCCACACACATAGACACCCACACCCACACCCACACACACACCCATGTCCACACCTGCCTCCCACACACACACCCACACATTCCCCCCACACACACACACCCACCCACAAACACACACCTACGTCCACACACACCCACCCCACACCTGCCCCACACACACACACCCACAAACACACACATGCACCCACCCACACCCCCACACGCACACACACACATCCACACACCTACACACACACCGACATACACCCACCCCACACCCACACCACACACATACACCCACACACATCCACTCCACATCCACCCCACACACATACACTCCCACACACCCCCACAAACATACACTCCCACACACACACACCCACAAAAACACACACCCACCCACAAACACACACACACACATATACAATCATCCCATATAGTGACCGTGAATATTCCCCCTTTGAGTGTTATTCCCATGTCCACCATACAGCACCAATCCACAGGAGTGAATGGGCAGTGAGCATTGAGACCTGGTTAATCACTCTGCCTGAGTGTTACTGCTCTATCACGGAGCTCTCAGTGTAGACCTCCAAGCTGTGTCACAGCTTCCAACATGTTCCCTCCGTCAGGGAATGCTCCTTCTCCTCCTGTTGACTCAACAACTGGAATCCCCACTGGATCACATCTGTCCAGCTGCTCATGTCTGCGAGTGGAAGCAATGATTTTGTCCATCAGGGGCCACATTCCCCTGAAACCCAGTGTCCCTTACTTCAGGGAAATGTGGATTAAACTCCTCACTGAATAATTCATTCGTCCCTCACTATCAGTAAATGAACAAACAGAGGTGATCTCTCGAGCAGCCAGTATAAGGAGAATATAGAAAGGGCCAAACACAGGATAACCTGCTGAACAAACACTCACAGACACTTTCAATCTGTTCACTCTCATTGCTATTGTTTGGCTTCAGGTTTATTAACTTCCTCATAAAGTCCTTTGTGAACATTTACAGTTGTACCACACTCTGCACCTACACCTCGAGGTTCAGTAACCCCTGTTGGTCAAGAGTCACACAGACTGTCACACACAGCAACACTGTGTCAGCATCACTGCCTGGGCCCAGCCTTTACTGCCCCGTCCCTAGTTGCCCCTTGTGAAGGTGGGGGTGAGCTGCCTTCCTGAACCGCTGCAGTCCATGTGCTGTAGGGTGACACACAATGCCCTTAGGAGGAGGTGGGGAATTCCAGGATTCTGATCCAGCAACACTGAAGGAACGGCGATATATTTCCAAGTCAGGATGGTGAGGGGCTTGCAGGGGAACTTCCAGGGGGTGGTGTTCCCATGTATCTACTGCCCTTGTCCTTCTAGATGGAAGTGGTCATGGGTTTGGAAGATGCTGTCTGAGGATCTTTGGTGAATTTCTGCATCCTGTAGGTAGTGCACTCTGCTGCTACTGGTGGTGGAGGGGTTGGATCAAGAAAGTTGCTATGTATTAGATGGTGTCAAATTTCTTGAGTTGAATTTTTGAAGTGAATAGTTTGACACAGTATTAGTGTCAGTGTCAACTACAATGGACTGACAGGGACCAGTGCCTTACACCAGTAGCAGTTATCAAGTCACACGGCATGGAAACAGACACTTCAATCCAACTCATTCATGCTGATCAACTAAACTTGCTCCACTCTCCTGTGTTTGGTCCACATCCCCCTAAACCTTTCCTATTCATCTACCCATCCAAATGACTTTGAAATGTTGTAATTGTTCTTGAATTTGTCACTTCTTCTGGCAGTTCATTCCGAGCACAAACCACCTCTGTGTAAAAGGCTACTGCTCAAGTCCCTTTTAAATCTTTCCTCTCTCACTCGAACAATATGCCCCCCTTGTTTTGAACTCCCCCAACTCGGGGAAAAAGACCTTTGCTATTCACCTTATTGATGCCCCTCATGATTTTATAAACCTTTACAAGGTCACCGTTCAACCTCCAACACTCCAAGGAAAAAAGCCCCAGCCTATCCAGCCTATTGTTAGAACTCAAACCCTCCATTCCCAGCAACATCCTGATAAATCTTTTCTGAACCCTCTCCAATTTAATAATGTCCATCCTATCGCAGAGTGACCAGAACTGCATAGAGTACTCCAGAAGGGACCTCACCAACATCCTGTACAACCACAACTTGACGTCCCAACACCTACACTCAAAGGTCTGAGCAATGAAGGCAGGTGTGCTAATCCCTTCTTAACCACCCTGTCTACATGTGATGCAACTTTCAAGGAATTATGTATATGAATCCTGAGGTCTCTCTGTTGTATAACACTACCAAGGGCCCTACCATGAACTGTATACCTCCTTCCCTGGTGTGTTTTACCAAAATGCAATACCTCACATTTATCCAAATTGAACTTCATCTGCCATTCCTCAGCCCATTGACCCATCTGATCAAGATCCCTTCCTCACTGTTTACGATGAAATCAATGTTGGTGTCACCCACAAACTTACTAACCATACCTTCTGTATTCTCATCTAAATCATTTATATGAATGACACACAGAAGGGAACCCTGTGGAACACCGTTAGTTGCAGGCCTCCAGCAACCCTCCGCCATCACCCTCTGTCTTTTAGCATCAAGCTAGTTTTGTATCTAATTGACTATCTCTCCCTGGATCCCATGTAATCTAACCTTATTAATCAGTCATATCACGAGGAACCTTGCTGAAGCCCTTATAGACAGCACTGTTATGGACTAGGCCAGACCACTCAAAACATTCTTAAGCAGGCAGCCCAGACCGTAACTTTCAATTTGTAAGTGCACAGTGAAAATTCCCCGAAGTAAGTGAGTGAGGTTGACTACCAGGTCAAAAACAGACAAATGTTTATTCACAAAATTACAGAATGAAAGAACAGAATATAGAATACCCACAGAACTCAGTCTATCCATACTAGACTGAATTAATTATGCTGTTCCAATAACACAGCATACAGTAAACAACCCCCCAAAACATAGCATAAAATTGGAACAGAGGCTAACAGGTCGAAGTTAGAAGGGCAGGAGCAGAGAGAGTTTAACAATCTGTTTCAACACAGCTCCTAGATCAGAGTGGTGCTGGAAAAGCACAGCAGGTCAGGCAGCATCCGAGGAGTAGGAAAATCCACGTTTCGGGCGAAAGCCCTTCATCAGGAATTTGCCCAAAACATCGGATTTTCCTGCTCCTCGGATGCTGCCTGACCTGCTGTGCTTTTCCAGCACCACTCTAATCTTGAATCTGATCTCCAGTATCTACAGTCCTCACTTCTGCCTCAACACAGCTCCACAGCTGAACCGATTCAAACAAGACTTCAGCTTCCAGGACTGACCAACCCCCTTTCATTCAACAGATTACTTCGAAAACATGAAAGCTGCAGCCAAAAGTCTCATCTGTTTACCTATGAACAAAAAGACCTCCCAAAACCCTTTCCATCTCTGTACCAACCCAGCTGATTCGGAGCCCGGATGGTTTTACGACCCCTCTGAGACACGGTGTCCTTGAGAAAAGGAACAGCTTTTAGAAAAAAGGGAGCAGCTTTGTGACAACACCTCCAGCTCTGCCTTCACCTGTCATTTTGCTCACCTCTTCAAAAAAAGACTCAGTCATTAGTGAGAGAAGATTTCCCATGCACAAAGCCATGCTGACTATCCCGAATCAGTCCTTGCCTCTCCAAATACATGTACATCCTATCTCTCAGAATCCTGTCCAACAATTTCCCCATCATTGATTTCTCCTGCTTCTCCCATGCTGCCTTACTGGCTGTGCTTTTCCAGCACCACACCTTTTGACTCTGACTCTGCAGTATATCTGCAGTCCTCGCTTTCTCCCACTGACCACTGATGTCAGGCTCTCGGGTCTGTCGTTCCCAGACATCTCCTCACCACCTTTCTTAGATAATGGCATGACATTAGCTCCCCTTCAGTCCCCGGCACCTCATCTGGAGCCCATTTGGAGCAATAAGGCTGTTGCTCACAGATGTGCCTGTGGTAGTTTGGGGGTTAATTCAGTCTCTTGCTGTTGTAAACAAGGCTGGTGGTTTCCTGGTGAACAGCAGCTGGGAATGTGTGTGTGTGTGTGTGTGCTGGGCACTGATCGACAGACACCAGCAGACAGTCAGAGAGCAGTGTGAGCAGGAGACAAGCAGTTCCATATGTCCAGGCACAGTTTTGTGTTCAGCTCCTGGTCTCTCCGCTCTCTGGAGTTGGAGAGAGAGGCGCTGGAGAGGGACAGGTTCCGCAGGCAGTACCAGAGCATGTGTGTGGCCCGAGCTGAGAGCTACAAACCCCGGGGGACGGGCACTCTGGGTTCAGAACCGGGCTTTCTGTGTAAGGACCCACTGGTTCATAACGCGCTGTTCACAGGAGACAACCAGAGAGTGAGGCAACTATTCGGCAACAAGTGGCCTCAGAATCTGCTGCTGCTGGCCTCGGGACATGACCTGAAGTGGCACTCCGAGAAACCGGGTAAGAGTGGGAGGTTGCTGGAGAAACTCAGCAGGTCCTGTAGACAACGGCAGAGGGAGAGCGGTTTAACATTTCAGTTTTGAGGAAGGGTCACTGGACCCAAACGTTAATTCTGTTTCTCTCTGCACAGGTGCTGTCTGACCTGCTGAGTTTCTCCAGCAACTTCTGCTTTCCTTCAGAAAAGTAGTTATTTATTTCCAGCTGACAGACCAGAAGGGGCCTTGTGTTAAAGTCACAGCCTCGTGAACCTCCCACAGCATTGAACCTGACTTTTGTCAGACAATGTCCTGCACATTCTTCATAGAAGAATCATAGAATCCCAACAGTATGGAAGAAGGCCACTCGGTCCATCAAGTCCATACCAACTCTCTGAAGAGTATCCCACCCAGACCTAAGCTAGCCCTGTAACCCTGTACTTCCCACAGCCAATCCACTTACCCTGCACATGTTAGGATACAGGAGCACCTGGAGGAATCCCACACAGTCACCTGAGGCTGGCATCGAACCCAGGTCCCTGGCACTATGAGGCAGCAGCACTGACCACTGAGTCACCGTGCCACCCCAGCTTCAATCCACTCAACTGAGGTATTCAGGTTGGGAGGGGGGGGTGAACATGGCCAAGAGACAGGAGACAGAGTCTCTGAGTGAATGGTAGTTGTTTTTTACAAACTCAAGGGAGGTTTCAGTGGTTTGTGTGAAAGGCAAGTTGGGAAATTACTGCTGTTCCTGATCCCAGGATTTGGGTAAACTGCAGTAATTCAACCTGACTGTACCTTCTGAGTTTGCTATCGCTGCAAACTGACTAGGGAAGTGCTGGACTTCGGGAAGACAGTCTGGGCAAATCCAGACACAAGGCAGATAGTAACAGAACCAGAAACAGTGCTGGAGAAACTCAGCAAGTCTGGCAATGTCTGCAGAGAGAAAAACAAAGTTAATGTTTTGAATACAGTGGGCCTTTATCAGAAATGAAAGGTGGGACAAGGTGGCATTTACACTGAGGGCAGGGTTAGGGGTGGGGGAGTGAATAGAGGACATGGAGACGGTGCTGGGGGGGGAATAAGAGGTGGGGAGAGAGAGAGTGAGAGAGAGATAGAGAGAGAGAGAGAGAGAGAGAGGTGATCAAAAACACAGATTTTCAGCATCCAAAGTGTTTGTTTTTATTTCCATGACAGTTAAGATTTGACACAATTATATATTAATGAGTTGGTTGTGGGAACAAAGTGTAACATCTCAAAGTTTGCAGCTGATACCACGTTGGGTGGGAGGGTGAACTGTGGCGGAGATGTAGAGATCCTTCAGCATGATCTGGACAGGGAGGGGGAGTGGGCAAGTCAATGGCAAATGCAGTAAAATTTGGATAAATATGAGGTTATTCACTTTGGAAGCAAAAACAAGAAAGCAGATTCCTACCTGAATGGCTGTAAATGGGGTGAGGGGCGTGTGCAGTGGGAGCTGGGTGTCCTTGGGCACCAGTTGCTGAAGGGAATCGTACAGGTGCAGCAGACAGTAAAGTAGGGAAATGGGATGTTGGCCTTCACTGCGAGAGGATTCGAGTACAGGACAGGGATGTGTTGTTGGAGTTATACAGAGCCTTGGTGAGGTCACACCTAAAATATTGTGTTGAGTCTTGGTCTCCTTTTCTGAGGAAGGATGCTCTTGCTCTTGCAGGAGTGTAGCGAGGGTTTCCCAGGCTGATTCCAGGGATGGCGGCACTGATGGATGAGGAGAGATTGTTTTCACTGGAGTTCAGATGAATGAGGGGGATCTTAGAGAGATTTATAAAATTCTAACAGGACTAGACAGGGCATTGCAGTAGTGAGCGTGAGGAATTCATTACCACGGGAAGGAGCTGATGCCAAAACATTGAATGTATTCAAGAGGCAGCTAGATATAGTACTTGGGGGCAAATGGGGTCGAAGGTTATGGGGAGAAAGCAGGATTAGGCTGTTGAGTTGGAGGCTCAGCCATGATCATGGTGAATGTGGAGATGCCGGTGTTGGACTGGGGTGGACAAAGTTAAAAATCACACGACACCAAGTTAAAGTTCAACAGATTTATTTGGAAGCACTAGCTTTCGGAGTGCTGCCCCCTTGTCAGGTATCTAACGGGGCAGGGTCATAGCACTCAGAATTTATAGCAAAAGATCATAGTGAATAAAACGATGTGATATGTTGAACAAACCCAGATTGCTGTTAAGACTTTCTTCTTTTAGAATGGGCTGCAGGTTTCTGTTCGTTAATATGTAAATCCCAGACCTTCCTTCACATCACATTCCTGAGATAACTTAAGGTTTTATATAAAAAAGTGACAGCTCAGCTCATACAATGCATTAAAGATGGGAGGTTAGAGTCTGTCTGTATCCCAACCTTGAGTCAGACGGGTTCTATTTGCAGCTGAGATGTCATTTTTTTAAATAAAACTTTAAGTTATCTCAGGAATGTGACTTGAAGGAAGTTCTGGGATTTACATACTAATGAACAGAAACCTACAACCCATTTAAAAGATGAAAGTCTTAACAGCAATCTGGGTTTGTTCAATATATCGCATTGTTTTATTCACTATGATCTTATGCTATAAATTCTGTGTGCGATGATCCTGCCCCGTTAGTACCTGATGAAGAAGCAGTGCTCTAAAAGCTAGTGCTTTCAAATAATGCTGTTAGATTATAACCTGGTGTTGTGTTATGATTGTGATGAATGGCACAGCAGGCTTGAAGGGCTGAATGGACTCCTCATGCTCCTATCTTCTATGTTTCTAGGTTTAACATTTGGGAGACAGTTCTGAGAGCAATACAGACAGAGAATGTGCTTTGGGTGGGGAACCTCATGCTCACCTGTAAGTGCAGCACTGTCTGAGGGTCAAGTCCTTTTCGATCCTCAAACAAGGTCCATCAGAACCTGGGGCAATCTGTCAGCCACAATTCCAATAATATACTCAGGTTCATTTCCTTGGAGAATGTCATTCTCCTGGGTTCATTCCATTTCCTGATTTACACCTGTGGGTGGCACAGTGGTTAGCACTGCTGCCTCACAGCGCCTGAGACCCGGGTTCAATTCCCGCCTCAAGCGACTGACTGTGTGGAGTTTGCACGTTCTCCCCGTGTCTGCGTGGGTTTCCTCCGGGTGCTCCGGTTTCCTCCCACAGTCCAAAGATGTGCAGGCCAGGTGAATTGGCCATGGTAAATTGCCCATAGTGTTAGGTAAGGGGTAAATGTAGGGGTATGGGTGTGTTGCGCTTCGGCAGGTCGGTGTGGACTTGTTGGGCCGAAGGGCCTGTTTCCACACTGTAAGTAATCTAATCTAAACCTACTTCAGAGATGTTACTGTACCTTGTAGACAGGAGACCAGCACAAATTACCTATTCAATTCACTGCCTTTATTTTCTTCTATCAATTCTCACACTCACTTTGTTAACGCTTGTCTTAAAATATCTGCTAGAAACTCTTCTAACTGTTTTTATGTTTCTCTCCAGCTTCCTCTCCTGTTTTCATTTTCCTTATTAATATATTTGTCATTCTTTATTTAGGTTTTATTTAACCTAAAGGGCATTGGTTTAGGGTGAGAGGGGAAAGATATAAAAGAGACCTAAAGGGCAACTTTTTCACGCAGAGGGTGATACGTGTATGGAATGAGCTGCCAGAGGAAGTGGTGGAGGCTGGTACAATTGCAACATTTAAGAGGCATTTGGATGGTTATATGAATAGGAAGGGTTTGGAGGGATATGGGACGGGTGCTGGCAGGTGGGACTAGATTGGGTTGGGATATCTGGTCGGCATGGACGGGTTGGACCGAAGGGTCTGTTTCCATGCTGTACATCTCTATGACTCTATGATTCTAAAAGTCAAAGCCAGTAAAGTTAAAGAAAATACACATAACGTTTTGAGAAATTATGTACAATTTTTTTAACTTGACTAACTTTGACTCTTTCAGTGGACCCAGATGGTGGCTCCTCACCTCAGTGGTCTTGTTTTCTCTCTTGTTGAAATGTATCTATTCTGTACATTCTGAAGCATATATTAAATATCTGCCAATGCATATCTCTTGACCTATCCCTTTAGCGAATTTGTCAAATCACTTTAGTTAGCTCTGTATTTGTACCTTGATAATTGTCTTTTATTTATTTTCAAACTACCAGTCTTGGACCCACGACTCACTCCCTCAAACCGAATGTAAAATTCAATTGCATTGTAGCCACTACAACATAGGGGCTCCCTGTCTCAGAGGCTGAGACAAAGCTGCTCCTTTAACTAGGTTATGTTGTCCATGGTTTTCATTTCAGAGAGGTCATAAAAGGCACAGGTTCTGAAAAGTCTAAGTTTGAAGGGTTTTAGGGGCAATTTGATAAACACTAACAGATACTGCCTCAGGGCAACAGGCTAACAAGTTTTTGAAAAACCCTCTTACAATGAAAGGGAGTGGCCCGTTCTCCCAGCTCAGCTTCTCTCTGGTTTGGTTTGGTTTTGGCAGTAGTGTGGGAAAAGCTGCTGGACCCACAGAAGCAGGTCCATGCTGGTACTCTCTCTCTCTCTCTCTCTCTCTCTCCCTCTCTCTCTCTCTCTCTCCCTCTCTCTCTCTCTCTCCCTCTCTCTCTCTCTCTCTCTCTGATATCTCTCCTGTAAGTCCCTGTGTTTGATTTCACCTTTTGTGCCAGAGAGTGTTTATGGGGATTGTTGGCAAATATTGGGAACAGCATCATCAAGTTGGGATAACCTGTTGGATTTTCAGATAAGTAAAGTTATTCGGTATTCTGTTCTCTTCTGTTTGTGTTTCATTCAGTAATCTTGCAAATAAATTCTGTTTTGTTTAAAACTACATGGTTTAACCAACTGCATCCCTCCTGGAATATCTGCATTAGGGTCTGGGCTACTTTCTTGAAATGTTTTGAGGGGCCCTGGCCTGGCCCATATCAGAGATCACGAGTTATCTCATTGCACAATACCAGTCAATGTGTAGCCTGCTCTCTGGTTGGGTACACCATGCACTGTTCGAAGACACGATCCGAAAAGTATTCGATGATTCCCTATTCTAAAATACTTTTGCCACCTGGCTTTTCCGGTCTATATGTAGATGAAAATATCCAGTGATTTCCTGACCCTTTCTGAAAAGCTCCTATTATTCCTTCCTTTATAGTACATCCCACTGTGTGGTTACTGTTTGGGGTTCTGGACTGCACACCCCCCCAGGTGACGTCTTGCCTTTATCAATTCTGATTTCTCCTCAAACTGTTTCCATGTTCTGGTTTCCTGAGCTCAGAACATCCGTCTGTGCTGGGCTAATGCCATCATTAACTAACAGACCCAACCATTCTGTCTTTTCCGAATTTTGTGTCATGCCTCATTGTCATGTACCCATCAAGAGTCAGGACCCAGACGATCTCCCGTGAGTGTTTCTCTGCCTCCACATTCAATTCTGAGAAAGGATATTCAGATCTTGGAGAAAGTGTGTTGGAAATTCACGGTCTGTTTCCGGGGAATGGAGGGGAGCTGCAGTGAATGTTGACAGACTGGGCAAGCTGCGACTGTTCTCTGCAGAAGAGAGAGATTTAATTGGTCCTGAGGGGTTTTGGTAGAGTCAGTGAGGAGCAGCTGTTTGTGGTGGCAGGAGGAGGGGTAACTGGAGGGAAATAGATGAAGGTGCTAGAGAAATGAACAAAGGGCAAGGAGTTGTGATCTGGAATGTGGTGTCTGAAAGGGTAGGTGAATTGGAATTTTCAAAAGGGAATTAGCAAAAAACTTGAAAGGGAAATGTTTCCAGGACCATAGAGCAGGCAAGGGGAAATTCAGTGGGTAAACTCCTTCCTAGAGCCAATACAAACACAATGGGCAGAATGGCCTACTGTTCTGATTCTGGGTTGATGTCAGATTACATCAGAGAGTGAGCAAGAGCAAATGAATTAATTGAAGACAATTTTAGAAGCATTGAATGGGAAGAGGCCCCTGTGAGAGTTGGTGAGTCTGACAGATGCCAGGCTGTAAACTGAAACTGCAGTCTGACACTGCGCCAGGAACAGTCATGAGGCAGGCAGGAGCAGTAAACAGACGAGATCAGACAGGCTCAAGAGCTGCATGAAACCTTGGGAGCAAGTTGGAAACATACTGGTGGGGTGCTCAGAGTGACCTGGTATTACAACAGCGGGAGCTGAGTGAGGGTCTCTCTGTGTGGGGCACTGTGCAGTGTGACCCCAGGGTGAGGGTCTCTCTGGGTGGGGCACTGTGTAGTGTGACCCCAGGGTGAGGGTCTCTCTGGGTGGGGCACTGTGTAGTATGACCCCAGGGTGAGGGTCTCTGTCTGTGGGGCACTGTGCAGTGTGACCCCAGGGTGAGGGTCTCTCTGGGTGGGGCACTGTGCAGTGTGACCCCAGGGTGAGGGTCTCTGTCTGTGGGGCACTGTGCAGTGTGACCCCAGGGTGAGGGTCTCTCTGGGTGGGGCACTGTGCAGTGTGACCCCAGGGTGAGGGTCTCTGTGTGGGCACTGTGCAGTGTGACCCCAGGGTGAGGGTCTCTGTCTGTGGGGCACTGTGCAGTGTGATCCCAGGGTGAGGGTCTCTGTCTGTGGGACACTGTGCAGTGTGACCCCAGGGTGAGGGTCTCTGTGTGGGCACTGTGCAGTGTGACCCCAGGGTGAGGGTCTCTGTCTGTGGGGCACTGTGCAGTGTGACCCCAGGGTGAGGGTCTCTCTGTGTAGGGCACTGTGCAGTGTGACCCCAGGGTGAGGGTCTCTCTGTGTAGGGCACTGTGCAGTGTGACCCCAGGGTGAGGGTCTCTGTCTGTGGGACACTGTGCAGTGTGACCCCAGGGTGAGGGTCTCTGTCTGTGGGACACTGTGCAGTGTGGCCCCAGGGTGAGGGTCTCTCTGTGTAGGGCACTGTGCAGTGTGACCCCAGGGTGAGGGTCTCTCTGTGTAGGGCACTGTGCAGTGTGACCCCAGGGTGAGGGTCTCTGTCTGTGGGACACTGTGCAGTGTGACCCCAGGGTGAGGGTCTCTGTCTGTGGGACACTGTGCAGTGTGGCCCCAGGGTGAGGGTCTCTCTGTGTAGGGCACTGTGCAGTGTGACCCCAGGGTGAGGGTCTCTCTGTGTGGGCACTGTGCAGTGTGACCCCAGGGTGAGGGTCTCTGTCTGTGGGGCACTGTGCAGTGTGACCCCAGGGTGAGGGTCTCTCTGTGTGGGCACTGTGCAGTGTGACCCCAGGGTGAGGGTCTCTCTGTGTGGGGCACTGTGCAGTGTGACCCCAGGGTGAGGGTCTCTGTCTGTGGGGCACTGTGCAGTGTGACCCCAGGGTGAGGGTCTCAGCGTGGGGCATTACTGCAAGGTTTCATTATGTCCAATGTTATTGTCACCTCGAAAGCAGAGGGGCCAGCCTGGGAGTTCTGGCAGGCACTGTTGTTAGGTGATGAGGAGACACTGGTCCTCCTGATTTCTGACCCTGGTCAAAGCAATCTTCACCCCAATGTGATCTTTGACACCAGCGACGTGGAGCAGTGGAAGAATTACAGATACAACCTCCGAGCTCTGAGTACGTGAGTGACCTGTGTGAGGGGACTGGGGTGGGGGGGGGGGGGGGGGGGGGGAAGGGGGGGGCGGTGGAGAGGGTGGTCGTGGAGGACTCGAGGGGCGAACCAGTAATTAATGACATTAATACTTGGAAATGAATATACTGGTTCTGCTGGAGCTCTGTTCTGAGGAATACAAGACAGTGGGAGCAGGATGCATCATTGACAAGATTCACTGGGGTTCCCTCGTGGGTAAGGAAGGAATCAGGAATTTGGGATCTCTGGGTGCTGGGAATCTCTCTGAGCGATTTTGCTCAGAAAGTGAAATTGGGAGGTTTTAGAAACGAGGCGAGCCAGGGAGCTGGGAAATAGTGAGCGTCTGTCCACTTCAGAAAAGCTAAATAGCACAGACCCTGGAAATCCAGCACAAAGTAAGAGGTGCCAGCAATGTTCAGCATGTCAGGCAGTATCTGTGAATAGAAACAGTTACAGTTTCAGATCAGGGACTCTCTCTCTCTCTCTCTCTGTCTCTCTCTCTCTCTGAGCTGAACCATTCCTGTGAAAGGTCACTGACCAGTTTGTCCCTGCCAGCTCCGTTACTATCTGAGCACCTCCCGAAGCGTGTTGGTCATCGTTCTGTTTTGGTGAAAGTGTGTGCAGCTCCACAAAAAGACACTGCTCTGACCTTTCTGAGTGAGACAAGCTGCACACGTACTAAAGACCATGGGACATAGGAGCAAGTAGGCCATGCAGCCCACCAAGTGTGCTTCACAATTCACGGAGAACATGGCTGATCTGATTATCCTCAACCCCACTTTCCTGTGTTTCCCCATAACCCCATGATTCTCACACAAATTAAAACATCTGTCTGTCTCAAACATCCACATCTGCAGGAGACCCCAAAGGCTTTGACACACACAAATATTTCTGAAGTGTTCCTGAATGACACACAGCAGCTGAAAGCTCCCACAAAGGTCGATGTGAGAACCCATTTCAACGGTCTACCTTCAGGGAGAAAGATTTACCACGAGACCCTGGAAGAAACTAACCTGTACACCACCATCACACGGAATACAGGGAGAACTAACCATTTGGATACAGAACTGGCTCAAAGGTAGAAGACAGAGGGTGGTGGTGGAGGGTTGTTCTTCAGACTGGAGGCCTGTGACCAGTGGAGTGCCACAAGGATCGGTGCTGTGTCCTCTACTTTTTGTCATTTACATAAATGATTTGGATGCCAGCATAAGAGGTACAGTTAGTAAGTTTGCAGATGACACCAAAATTGGAGGTGTAGTGGACAGTGAAGAGGGTTACCTCAGATTACAACAGGATCTGGACCAGATGGGCCAATGGGCTGAGAAGTGGCAGATGGAGTTTAATTCAGATAAATGCGAGGTGCTGCATTTTGGGAAAGCAAATCTTAGCAGGACTTATACACATAATGGTAAGGTCCTAAGGAGTGTTGCTGAACAAAGAGACCTTGGAGTGCAGCTTCATAGCTCCTTGAAAGTGGAGTCGCAGGTAGATAGGATAGTGAAGAAGGTGTTTGGTATGCTTTCCTTTATTGGTCAGAGTATTGAGTCTCGGAGTTGAGGGGTCATGTTGCAGCTGTACAGAACATTGATTAGGCAACTTTTGGAATACTGTGTGCAATTCTGGTCTCCCTCTTATCAGAAGGATGTTGTGAAACTTGAAAAGGTTCAGAAAAGATTTACAAGGATGTTGCCAGGATTGGAGGATTTAAGCTATAGGGAGAGGCTGAACAGGCTGGGGCTGTTTTCCCTGGAACGTTGGAAGCTGAGAGGATGGAGAGGTTTATAAAATTGTGAGGGACACGGATACGGTAAATAGACAAGGTCTTTTCCCGAGGGTAGGGGAGTCCAGAACTAGAGGACAAAGGTTTAGGGTGAGAGGGGAACAATATAAAAGAGACCTAAGGGGCAATGTTTTCACACAGAGGGTGGTACGTGTATGGAATGAGCTGCCAGAGGAAGTGGTGGAGGTTGGTACAATTGCAACATTTAAGAGGCATTTGGATGGGTATATGAATAGGAAGGGTTTGGAGGGATATGGGCCGGGTGCTGGCAGGTGGGACTAGATTAGGTTGGGATATCTGGGACAGTTTGGACCATGTTGGATCATGTCAGACCATGGGTCTGTTTCCATGCTGTACATATCTCTATGTCTCTGTAACAGAGGACTTGTATAACCAAGGTCACATTCAGGTCTGTGTGTGTGTGTCTCTCTCTCTCTCTCTCTCTCCCATTCTCTCTCTGGCAGGAATTGTGGAAAATGTAAACCGGGCATGTTGACATTGATTGGTCCAGACTTTTCACTGAGAATGTAGGAAAAGAGCACCATATAGTGAGCCCACCTGGCAATCTGAAATTCATTGTCACTGCATTTTTTCTTGCATTTAGGATGATAAAACAAACATTACCCATAATTTTAGTATTTCTTGTGAACGGTCCAGAGTACTGACCCTCCGACAGTGCGGCACTCCCTCAGCACTGACTCTCCGACAGTGCCCACTCCCTCAGCACTGACTCTCCGACAGTGCCCACTCCCTCAGCACTGACCCCTCTGACAGTGCGGTGTTCTGGTTTTCTCCAGAGATGTAACGGGGGTGATTTGGTGCTGAACTAATGGATACTGGGAGTATCCTGGAAATCTCTGTGAGTAATGGATGAGCACAGGTAAAGGATTCATCCAGCACCAGCTTCTTGAGGGGCAGTTATGGATGTGTGAGGAATGTCAGTGACCCCTTCAACCCAAAGATGAAAGTAAAGCCGCAGGGATGATGCTGCTGTCATTGTTGGTTCCAGTCTGAGGGAGGAGACTGACCAGGACCTTGTTACTGCTTGTGTTCCCGTAGGGATCTGGTCGTTGTGTTACAAGCAGGAGTTTATTACCCCCTTGCAGATTACAGCCAGCCGGGGCTATGACAAGTGCCTCCAGCACCTGCTGACCTCTGGGGCAGATGTCGACTTTGCCCCCGGAGGGAAGACGGCTCTCCATGAAGCCTGTGAGAATTCCCAGAGTGAGTGTACCCGCCTTCTGCTCACATATGGAGCAAACCCCAACTCCATCTCCGAGGATGGCTACACCCCACTCCACCTCTGCACCGCCCCGGAATCCCTCCGGTAGGTCAGCCATCTGCCAACTCCCTACCCTCACCGGGGGTGCGGGGGGGGGGGGGGGGGGGGGGGGGTGCGTGGAGGGGGGGTGTGCGGGGGGGGGGGGGGGGGGCGGGAAGGGGGGTGCGGGGGGGTAGGAGGAAAGATGGTTCCCTCTGGAATCACTGGAAATAAGGAAGGTTGTCCTTTCAACCAATCAAACCCCCGGCGTTGGGCTCACTGATCAACTGGATCGATCACCAATGGACCAATAGAGGCCACTCTCTCCACAGAGTCCCCAGACCCCCCCGCCTCCGGAATTCAGCCCCCTCACCCTCCCCTCCCCAACACACACATCCTCCCTTGCCCTCCTTCTCTCCCCCCCTACTTCCCGGTTCCCATCCCTCTCTCCCTGCTCTCTCATCCTCCCCCCCATCCATACCCCCCCCCACCCCACCAAGAGTCTCTTCTCTCCCCCCATTGCCCCATCCTCCTTCCTGACCCACACTCTCCCCTACTATCTTTGATGGTCCCATCACCTTCCCTACCCCCAACAACCCCATTGTGAGCTCCCCCACCCCGGCCCACCTCCTGCACCCCCCATTCCCCCCACCCCCACCCCCTTTGGTGGGGCACACTCCCTGCTGCCCCTTGGGCCGTTCCTGCCTCTGGTCCTGCCAGTTGGGCTGAGGGTCCCGTGTGGGTGGAGGAGGGGGGGGGGGCAGAGACATGATCAGAGAAGAGGGCAGCACACCCACCACCCAACCCCCATCACCACCCCCAGCCACCTCCCCCACCCCCACCCACAATCCCCACCCCCACCACCCAACCCCCATCACCACCCCCACCCACTCCCTCACCCCCCACCCACAATCCCCACACCAATCACCCAACCCCCATCACCGCCCCCACCCACAATCCCCACACCCACCACCCAACCCCCATCACCACCCCCAGCCACCTCCCCCACCCCCACCCACAATTCCCACACCCACCACCCAACCCCCATCACCGCCCCCACCCACAATCCCCACACCCATCACCCAACCCCCATCACCACCCCCACCCACTCCCTCACCCCCCACCCACAATCCCCACACCCACAACCCAACCCCCATCACCACCCCCATCTACTCCCCCACCCCCACCCACAATCCCCACACCCATCATCCAACCCCCATCACCACCCCCACCCACTCCACCAGCACCACCCACAATCCCCACCCCCACCCCCACCCACTCCCTCACCCCCACCCACAATCCCCATACCCACCACCCAACCCCCATCACCACCCCCACCCACTCCCCCACCCCCACCCACAGTCCCCAGCCCCACCACCCAACCCCCATCACAGCCCTCAACCACCTCCCCCACCCCCACCCCCACCCCCACCCACAATCCTCACACCCATCACCCAAACCCCATCACCGCCTAAACCCACAAACCCCAGCCATACCACCCAACCCTCATCTCCACCCCCATCCACCTCCCACAGCCTCACCCACAATCTCCACACCCACCACCCAACCCCCATCACCACCCTCCCCCACCTCCCCCACCCCCACCCACAATCCCCATACCCACCACCCAACCCCCATCACCGCCCTCACCCTCACCCACAATCACCACACCCACCACCCAACCCCCATCACCTCCCCCACCAACAATCCCCACACCCACCACCTAACCCCCATCACCTCCCCCAACCACCTCCCCCCCCCCCCCACCCACAATCCCCCCTCCCCCATGATTTGTTGCAGCCATCCTGGTGGAACAATCCCTTTGAGGGGCAGTCGCTTCTGTCTTTACTGGAGGTGGGGGTATTATGGCTGGGGGTGGTGATGGGAGGGTGGGGATTGTGGGTGGGTGTGGGGGGGTGGGGGAGTGGAGATTGTGGGTGGGAGTGGGGGGGGATTTTGGGTGGGTGTGGGGGTGGAGGGTTGGGGGTTGTGGGTGAGTGTGTGGGTGGGGGTGGTGATGGGGGTTGTGGGTGGGGGTGGGGGGGAGTGGGGGTTGTGGGTGGGGGTGGGGGAGTGGGGATTGTGGGTGGGGGTGGGGGAGTGGGGATTGTGGGTGGGTGTGGAGGTGGGGGTGGTGATGGGGGTTGTGGGTGGGGGTGGGGGGGAGTGGGGGTTGTGGGTGGGGGTTTGGGGATTGTGGGAGGGGGTGGTGATGGGGGTTAGGGTGGATGTGGGGGAGTGGGGGTTGTGGGTGGGGGTGGGGGGGGTGGGGGAGTGGGGATTGTGGGTGGGTGTGGGGGTGGGGGAGTGGGGATTGTAGTGGGTGTGGGGGTGGGGGAGTGGGGATTGTGGGAGGGGTTGGTGATGGGGGTTAGGGTGGATGTGGGGGGTGGTGGTTAGGGGGTGTGGAGGGGATTGTGGGTGGGTGTGGGGGTGGGGGAGTGGGGATTGTAGTGGGTGTGGGGGTGGGGGGGAGTGGGGGTTGTGGGTGGGGGTTTGGGGATTGTGGGAGGGGGTGGTGATGGGGGTTAGGGTGGATGTGGGGGGTTGGGGGTTGTGGGTGGGGGTGGGGGGGAGTGGGGGTTGTAGTGGGTGTGGGGGTGGGGGGGTTGGGGATTGTGGGAGGGGGTGGTGATGGGGGTTAGGGTGGATGTGGGGGAGTGGGGGTTGTGGGTGGGGGTGGGGGGGAGTGGGGGTTGTGGGTGGGTGTGGGGGGGGTGGGGGAGTGGGGATTGTAGTGGGTGTGGGGGTGGGGGGGTTGGGGATTGTGGGAGGGGGTGGTGATGGGGGTTAGGGTGGATGTGGGGGATGGTGGTTAGGGGGTGTGGAGGGGATTGTGGGTGGGGTTGAGGGCTGGGTGGGGGTGGGGGATGTTGGGAGCGGTGGGAATTGCGGGAGGTGGTGTTGGAGCCGGATTTACCCGCGGGGCTGCCATCATCTGTGTGGTTGACAGGTGTGTGGAGCTGTTGCTGAGGTTTGGGTGTAACGTGAACAGTCGCACAGAGGACAAGGGCGACACAGCTCTGCACATTGCAGCCAGGTTCGCTTTGGAGGGTCATGTCCAGTTGTACCTTCGTCACGGAGCATCTGTGAACAGGCTGAATGAGAGTGAGCAGAGCCCACTGCACTGTGTATGTGCCCAGTCCCACAGCAGTGAGGATGCTGACAGGTATTTCCGAGTCTGTCACTATCTGATTGAGCATGGGGCCAGTGTGGAGGCACTGGATGAAGAGAAGCAATCAGCACTGCACTTGGCCTGTCGCACAGTCAACTACAGGATGGTGGACCTGCTCCTGAGCCAAGGAATTGATGTTAACCGTATGGACTACGGGGGAAACGCCCCAATGCACAAAGCCCTACAGGCTGTCGCTTACAAGTTAGAACATGAACCCGAACGCACCGTCCGATCCCTTTTAAACTATGGATCCATCCGGATCTGGCCAGGTGCTATTCCAAAGGTGAGTTAATACTTTCACTGCTGCTCCTTTATTGCTCTGTTTAAGTGGGCGTAAGGTGTGGATGAACATCCCTTTCCCGGGAGACAGAATCAGAGATTCAGAGGGGGCAGCTTCACCCCCAATGGAGTCATATCGGGGTTTCCTCAACATGACCGTAAAGTACCCACCTGCTCCTTCCCTCTGGTTGGTGCTCTGTAACTCCCAAACTGTAAAAGATAAGGCCTTCTATCTGAGGAGATCACTAAGGAGGTCTGAAGCCATTGTTCAACCACCTGCTCCGAAAGTCTGCTCACATGTCAATTTTTAAATCCACATGATTATCCCAAGGTCCCCATGTGGATGTTCTTTTTGTAGCGACTGTTTTCACCCCTTGTTAGTTTATTTGTCTGTCCACAGTATATGGGCCAAAAGTGATGGATAGATTGCAATAAATCTCAGCACACAGACAGGCTCTCTGGGAGAACGGATTCGATTTGATGATAATGTAGATCTGGATCCTGGAATTTTCTAAAGGATCCACGATTTTTGGAAGATGGGGAAGTTGTTTGTTTCTTTTTAAAAGAGATGTTGCTGATTATTTGTTTTGAACTGTATTGATTGTTGGAGTGTTATGGGGATTGTCTCAAAACAATCATCAAATCGAATCCGTTCTCCCAGAGAGCCTGTCTGTGTGCTGAGATTTATTGCAATCTATCCATCACTTTTGGCCCATATACCGTGGACAGACAAATAAACTAACAAGGGGTGAAAACAGTCGCTACAAAAAGAATGTTCACATGGGGACCTTGGGATAATCATGTGGATTTAAAAATTACACAGGGCTCTGGGAAAGAGCAGGGGCCGTGGGTACATTGGGTAAAATAGGAATTGGGCACAGTGCCTCAGTGGTTAGCTCTCCTGCCTCACAGCACCAGGCACCTGCATTTGATTCCATCCTTGGGTGACTGGGTGGAGTTTGCACATTCTCCCAGTGTCTGTGTGGGTTTGCTCCGGGTGCTCCAGTTTCCTGTCACAGTCCAAAGACATTCAGGTGAGTTGGATTCAGCATGGGAAATGTAGCATTACAGGGTAGGAGGGGGAGTGAGTCCGAGTGGGATGTTCTTCAGAGGGTCAGTGTGAACCCGATAGGCTGAATGGCCTGCTTCCACACTGTGGGGATTCAATGAATCTAGGACTCAGCAAGTGCACAGCCAGTTGAGAATGTCCCTGGTTCTGTATCATTCCCTGATTCGATTCAAACCCCTGGTTCTCAGATTCATCTGTTTCCATCTCACCCACAGACCCTGACACCAACACCCACAGTCTCTTACACTAACACCCACATATTGTTGTCTCATTTCCCCAAATCAGTCGAAGCAAAACACTCAGAAACACCGTATGGTTTTACCTCCTTCATCTTTATTCTGGGCCCTGGACAGAGAGAGAACGATCACCCATGTGCACAGAGACACGCGTTCACGGTCTCCTCTCAAACAGCAGTTTTTTAATGAACGATATAGTCATGTTACAGGGAGGAGCATCCAGATATGGCAACATACATATTAATTGGGTGACTGTTATAATCAGTGAGCGTCAATAGTAAAGATTAAACCATCTGCTGTTACAAGGTGAATAACTGACTTCACACAATGAATACTTTTCACTTTGTTAAACTAACCTCATATACTGAATGTTTCCAATATTGTTAAATGGCTCTACATAATGACTGCTTTTCCAACTTGTTAACCCATTACCCCGCCTCCTGCACCACATTGTTAACTGCAAGTTCCTATCTGATCTGAGTCATGCTCAGCTGAACCTCTTGGTCCACAAAACTCAGAAATAAACTCCCTACCTGCTCTTTCCCGACACACATTCTCACACAGACCTTTACGCCAACACCCGCACATCCTTACACTGACACACTCAGACCCTTACACCAACACCCACACGCCCTTACACCAACACCCATAGACCCTTACACCAACACCAACACACACTTACACCAACATTCACACATTTATACCCATAGACCCATACACCAACACCCACATGCCCTTACACCAACACCCACACACCCTTACACCAACACCCACAGACCCTGACACCAACACCATCAGACCCTTACACCAACACCCATAGACCCTTACACCAACACTAACACCAACACCAACACACCCTTACACCAACACCCACACACACTTACACCAACACCCACACACCCTTACACCCACATCCACACACCCTTAACACCCACATCCACACACCCATACACCAACACCCACACACCCTTACATCAACACCCACACACCCTTACACCAACACCCACACACCCTAACACCAACACCCACACACCCTTACACCAACACCCACACACCCCTACATCAACACCCACACACCCTTACACCAACACCCACACACCCTTACACCAACACCCACACAACCTTACATCAACATCCACACACCCTTACACCAACACCCACGCACCCTTACACAAACACCCACACACCCTTACACCAACACCCACACACCCCTACATCAACACCCACACACCCTTACACCAACACCCAGACAACCTTACACCAACACCCAGACAACCTTACACCAACACCCAGACACCCTTACACCAACACCCACACACCCTTACATCAACACCCACACACCCTTACATCAACACCCACACACCCTTACACCAACACCCACACACCCTTACATCAACACCCACACACCCTTACACCAACACCCACACACCCTTACACAAACACCCACACACCCTTACACCAACACCCACACACCCCTACATCAACACCCACACACCCTTACACCAACACCCAGACAACCTTACACCAACACCCAGACAACCTTACACCAACACCCACGCACCCTTACACCAACACCCACACACCCTTACATCAACACCCACACAACCTTACACCAACACCCACACCCTTACACCAACACCCACACACACTTACACCAACACCCACACAACCTTACACCAACACCCACACACCCTTACACCAACACCCACACACCCTTACATCAACACCCACACACACTTACACCAACACCCACACACCCTTACACCAACACCCACACACACTTACACCAACACCCACACACCCTAACACCCACATCCACACATCCTTAACACCCACATCCACACACCCTTACACCAACACCCACACACCCTTACACCAACACCCACACACCCTTACACCCACATCCACACACCCTTACATCAACACCCACACACACTTACACCAACACCCACACACCCTTACACCAACACCCACACACCCTTACATCAACACCCACACACCCTTACACCAACACCCACACACACTTACACCAACACCCACACACCCTAACACCCACATCCACACACCCTTAACACCCACATCCACACACCCATACACCAACACCCACACACCCTTACACCAACACCGACACACCCTTACACCAACACCCACACACCCTTACACCAACACCCAGACACCCTTAACACCCACATCCACACACCCATACACCAACACCCACACACCCTTATATCAACACCCACACACCCTTACACCAACACCCACACACCCTTACATACACACCCACACATCCTTACACCAACACCACACACCCTTACACCAACACCCACACACCCTTACACCCACATCCACACACCCTTAACACCCACATCCACACACCCATACACCAACACCCACACACCCTTACACCAACACCCACACTCCCTTACACCAACACCCAGACACCCTTATACCAACACCCACACACCCTTACACCAACACCCACATTCCCTTACACCAACACCCAGACACCCTTACACCAACACCCACACACCCTTACACCAACACCCACACACCCTTACACCAACACCCACCCTCCCTTACACCAACACCCACACACCCTTACACCAACACCCACACACCCTTACACCCACACCCACACACCCTTACACCAACACCCACACACCCTTACACCCACACCCACACACCCTTACACACACATCCACAGTTGCCTTCAGCCTTCTCAAACTGTAAGGACTCGACCTAGGTACAGTTTCCTTTCTGAGTTTCATGAAGGTAAAGTGTAACTCCCCTTTCCACTCATTGAAGCTCAAGACTGTGGCTGTCCCTTAATCCCAGTCTGGATCCATAACCCTCTTTATCCCTTTCCTGAGGATGGCTGTCCTGGAATTGGATGCAGCTCCACGAAGGCTCACTTGGCTGATCCCAGGGATGGAGGGACTGTCCTATAAGGAGAGGTTGACTAAGTTGGACCTTCAGTCTTCAGAATGTGGAAGAATGATGGGTGATTTTCCAGGCCCATGACAGAGTGGCTGTGGAGAGGCTGTTCCTGTTGTGGGAGAGATCTGAGGGTCATCTCTCAGAAAAAAGGGGTCTGTTTCAGACAGTGATGAGGCGCAACCTGGGCATTCAGGATATTCCAGGCTGAGAGAGAGAGAAAGAGATTTTTAAAAAGGGAGGGAATTGAGGGTTATCAGGAAAAGGCAGGTGTCAACCATGATCCCATTGAACCGTGGAGCTGTGATGATGGATGGAATGGCCTGTTTCTGCCATGCCTTATTGTCTCACTTGTTTCCTCATCCCTTTACGCTCATCTCCCATCTCTCCCCTTCTCTCTGTGAACCCATGCCCCTGACCCTGGATGCTCAAACCACGTCCCCCCAACCCCAGTTCCCCCATCTCATTCCATACACCACTCCTCTCTCCTCATACCTCATTCTCTCTTTTCTTGCACCCCCCCCCCCCCCCCACCCCACATCACCCCATCCTGCCCAAGGCTCCTCTATCCCTGTCCCCCACCCCTCAGCACTCTCTGCTGGTTCCAGCAGCTCTGACTGCACTCTCTGCTGGTTCCAGCAGCTCTGACCGCATTCTTTGCTGGTTCCAGCAGCTCTGACTGCACTGTCTGCTGGTCCCAGCAGCTCTGACCGCATTCTTTGCTGGTTCCAGCAGCTCTGACCGCACTCTCTGCATGTTCCAGGTGCTGAGGTTCTGCTGCCAGTCTCCGCGAACAATCGAGGTTCTCGTGAACGTTTACGATCGGCTGAAGGTGACAGATGATTGGGTGGAGTCTGTGCCGTTAAAGGTGCTTCAGGTAGGAGCTGCAGCCCAGGGGTCAGTGAGGGATAGCTCAGGGACAGTGCCCAGCTCCAGCCTCTCTAACATTGCACCCAGTAAAGATGCCTCATTCAGGAACCCTCTTTATAATCATGGGGCCCAGCCCAGGGGTCACTGCATGATGACCACCAGCTCCTGATGCAATAACTATCTCAGTCACTGAGATAGTGCCTTGAACACAATGAAGACAGAAACAGGGGAATATATTATGGGGAACAAAGAAATGGCAGAAGAATTGAATTGGTACTTCAGATCTGTGTTCACTGGGGAAGACACAAACAATCTCCCTGAGGTAACAGTGGCTGAAGGACCTGAACTGAAGGGAATTTATATTTGCCAGAATTTGGTGTTGGAGAGACTGTTAGGTCTGAAGGTTGGTAAGTCCCCGGGGCCTGATGGTCTACATCCCAGGGTACTGAAGGAGGTGGCTCGAGAAATCGTGGATGCATTGGTGATTATTTTCCAGAGTTCGATAGATTCGGGATCAGTTCCTGCGGATTGGAGGGTGGCTAATGTTGTATCACTTTTTAAGAAAGGTGGGAGAGAGAAAGCAGGAAATTATAGACCAGTTAGTCTGACCTCAGTGGTTGGAAAGATGCTGGAGTCTATTATAAAGGATGAAATTATGACACAGCTGGATAGTAGTAACAGGATAGGTCAGAGTCAGCATGGATTTATGAAGGGGAAATCATGCTTGACTAATCTTCTGGAATATTTTGAGGATGTAACACTGAAGATGGACGAGGGAGATCCAGTAGATGTCGTGTACCTGGACTTTCAGAAAGCTTTTGATAAAGTCCCACATAGGAGGGTAGTCAGCAAAATTAGGGCGCATGGTATTGGGGGCAAAGTACTAACTTGGATTGAAAATTGGTTGGCTGATAGGAAACAAAGAGTGGTGATAAACGGCTCCATTTCGGAATGGCAGGCAGTGACCAGTGGGGTACCACAGGGATCAGTACTGGGACTTCAGCTTTTTACAATATATGTTAATGATATAGGAGATGGTATTAGTAATAACATTAGCAAATTTGCTGATGATACTAAGCTGGGTGGCAGGGTGAAATGTGAGGAGGATGTTAGGAGATTACAGGGTGACCTGGACAGGTTAGGTGAGTGGGCAGATGCATGACAGATGCAGTTTAATGTGGATGAATGTGTGGTTATCCACTTTGGTGGCAAGAACAGGAAGGCAGATTACTACCTCAATGGAATCAATTTAGGTAAAGGGGCAGTACAAAGAGATCTGGGTGTTCTTGTACACCAGTCAATGAAGGTAAGCATGCAGATACAGCAGGTAGTGAAGAAGGCTAATAGCATGCTGGCCTTCATAACAAGAGGGATTGAGTATAGAAGCAAAGAGGTTCTTCTGCAGCTGTACAGGGCCCTGGTGAGACCACACCTGGAATATTTTGTGCAGTTCTGGTCTCCAAATTTGAGGAAAGACAGTCTGGCTATTGAGGGAGTGTAGCATAAGTTCACGAGGTCAATTCCTGGAATGGTGGGATTACCTTACACTGAAAGACTGGAGTTCTGGGCTTGTATACCCTTGAGTTTAGAAGACTGAGAGGGGATCTGATTGAGACATATAAGATTATTAAAGGATTGGACACTCTGGAGGCAGGAAACATGTTTCAGCTGATGGGTGAGTGCCGAACCAGAGGACACAGCTTAAAAATACAGGGTAGACCATTTAGGACAGAGATGAGGAGAAACTTCTTCACCCAGAGAGTGGTGGCTGTGTGGAATGCTCTGCCCCAGAGGGCAGTGGAGGCCCAGTCTCTGGATTCATTTAAGAAAGAGTTGGATAGAGCCCTCAAAGATAGTGGAATCAAGGGTTATGGAGATAAGGCAGGAACAGGATACTGATTAAGGATGATCAGCCATGATCATAATGAACGGTGGTGCAGGCTCGAAGGGCTGAATGGCCTACTCCTGCACCTATTGTCTGTTGTCTATTGTCTATTGAAATGTCTCAGCACCGTCAGCGAAGGCTCCAGGCAGATCAGAAACTCCTTGACCAGTTGTCAACACCACGTTATCTAGGGATTTGTGCGACTGTGTAATTGGGCAAATCAGTTCCCCTTGGCCAGCTGTAGTAGAAGCAGCCGCTAATGGAATGGATTTGGAGGCCCACAATCCTTCAGGTATGAGAATAACCCTCCACACGCGGCATGCTGTGGGCTGGTCAACCTACTGAGCTCCCTCTGCAGCCTCCAATGGGTAAATCTCACAAAACAGGCATGGGAGCTCAGTCCTGTCTTGACCATATGCCTGGCATCTCCTAATCCCAGGTTTCGGGATTTGTTCACTGTCCATCTTAGGATCATTTGGCTGGGCCTAGAATTGGGAGCTAAAAATAGAGGATGGTCATGAAAGAAGTCAACTCTTCTTTTCCCATAACATCCTTCCCAATCTCACGACTCTATGACTTGGCAAATCATAAAATACTTCTCAAAAAAAGTGGCAATTGCTGCGAGGTAGGAAATGCAGCCCCCAGTTGGCACACAGCAAGATCCCAGCCATGGTGAATGGCCAGTTTTTGTGCTCTTGGCTGGAAGGGTGGGGATATAGTTTGGGATTGATAGAATGGTTGGTGTGTGAGGGATTGTGTGAGCTGTAAATACAGGCGCAGCAGGCCAGCGTCCTGACATTGTGTGTCATTTGTCTTCCAGGAACACCAGGATTTCTATGAGTCCCTGTTTGCACTTTCCCAGACCCCACGTTCACTGCAGCATTTGGCCCGATGTGCCATTCGTAGACACTTTGAAGGGCATTGCCAGGAACGAATCCCTCAACTCCCACTGCCAACCTTCCTGAAGAACTATCTGTTGCTGCAGTTTCAGGACTATATCAGTTAGTGTGCTCAAACAAGACACTGCAACTTCCCATCGACAATCGCCAGAGTCCAGTGAAAACAACACAACCAGCCCAGCAATACAGACAATACAGGCCATTGTTCAGGGCTGACCCCACCACTCCACCAACTTCTAGATTCTAAATAATAAATGATAAACATCCCCTCCCTCCACCACCGATGCTCATAACAGCAGTGTGTACTATCTACAAGATGGACTGAGAAAATTCACCAAAGATCCTCAGACAGCACCTTCCAAACCCACGACCACTTCCATCTAGAAGGACAAGGACAGCGGATACATGGGAATACCACCCCCTGAAGGTTCCCCTCCAAGCCCATCACCATCCTAACTCGGAAATATGCCACAATCTAATGTCATTGTGGGTCTACCTACAGCACACGGACTGCAGCGGTTCAAGAAGGGAGCTCACCCCCACCTTCTCAAGGGGCAACTAGGGATGGACAGTAAATGTTGACCCAGCCAGCAACACCCACATCCCAGGAATGAACTGAAAATGTGACTGGAAAAGGAAAATGGGTAAATGTACCTGAGTAGTGAATTCATGCAATGTTTTCAGGATAGATTTTCAGCATGTTCTGGTGCTGCCCAGAGAACAGGCTGTACCAGATCTCGAGGAACTTTATAATCTTAACGTGAAGGAGCCTCTAGATTGCAGCGATTATAACAGTTTTGAATTTTCTTTTCAGTTTGAGAGAGAGTGGCATGGATCTGAGACTGTTTTCTTAAACATAAATGAGGGGATTTATGAGGATATAGAAGCAGAGCTGACAAATTGGAAAATTCAATTAAAGGATAAATCAATAGAAATCATAGGATACAGGAGGAGGTTATTTGGCTAATCATGTCTGTACCAGTTCCTGAAAGAGCTACCCAGCTAGCCCCACGATCCAGCTCTATCTCCATATCCCGCTAACTTCATCCCGTCCAAATGTATGGAGAAAGTGAAGACTGCAGATGTTGGAGATCAGAATCGAGAGTGTGTGGTGCTGGAAAAGCACAGCAGGTCAGGCAGCAGAATCAACATTTCGGACAGGAATTCCTGATGAAGGGCTCCTGCCTGAAATATCAATTCTCCTGCTCCTCGGATGCTGCCTGACCTGCTGTGCTCCTTCCAAATATATATCCAGCTCTCTTTTGAACACGGAATCAGCCTCCCACACTCTCCCAGGGAGCACATTCCAAATCCTAACAACTCTCTGAGTAAAGAAGTTTCACCTCATCTCACTCCGAGCTCTCTTGCTGATAGTCTTGATGTTGTGGCCCCCAGTTACTGACATACCAAGTAATGGAAACAGAATATCCTTCTTTACCTTGTCAAAATTGTTCATAATTTTAAACACTCTAATATGGGCACCTGTTAATCTTCTTTCAAGAAGAATAACCCAATCTCTTTAATCTTTACTTACATCTCAAATCCCTCATTCCTGGTAGCATTTTAGTAAATCTCTTTGAACTCTCTCCAGGACTGTAGCTTTCCATAAACACGGTGCTCAGAACTGAACACAATTCTCCAAATGTGGTCTGATCAATGATATGTTGAGGTGTAACATCATTTCCTTGCTGTTATACTCTATGCCTTTATTTATAAGTCCAATTACCCTTTAAGCCACCTTAACAATTGTTTCAACTTGCCGAGCTACCTTCAGGGAGTTATAAACATGAATCCTGAGATCCCACTGCTCCTGAACTCCCCTCAGTTGTACCATTGAGGCCTGTATTGTCTTTGTGTTTCTTCCACCAAAATGCATTCCCTCTCATTTCTCTGCATTGAAATTGATCAGCCAGGTATCTGCTGATTTTGCCAACTTGTCGATATCCCTCTGAAGTCACTCATTGTCACCTTCATAATTCACTATTCTCCCTAACTTAGTATCATCTGCACATTTAGAGATTTTTCTCTCAGCACTGGACTCCAAATTGTTTATATAAATCAGAAAAAGCAAGGGTCTCTGGGGAATACCATTTTCAACTCATCCTCAGTCTGAGAAATGCCCATCTGTAGACACCAAACAATTCTAATGTGTTAAACAACCTGCCACGTAGCACCATCATTGATTTTAATCATTTTCCAACATAATTTTGAACCCCATTTTGTTATGATCACTATTTCTCAAATGGTCCCCCACTCTGCTGGTCCCCACTGGCCCTACCCCATTTACATTCAGAGAGTCATACAGTGTGGAAACAGACCCTTCAGTCCAACTAATCCATGCTGAACATGTTCCCAAATTAAAGTCATCCCACCTACCTGCATTTGGCCTATATCTCTCTAAACCTTTCCTCGTCATGAACTCATCCCAATGTCTTTTAAACATACCTGCGTCCACCACTTCCTCTGGCAGCTCATTCCACACACAAACCACTCTCTGTGTGAAACAGTTGTCCCTCATGTCCTTTTTAAAACTTTCTCCTCTCACCTTAAAAATACGCCCCTAGTTTTGAACTCATTCACCTTAAGGAAAAGACCTTATCTATACTCCGTATAATATTATAAACCTCCATAAGATCACTCCTCACCCTCCTCTGCTCGAGTGGAAGAGGTCCCAGCTGAACAAGCCGAGGTTTTGAACTCAAACCCTCCATTCCCATCAACATCCTGGTAAACCTTTTCTGAATTGTCACCAAATTAATAATATTTTCCTATAATAGGGTGAGCAGAACTGCACACAGAACTCCAGAAGAGGCTTCACCAATGGCTGTATCATCAATGTCTGTACAATTTCAACTTGACGTCCCAACTCCTATACTCAAAGGCCTGAGCAATGAAGGAAAGTACGCTAAATGCCTTCTTAACCACCCTGAATATCCCTCTAAATCTTTTTGATTCAACCACTTGTCCAAATGTCTTTTAAGTGTTGTAACTGTCACTGCATCTACCACTTCCTGCAAAAGCTCATTCCATGTGTGCACCCGCCCTCTGTGTGAAAAGGTTGCCCCTCAGGTCCCTTTGTCCTCTCTCCCTAAAATTATGCACTCTAGTTTTGAACACTCAACCTTAGGAAAAAGACCTTTATTATTCATCTCCTCTGTGCCCCTTCATGATTTTATAAACTTCTAGAAGGTCACCCCTCAACCTCCTACACTCCAGTAAAAAGCCTCACAGATTATCCAGCTGAGCCTTATAGCTCAAACACTGCTCTCTGTTACCAACTCTGCTTGTTATATCCTCAATGCCAGCAAATTTATCCCTTTCACAAAACCATGTTGACTCTATCTGATGATATTAAACTTTTACAAATGTTCTTTGATTTCTTCCTTAATAATGGATTCTAGTATTTTTCCAATGACATGCATTAGACTGACTGGAAAAAAGATAATAAAGTAAGTGATGAAGAGGACATAAAGATGCCATTAAGGGGTTTAGCTAGGTTCCATGAGTAGGCAAAGATCTGGCAATAGAGTATGCTGTATGAAAATGTGAAGTTGTCCATTTAGCAGGAAGAATGTTTTTAAAAACAGGTTATGTGAATGCTGAGATGACAGAGCTCTGGGATGCAGAGGGATCTGGGTATACTTGTGCATGAAGGTTAGTCTGTGGGTACTTCGTGTGATTAGGAAAGATAATAGAAATTTGTCATAAGAGGAATTGAATGAAGAAGGAAGGAGATGGTAGTTCAGCTACGTGGGGGTGAGACCACATCGAGAGTGTTGTTTACAGTTTTGTCCTCCTTAATACCTGAAACTTAAAAGCCTGGACATACTGAAGTTGTATCCTTAAGAATGGTCACTGGACTCTAAACATTAACTCTGCTTTCTTGTTTTCTCCAGCAATCTCTGTTTTTGGTTCAGATTTCTAGCATCCACAGTTCTTTGCTTTGTATTATAGACTTGCATCGATTAGTTTAGAAGAGTAAGAGGTGACTTATCTGAAACATACAAGATCCTGGGTGGTGCATGTGGAAAGGATGTTTTCTCCCGTGGAAGAATCCAGAACTAAGGCTCTCTATTCCAAAATAAGGGGTTGCCAAGTTTAGGCAGGGAAAAGGAGGATAGCTTTACTACAAAGCATCATTAACCTTTGAACTCTGTCTCAACAGACAGTGCAAACAGAAGACAAGTACTTAAATGTTATTAAGGAATAACTAGATGGATTCCTCATTTGATTTGATTTATTATTGTCACATGTACCTAGGTACAGTGAAAGCTTTTGTTTTGTGAGCAGTACAGGCAGATCAGTGCATTAGGGCAGTAGAATAGAGCAGGGAATACAGTGTTATAGCTACAGAGGAGGTGCACAGAGAGAGGCCAACATTAAATAAGCAATATGATAGAGATTATCAAGAATAGGAAATGTGTAATAGTGAGATCACTGTGATCTAACTGAATACAGAGCAGGCTTCATGGATTCCTTTATTTCCTCCTCCAATTACTTGGGCCATATTCACTCCTGACTGTAACCATCTGGTTGGTGGTGAGCTTCAGGCAACCTTCATGAGACAACTGATTCGGGGTCTTAATTGTGAATCCAATGCCATGAACATAGAACATAGAACAATACAGCGCAGAAGGCCCTTCGGCCCTTGATGTTGCGCCGACCTGTGAACTATTCTCAGCTCACCCCACCACACTATCCCAAAATCATCCATGTGCTTATCCAAGGATTGTTTCAATCTCCCTAATGTGGCTGAGTTGACTACATTAGCAGGTTGGGTATTCCACGCCCTTATCACTCTCTGACTAAAGAACCTGCATCTGACATCTGTCTTAAATCTATCACCCCTCAATTTGTAGTTATGCCCACTCATACATGCTGACGTATTCATCCTAGGAAAAAGTCTTTCAATGTCTACCCTATCTAATCCTCTGATCATCTTGTATGTCTCTATCAAATCCCCTCTTAGCCTTCTTCTTTCCAATGAGAACAGACCCAAGTCTCTCAGTCTTTCCACATAAGACCTTCCCTCCAGACCAGGCAACATCTTGGTAAATCTCCTCTGCACCTTTTCCAATGCTTCCACATCCTTCCTGTAATGGGGCGACCAGAACTGTACACAATATTCCAAATGTGGCCGCACCAGCGTTTTGTATAGTTACAGCATGATATTGTGGCTCCGGAACTCAATCCCACTACCAATGAATCCTAACACACCGTATGCCTTCTTAACAGCACTATCCACCTGGGTGGCAACTTTCAGGGATCTATGTACATGGACTCCAAGATCCCTCTGCACATCCACACTACCAAGAATCTTTCCATTGACCCAATACTCTGCCTTCCTGTTATTCTTCCCAAAGTGCATCACCTCACATTTAGCTGCATTGAACTCCATCTGCCACCTCTCAGCCCAATTCTGCAGTTTATCCAAGTCCCCCTGCAACCTGTAACATTCTTCCACACTGTTCACTACTCCACCGACTTTAGTGTCATCTGAAAATTTACTAACCCATCCACCTATGCCTGCGTCTAAGTAATTTATAAAAATGACAAACAGCAATGATCCCAAAACAGATCCTTGTGGCACACCACTAGTAACCGCACTGCAGGCTGAATATCTACCACCACTCACTGCCTTCTTTCAGAAAGCCAGTTTCTAATCCAAACTGCTAAATCACCCTCAATCCCATGCCTCTGCATTTTCTCCAATAGCCTACCATGTGGAACCATATCAAAGGCTTTACTGAAGTCCATGTATACCACATCAACTGCCCTACCCTCATCTACATGCTTGGTCACCTTCTCAAAAAACTCAGTGAGGTTTGTGAGACACGACCTGCCCCTGACGAAACCATGTTGACTATCTGAAATCAAATTGTTGCTTGCTCGATGATTATAAATCTTATCTCCCATAATCCTTTCCAAAACCTTTCCTACAATAGAAGTAAAGCTCACTGGTCTATAATTACCTGGGTCATCTCTACTACCTCGTGCTCCCACGAGGAGGTTGAACAGTTCATCCACTTTACGAACACCTTTCACCCCGACCTCAAACTTACCTGGACAGTCTCAGACTCCTCCCTCCCCTTCCTAGACCTCTCCATTTCTATCTCGGGCGACCGACTCAACACGGACATTTACTATAAACTGACCGACTCCCACAGCTACCTAGACTACACCTCCTCCCACCCTGCCCCCTGTAAAAACACCATCCCATATTCTCAATTCCTTGTGTCTCTGCCGCATCTGCTCCCAGGAGGACCAGTTCCAATACCGAACAACCCAGATGGCCTCCTTCTTCAAAGACCACAATTTCCCCCCAGACCTGGTTGACGATGCTCTCCACCGCATCTCCTCCACTTCCCGCTCCTCCGCCCTTGAGCCCCGCCCCTCCAACCGCCACCAGGACAGAACCCCACTGGTCCTCACCTACCACCCCACCAACCTCCATATGCATCGTATCATCTTTCGTCATTTCCGCCACCTCCAAACGGACCCCACCACCAGGGATATATTTCCCTCCCCTCCCCTATCAGCGTTCCGAAAAGACCACTCCCTCCGCGACTCCCTCGTCAGGTCCACACCCCCCACCAACCCAACCTCCACTCCCAGCACCTTCCACTGCAACTCCAAGAAATGCAAAACTTGGGCCCACACCTCCCCCCTCACTTGCCTCCAAGGCCCCAAGGGATCCTTCCATATCTGTCACAAATTCACCTGAACCTCCACACACATCATTTACTGCATCCGCTGCACTCAATGTGGCCTCCTATACATTGGGGAGACAGGCCGCCTACTTGTGGATCATTTCAGAGAACACCTCTGGGACACCCGGACCAACCAACCCAACCATCCCGTAGCTCAACACTTCAACTCCCCCTCCCACTCCACCAAGAACATGCAGGTTCTTGGACTCCTCCAGCGCCAGACCATAGCAACACGACGGTTGGAGGAAGAGCTCCTCACCTTCCGCCTAGGAACCCTCCAACCACAAGGGATGAACTCAGATTTCTCCAGTTTCCTCATTTCCCCTCCCCCCACCTTATCCCTTGGACTCAGCACCGCCTGCTTGACCTGCAATCTTCTTCCCGACCTCTCCTCCCCCACCCCCCCGCCCTATCACCTTCAACTTAACCTCCTTCCACCTATCGCATTCCCAACACACCTCCCCCAAGTCCCTCCTCCCTACCTTTTATCTTAGCCTGCTTGGCACACCCTCCTCATTCCTGAAGAAGGGCTTATGCCCAAAACGTCGATTCTCCTGCTCCTTGGATGCTGCCTGATCTGCTGAACTTTTCCAGCAACACATTTTTCAGCCCTGAGTCATCGCTACTGCCCTTCTTGAACAAGGGCACATTTGCAATCCTCCAATCCTCAGGTACTAAACCTGTAGACAATGATGACTCAAATATCAAAGCCAAAGGCTCTGTTATCTCCTCCCTAGCTTCCCAGAGAATCCTCAGATGATAAATCCCATCTGGACCAGGGGACTTGTCTACTTTCACTCCTTCTAGAATTGATAACACCTGTTTGTAACTAACCTCAATCCTTTCTAGTCTAATATCTCGTACCTCATTCTTTTCCTGTACAATATTCTCCTTTTCCTGAATGAACACCAATGAGAAATGTTCATTTCCCACCTCTCCGATCTCTACAGGGTCCACACTCAATTTCCCACTTCTGTCTTTGACTGGCCCTATTCCTACCCTAATCATCCTTTAATTCCTCTGAATTCTGGGCTCATCAGCAGAAGGAGGTGTAACCACGTTTCACTTTCTTCAGTTGCCCTTGTTCTGTAAGCCGGGTTTTGGAAAGAGCCGCTAGGTGGATCTGACAACTGTTCAGTTCTCTCTGGTGATGGTCCTTCTCTCGGGTCAGTCACTGTTAGCTGGCTCCATCAGGGTGCTTACATCCCAAGCTCCAAACTTTATTGTTCTTTGTCTCTGACCACATGTGAGTGATTCCTCTGGACCCAGTAATCCAGTCAGGGGTTGGAAGGCAGGCTATTTCCAGGGCTGCGCTTCCAGCCCCAACCCCTGCTGGGGTGAGCAGAGTGGCTCCCAAACATAGATACTTAGTCGTGGGCACAGCTGCCACAATGCTCTATCAGACTCATCCAGGAGCAGGACGACTGAACAGCCCTGTTTGGGATCCACTCTGGTCACTCTAGCACGGGATGTGGCTGGAAAAACTGTCCTGAAAATAGCTTGCCTCATAACCCCTGACTGGATTACTGGATCCAGAGGTCAGTGTGGACTTGTTGGGCCCAAGGGCCTGTTTCCACACTGTAACTAATCTAATCAAATCTCCTTTTAAAATAGCAAATAAGTGGGCAGCACGGTGGCACAGTGGTTAGCACTGCTGCCTCACAGCGCCAGAGACCCGGGTTCAATTCCCGCCTCAGGCGACTGACTGTGTGGAGTTTGCACATTCTCCCCGTGACTGCGTGGGTTTCCTCCGGGTGCTCCGGTTTCCTCCCACAGTCCAAAGATGTGCAGGTCAGGTGAATTGGCCATGCTAAATTGCCCATAGTGTTAGGTAAGGGGTAAATGTAGGAGAATGGGGTCTGGGTGGGTTGCGTTTCGGCAGGTCGGTGTGGACTTGTTGAGCCAAAGGGCCTGTTTCCACACTGTAACTAATCTTAATCTAATCTACTCACATGCGGTCAGAGATGAAGGATAAGGCTGAGTCTGACACCAACCATCTAATGTGTCAGTTTGTGACCAGGGCTTTCCAGTTAGCATCGTCCTGCCCCCTCGCCTCGAGTGGGTGTGGGTGTGGGTGTAGGTGTAGGTGTAGGTGTAGGTGTAGGTGGAGGTGGAGGTGGGACTGGTACCTTTCAGGAGGATTCCTGTGCATGACCTCTTTCCCTGTGGGGAGGCTGGTGCACAGGCAGCGACCAGATGGACCCCTACCAGATAGGGGTCATGGAGACCAAGCCAGCTGATGGACCTTTTCTGTTGTAGCTTTCATTCACCTTTGTGACCGTGATGACGCTGGAATTTAAGTTCCACTACCATCCTCTGCCGTTGTGAGCTTCATGGATTAAACTTTGTCTGGAATCGCCCCCTTGACCTTATTGTGAACGGTTCAGTTCTGGGGTTCCTGGGTCTGCACAGGCCTCTCCACCAGACAATCCTCAGGGAGGGATCATTAACCTCATGTACCACCGACAGAGACTGAGCACTGCAGATGCTGGAGATCAGAGTTGAGAGAGTTTGGTGCTGGAAAAGCACAGCAGGTCAGGCAGCATCCGAGGGGCAGGAGAGTCAACATTTTGGGCAAAAGCCCTTCATGATTCCTGATGAAGGGCTTTTGCCTGAAACATCGATTCTCCTGCTCCTCAGATGCTGCCCGACCTGCTGTGTTTTTCCAACACCATGTTCTCGAATCATCTACCACCTATCCACCCATTCCACCAATGTGTTCTGGTCTGTCTGGAGTTCCACAATGTTTTCCTCATAGTTTACAATTCTTGTAAAGGCAGAGGCAGGACAGAATTTGGATTGAATATTTTAAAAACCATAAAGAATGGCCAAAATATGAATAAGCAGGAAAAGATGAGTTCCAGAGAAAGCTAGCTGGAAATATGCAAAGAGAGTAAGAGTTTCATTTAATAAAAAATGAACAAAGTGACTGATGGTCCTTTCGAAAGTGAGTCTGGGGAGAAATGAAGAGACAATAATGAGATGGCAGATGATTTGAACAGGGATTTTGCATTTCTCTTCACAAAAAGGAATTCAAGGAACATCCTGGCTTTCCCAGTGATCAAGCAGGAAATTGAAGGGAGGGAGGAACTCAGAAAAGTTATCAGAGGAGTGGTCCTGAGTAATTTTTTTATTGACATATGAATTAGGAGCAGGAGTTGGCAATTCAGCCCTTTGTGTTGTTCCTCCATTTAACGTGATTGTGGCTGACCTTATCCTGGTCTCAGATCCACTCTGCCGCCTGCTCCCTATAGCCCTTTATCCTCTTTTTCTTCAGAAATATATCAATTTCTTTCTTGAACCTGTTGATTGATTCAGCTCCCACCGCGCTCTGAGGCAGAGAGTTCCACAGCTTCACATCCCTCCTGGCTATATCGATAATCTCTTAGAACATAGAACATAGAACATAGAACAATACAGCACAGAACAGGCCCTTCGGCCCACGATGTTGTGCTGAACTTCTAACCTAGATTAAGCACCCATCCATGTACCTATCCAAATGCCGCTTAAAGGTCGCCAATGATTCTAACTCTACCACTCCCACGGGCAGCGCATTCCATGCCCCCACCACTCTCTGGGTAAAGAACCCACCCCTGACATCTCCCCTATACCTTCCACCCTTCACCTTAAATTTATGTCCCCTTGTAACACTCTGTTGTACCCGGGGAAAAAGTTTCTGACTGTCTACTCTATCTATTCCTCTGATCATCTTATAAACCTCTATCAAGTCACCCCTCATCCTTCGCCATTCCAACGAGAAAAGGCTGAGAACTCTCAACCTATCCTCGTACGACCTATTCTCCATTCCAGGCAACATCCTGGTAAATCTTCTCTGCACCCTCTCCAAAGCTTCCACATCTTTCCTAAAGTGAGGCGACCAGAACTGCACACAGTACTCCAACTGTGGCCTAACCAAAGTCCTGTACAGCTGCAACATCACTTCACGACTCTTGAATTCAATCCCTCTGCTAATGAACGATAATACTCCATAGGCCTTCTTACAAACTCTATCCACCTGAGTGGCAACTTTCAAAGATCTATGTACATAGACCCCAAGATCCCTCTGTTCCTCTACCTGACTAAGAACCCTACTGTTAACCCTGTATTCCGCATTCTTATTTGTTCTTCCAAAATGGACAACCTCACACTTGGCAGGGTTGAACTCCATCTGCCACTCCTCAGCCCAGCTCTGCATCATATCTAAGTCCCTTTGCAAACGACAAATGCCACTCCTCACTGTCCACAACTCCACCTATCTTCGTATCGTCTGCAAATTTACTGACCCACCCTTCGACTCCCTCTTCCAAGTCATTAATAAAAATTACAAACAGCAGAGGACCCAGAACTGATCCCTGCAGAACTCCACTTGTAACTGGACTCCAGGCTGAATATTTACCATCTACCACCACCATCTACAACCTCCCAACATTTTGATAATATGTTTCCTTTTTATTCCTTTCTGTTGAAATGTACAATTCCACTCTCTCCCACATTATACTCCATTCGCCAGGTCTTTGCTCACTCCCTTTGTATGCCATTTCCTTGCACCAATGTCCTCTTCACAACTCTGTACTCATGGAAGAAAGATTCCAAAATGGACAGAGTTCCCACGTGAAGTGGTCAAACCTCGAAATGACGGAAATCAGGGCAACTGAACTGAAAATGTCGACCCATCCAGTGAGGACTTTGATGACGAGAAAGTAAGTAAATATTTGGATGGAATTTGTGAGTGAGGTGGGGATGATGTCTCTGTTTTTGAAGAATCAGGGAAAAGAAAATGAATTTTGGAAAGGGCTGTGGCTTATTGCTCAGACAATATCGGGTGCTGGTTTTATTTTATTTTATCTGAAATGAGAACCTGTTGACAAGGAAGTGATTGAGGAAGATAATTTTGAAGTTAATTGTCAATCAGGAATACATGCTTCCCATCACAAACATAAAGGACTCGACATGGGAGACCCTCGCAGTCTTCTGTATTTAAGTAAGGAAGATAAGTAGACATTTTTAACCAATCTGCTCAGACATGTTATGCCAATCCTCAGGAACAAGTGAGACTTGAACTCCACCTTCTGGTGCAGATGAAGGAGCACATTCACAACACCACAAAACCCTGAGAAACCCACAGTTGTCATTAGTGCCAATGGTCGGATTGATGAGTTTTCACTTATGAAGAGGGGGACCCTACCACAATGTAATTGTGTAGTTCCACATGAATAGTTGAAAATCCATGGTGCAGAATTTAAACACAAGCTAAAATAAAACAGAGAATAGGTTATCTGAAACACAAACAGAAATTGCTGGTGAAAGCAGGTCTGGCAACATCTGTGTAGAGAAAGTGGAGTTAATGTTTCAAATTTGAAATGTTCTCTGCTTTCTCTGCACCCATTATCAGACCTGCTGAAATTTTCCAACAATTTCTGTTTTTGTTTAACATAAACTAATTCATCTGTTTCAAAAGGAAACTGATTTGCTTTCTCAGAATTTGGTTGACCATGAAAAAAATCTGTAATCATTGATATTTTGTGCAGAGGTTTTAAGAAGTGTGTAAGAAAAGATCAGTCATTGAGTTTCGTTCATCCAGTGAATATTTCAACCCTTCCAATCCTATTTGTTACATGTACAGCTTTCGGTTAAGTCACGTTTGCCTTGTTTTGTGAAATTGAAACGTAAGGTTGCAAAATAAAGGGTTGTCTGTAGGTTCTGTGATAAACTATTTATTACAAGTTTATGAGTATTTGTTTATTTTTCAAATTCTTCTAACGAAGTTGTTGCTTTAGGTAGGGGTTGGGGGACAGGAGAGGAGATCGTGAGAAGGTGATGAAGAAGAGGGCGGGGAGATCGAGGAATATTCTTCAGGCCTGCTATTCATCATTGAAACAGATACCAAGCTGGATCATTATGATTCTTTTATTTCCTTTTTTAATGTATTAAGTTACTGTATCTGTCTGTCTTATCTGGCAGTGTGAGAGTGGAGGTTTATGATCATGGAAAATTAGATATTAATTAGAATGTCATGTATTTTATCGGTATTCTGCAAAAGTTACATTCTTAATAATAAATTGCTAATTTTTGTTTAAGTTCCAAACTTGGTACCCAAGATCAGTTATTTGTAAAGTTTGGTGGGAAACAATTGAACAATTTTGAGGGTCATTAAATATTTTAATTTCACTGTATGGTGAATCCAGTGGGTAATGATTCTGGTTTAGAACATAGAACATTCCAGCGCAGTACAGGCCCTTCGGCCCTCGATGTTGCGCCGACCTGTCATACCAATCTGAAGCTCATCTAACCTACACTATTCCATGTACGTCCATATGCTTGTCCAATGGCGACTTAAATGTACTTAAAGTTGGTGAAACTATGACCGTTGCAGGCAAAGCATTCCATACCCTTACTACTCTCTGAGTAAAGAAACTCCCTCTGACATCTGTCCTATATCTATCACCCCTCAATTTAAAGCTATGCCCCTTGTGCTCGCCGTCCCTATACTTGGAAAAAGGCACTCCCTGCCCATCCTATCTAACCCTCTGATTATCCTATATGTCTCTACTAAGTCACCTCTCAACCTTCTTCTCTCTAAAGAAAACAGCCTCAAGTCCCTCAGCCTTTCCTTGTAAGACCTTCCCTCTATACCAGGCAACATCCTAGTAAATCTCCTCTGCACCCTTTCCAAAGCTTCCACATCCTTCTTATAATGAGGTGACCAGAACTGTATACAATACACCAAATGTGGCCGTACCAGAGTTTTGTACAGCTGTAGCATAACCTCCTGGTTCCGGAACTCAAACCCTCTGTTAATAAAAGCTAAAACACTGTATGCCTTCTTAACAACTCTGTCAACATGGGTGGCAACTTTCAAGGATCTGTGTACCTGGACACCGAGATCTCTCTGCTCATCTACACTACCAAGGATCTTACCATTAGCCCAGTACTTTGCATTCCGGTTATTCCGACCAAAATGAATCACCTCACACTTGTCTGCATTAAACTCCATTTGCCACCTCTCAGCCCAGCTCTGCAGCTTATCTATGTCTCTGTGTAACCTACAACATCCTTTGTCACTATCCATAACTCCACTGACCTTAGTGTCATCTGCAAATTTACTAACCCACCCTTCTACGCCCTCATCCAGGTCGTTTATAAAAATGACGAACAGCAGTGAACCCAACACTGACCCTTGCGGTACACCACTGGTAACTGGACTCCAGGATGAACATTTCCCATCAACCACCACCCTCTGTCTTCTTTCAGCAAGTCAATGTCTGATCCAAACTGCTATATCTCCCACAGTCGCATTCCTCCATATTTTATACAATAGCTTACTGTGGGGAACCTTATCGAACACCTTGCTGAAATCCATATACACCACATCAACCGGTTTAGATTATTACAGTGTGGAAACAGGCCCTTCGGCCCAACAAGTCCACACCGCCCCGCCGAAGCGCAACCCACCCATACCCCTACATCTACCCCTTACCTAACACCACGGGCAATTTAGCATGGCCAATTCACCTGACCTGCACATCTTTGGACTGTGGGAGGAAACCGGAGCACCCGGAGGAAACCCATGCAGACACGGGGAGAATGTGCAAACTCCACACAGTCAGTCGCCTGAGGCGGGAATTGAACCCGGGTCTCTGGCGCTGTGAGGCAGCAGTGCTAACCACTGTGCCACCGTGCCGCCCACTCTCATCCACCTGTTTGGTCACCTTCTCAAAGAACTCAATAAGGTTTGTGAGGCACGACCTACCCTTCACAAAACCGTGCTGACTATCCCTAATCAAATTTTTATTTTCTAGATGATTATAAATCCTATCTCTTATAACCTTTTCCAACACTTTACCAACAACTGAAGTAAGGCTCACTGGTCTATAATTACCAGGGTTGTCTCTACTCCCCTTCTTGAACAGGGGAACCACATTTGCTATCCTCCAGTCTTCTGACACTATTCCTGTAGACAATGACGATTTAAAGATCAATGCCAAAGGCTCGACAATCTCCTCCCTGCCTTCCCAGAGAATCCTAGGATGAATCCCATCTGGCCCAGGGGACTTATCTATTTCACACTCTGCAAGATTTCTAATACCTCTTCCTTGTGAACCTCAATCCCACCTAGTCTAGTAGCCTGTATCTCAGTATTCTCCTCGACAACATTGTCATTTTCTAGAGTGAATACTGTTGAAAAATATTCATTAAGTGCTTCCCCTATCTTCTCTGACTCCACACACAACTTCCCTCTACTATCCTTGATTGGCCCTAATCTTACTCTCATCATTCTTTTATTCCTTAAATACCTATAGAAATCCTTAGGGTTTACCCTGATCCTATCCGCCAACAACTTCTTATGTCTCCTCCTGGCTCTTCTGAGCTCTCTCTTTGGGTCTTTCCTGGCTGCCTTGTAACCCTCAAGTGCCCTAACTGAGCCTTCACATCTCATCCAAACATAGTTAAAAATCACACAACACCAGGTTATAATCCAACAGGTTTAATTGGAAGCACTAGCTTTCGGACGTCACTCCTTCATCAGGTGGTAGCTGATGAAGGAGCGACGCTCCGAAAGCTAGTGTGCTTCCTATTAAACCTGTTGGACTATAACCTGGTGTTGTGTGATTTTTAACTTTGTACACCCCAGTCTAACACCGGCATCTCCAAATCATCCAAACATAAGCCGCCTTCTTCCTCTTGATCAGAGATTCCACTTCCTTCGTAAACCACGGCTCCCGCCCTCTACAGCTTCCTCCCTGCCTGACAGGTACATACTTATCTAGGACACTCAGGAGCTTTTCCATGAATAAGCTCCACATTTCTAATGTGCCCATCCCCTGCAGTTTCCTTCCCCATCCTATGCTTCCTAATTCTTGCCTGATCACATCGTAATTGTCTTTCGCCCAGCTGTAACTCTTGCCCAGTGGTATCCATCTATTCCTTTCTATCACTAAAGCAAATATAACAGAATGGTGATCGCTATCACCAAAGTGCTCACCTACTTCCAAATCTAACCCCTGGCCAGGCTCATTACCCAGTACCAAATCTAATGTGGTTTCGCCCCTTGTTGGCCTGTCTACATACTGTGTCAGTAAGCCCTCCTGCACACTCTGGACAAAAACTGACCCATCTATAGTACTCGTACTATAGTGTTTCCAGTCCATATTTGGAAAGTTGAAGTCCCCCATGACAACAGCTACCCTGTCTCCCTCACTCCTATCGAGAATCATCTTTGCTATCCTTTCATCTACATCTCTGGAACTATTCAGAGGCCTATAGAAAACTCCCAACAGGGTAACCTCTCCCTTCCTGTTTCTAACTTCAGCCCATACTACCTCAGTTGACGAGTCCCCAAACATCCTTTCTGCAACTGTAATACTGTCCTTGACCAACAATGCTACACCTCCCCCTCTTTTACCATCTTCTCTGTTCTTACTGAAACATCTAAATCCTGAAACCTGCAACAACCATTCCTGTCCCTGCTCTAACCATGACTCCAAAATGGCCACAACATCGAAATCCCAGGTACCAACCCATGCTGCAAGTTCACCCACCTTATTCCGTATGCTCCTGGTGTTGAAGTAAACACACTTCAAACCAACGTCTTGCTTGCCGGTGCCATCTTGCGTCCCTGAAACTTGATTTCGGACCTCTCTACTCTCAACCTTTTCTATACTCGAACTACAATCTTGGTTCCCATCCCCCTGCTGGATTAGTTTAAACCCATCCCAATAACCATAGCAAATATCCCTCCCCCAGGATATTGGTACTCCTCTGGTTCAGATGAAGACCATTCTGCTTGTAGAGGTCCCACCTACGCCAGAAAGAGCCCCAATTATCCAAGAATCCAAAACCTTCCCTCCTGCACCATCCCTGTAGCCACGTGTTCAACTCCTCTCTCTCCCTATTCCTCACCTCACTAGCACGTGATATATTTTGCTATCCGTGTGTTGGAACATTCAGTGTTGCAGTGAAGCAGTCTGGGAAGAATATCCTGCAGTCAGTTCTTGATGAAAGTAACAATAAGCATGTGATCACAGAAAAGTGATAAGTTAATTGGCTAATTAGAAACTTGCTCTAAATTTCTGTAAATTAAGAATTACAAGTACTTTTTTAACTACCTTCAGCTGCTTCATCAATGACCTTCCCTCCACCATACGATCAAAAATGGGGATGTTACCCGATGATTGCACAATGTTTAGTACCATTCATGACTCCTCAGATACTGAAGCAGTCCATATTCAAATGCAACAAGATCTGGACAATATCCAGGCTTGGGCTGACAAGTGGCCAGTTAAATTCGTGCCACACAAATGCCAGGTAATGACCATCACCAATAAGAGACAATCTATCTACCGCTCTTTGACATTCAACGGTGGTACTATCACTGAATCCCCCACTATCAACATCCATGGGGTTATCATTGACCAGAAACTCAACTGGACTCACCACATAAACACAGCAGCTACAAGAGCAGGTCAGAGGCTCAGAATACTGCAGCAAGTGACTCATCTCCTGACTCCCCAAAGCCTGTCCATCATCTACAAGGCACAAGTCAGGAGGGTGACGGAATACTCCCCACTGGGCCTGGATGGGGGCAGCTCCAACAACACTCAAGAGGCTTGACACCATCCAGGAGAAAGCAGCCATATTGACTGGCACCACATCCACAAGCATTCCCTCCCTCCACCACCAATGCTCAGTAACAGCAGTGTGTACCATCTACAAGATGCACTGCAGGAATTCACCAAGGATCCTCAGACAGCACCTTCCAAACCCATGGCCACTTCCATCTAGCAGGACAAAGGCAGCAGATACATGGGAACAGCACCCCCTTGCAAGTTCCCCTCGGAGCCACTCACCATCCTGACTTGGAAATATAATCACCGCTCCTTCAGTGTCGCTGGGTCAGAATCCTGGGATTCCCTCCCTCAGGGACATTGTGGGTCACCCTACATCAGGGACTGCAGCGGATCAAGAAGGGAGCTCACCGCCATCTTCTCAAAGGGAAACTAGGGACGAGTAATAGATAAAGGGAAACTAGGGACAAGTAATAGATAAAGGAAAACTAGGGACGAGTAATAGATACTGGGAAACTAGGGATGAGTAATAGATAAAGGGAAACTAGGGATGAGTAATAGATAAAGGGAAACTAGGGACGAGTAATAGATACTGGGAAACTAGGGACGAGTAATAGATAAAGGGAAACTAAGGATGAGTAATAGATAAAGGGAAACTAGGGACGAGTAATAGATAAAGGGAAACTAGGGACGAGTAATAGATAAAGGGAAACTAGGGATGAGTAATAGATACTGGGAAACTAGGGACGAGTAATAGATAAAGGGAAACTAGGGACGAGTAATAGATACTGGGAAACTAGGGATGAGTAATAGATAAAGGGAAACTAGGGATGAGTAATAGATACTGGGAAACTAGGGACGAGTAATAGATAAAGGGAAACTAGGGACGAGTAATAGATAAAGGGAAACTAGGGACGAGTAATAGATACTGGGAAACTAGGGATGAGTAATAGATAAAGGGAAACTAGGGATGAGTAATAGATACTGGGAAACTAGGGACGAGTAATAGATACTGGGAAACTAGGGACGAGTAATAGATAAAGGGAAACTAGGGACGAGTAATAGATACTGGGAAACTAGGGATGAGTAATAGATAAAGGGAAACTAGGGATGAGTATAGATACTGGGAAACTAGGGACGAGTAATAGATAAAGGGAAACTAGGGATGAGTAATAGATAAAGGGAAACTAGGGATGAGTAATAAATACTGGGCCCAGCCTGAGACACCCAGGTCCCGAGTGATTTTTAAAAAAAATGCTAGAAATAAGTGCGAGTTCAGATAATAAGTGACCAAACCAAACTGATCCCACCACCCACACAGGAGCAGGGGTGAGGACAGGGGCCAGAGAGAGGGCCGGGGGACTGACAGGGGACCAGGGAGGGGAGGGGAGTGGTAGCTTCACAGAATCAACTCTTTTTAGAGTCATAGAGATGTACAGCATGGAAACAGACCCTTCGGTCCAACCCGTCCATGCTGACCAGATATCCCAACCCAATCTAGTCCCACCTGCCAGCACCCGGCCCATGTCCCTCCAAATCCTTCCTATTTATATACCCATCCAAATGCCTCTTAAATGTTGCAATTGTACCAGCCTCCACCACATCCTCTGGCAGCTCATTCCATACACGCACCACCCTCTGTGTGAAAAAGTTGCCCTTTAGGTCTCTTTTATATCTTTCCCCCCTCACCCTAAACCTGTGCTCTCTAGTTCTGGACTCCCCGACCCCAGGGTAAAGACTTTATCTATTTATCCTATCCATGCTCCTCATAATTTTGTAAACCTCTATAAGGTCACCCCTCAGCCTCCGACACTCCAGGGAAAACAGCCCCAGCCTGTTCAGCCTCTCCCTGTAGCTCAGATCCTCCAACCCTGGCAACATCCTTGTAAATCTTTTCTGAACCCTTTCAAGTTTCACAACATCTTTCCGAAAGGAGGAGACCAGAATTGCACACAATATTCCAACAGTGGCCTAACCAATGTCCTGTACAGCCACAACATGACCTCCCAACTCCTGTACTCAATACTCTGACCGATAAAGGAAAGCATACCAAACGCCGCCTTCACTATCCCTATCTAACTGAAACTCTACTTTCAAGGAGCTATGAAGCTGCACTCCAAGGTCTCTTTGTTCAGCAACACTCCTTAGGACTTTACCATTAAGTGTATAAGTCCTGCTAAGATTTGCTTTC